>NC_056627.2:101307998-101907998 GCF_002870075.4 Lactuca sativa
TCCAATACTTCCCTCAGATGCTACTCATGCGGCTCCTTGGTCTTAAAATAGACCAGTATATCATCAATAAAAACGATCACCGACCGATCCAGCATCGGTCTAAACACCCTGTTCATGAGATCCATGAATGCTGCTGGGGCATTGGTGAGTCCGAACGGCATAACCACAAACTTATAGCGCCCGTATCGAGTCCTAGAAGTTGTCTTCGGTATATCCTCATCCTGAATCCTCATATGCTTGTACCCCGAATGGAGATCAATTTTGGAACAAATTATCAATCATCCCTTCCTTGATTTTCCTAAAGATCACTGGGGTAGCATCAAGGATGCCCCTCATAACCTCTACTTCAATAAGCTTGTGCAACCTCTTTTGAATAAGCTTGGAAGTGTCCCCCGACCCATACCAAGATCCTGATCCTAATCCTGATCCCCTGGCCCCAAACCGTGTCACCACCATACTATGCTACAATACCAGAAAACATAATGACCAGGGTGTCCAAAGAGGGGATTGTGACAACCCAAAACTTCTATCTTGTACTATTATTCAATTCTATCAATGCTAAATTCGATTCCATCACCTTTTAACAGCGTTTGAGGATCCGTTTATGTGTTCTAAGCTTAAGTACAACCAAGGTTGGGATTAGGGATGAACTATCAAGTCGTAAAGTAGCAAAATCTAGCCATACACCCTCTTGGGAGGAGTGTACGGCCGTACACATGGGTGTGCGGCAGCACACCCACCCCATGACCGCAAACTTGGGGTGGTGGGTCACCCACCACTATATAGATGAAGAGACCCCCTTTCTTCATTCTTTTTTTCTTTTGGCTGCACACTACTACTTTCTCTCTCTAGAATCATCATCCAAGAACCCTCCATAGGCTTCAAAAACATAAGTAATTCATCCCCTAGCTAGTTATACTTGAAGGACCACTTGATTTTTCAAGTTTCAACACTGTTTTTTATCTCTTTGAAGGTGTACGGACGCACACCTTTATAAGGTTGGCCGTACACACCTTAAAGGCTCTCCAAGTGTGAGTTTCGCCCCTATCTTCTAGTTGGACATGATCTTAACCTTGATGCCCCTAAAATACACAATTTGGGCATGAATATGAAGAGTGTACGTGTGACAACCCGAAGTTGTTCCATCGCCGTAACCCGTTCCGTCCGTAAAACTAGTCTTAAGCAAATTATTCCGATTTCATTTTTGGATTAGGTCAATTAAGTTAAGACTTTTATTTTGACCTTGTAAGTATCCAAACATGTTAGAAACACATGAAAACGTCCCAAACTAGTAATTAGAAAAATTTTAGTTTCGACCATATCGGGTGATGACAATTTAATTGGGTGCGACCGAAAGCCTCGGTTAACGTCAGTATCGGATAGAATTCTACTCTGTTTCAAATCCAAACCATATTTAAAGTTGTTTAAGCCTCATTTGAAGCCTTTTCGCTCTCTCTCTAACCTCTCTCTTCAATCCAAGATCTAGGTCCAAAAATCACTCATTTCAAGCTCCAAATCACCAAGGTAACTATCCTAGCTTCTAGTATAACATCCTTAGCCTTCATTTTCGTGTTCAAATTATGATTTAGGACCATAAACATGTGTTTGCGGCCCCGGAACACTCTTGGGCCGTGACCACATATAAAGGGGGGGTTTTTGAGCCTTAAAACCCTTCCAAACCACCATTGGAGCTTAGATATGGCTTAAGGACTTATTGGATTGGACTTAGAAAACCTTAAACTCATCATTTAGGGAGTAAACATGAGTTTACTGCTCATGAACATGCTTGGGCCGTAAAATCCATATCATGGGTAGTAAACTCCTTTTTAGGTGTTAAAATGCCATTTACACACCTCCTAAGCCTTGAACTAATAACTAGAAGCAACCACAAACGAATTAGAAGCCTTAAAGTTGATGAAAACCCTTCCCTTAGGTGTTCAAGTCCGTAAACCCTACAAGAATGGGTTCCTGGGCCGTAAACTCCTATAAATGGGTTAAATGGTGCCCTAAATTCACCCCTTGGCTTGAAAAATGTGTTGAATCACATGTGATTAACCTATGACCTTCAAAGCACATAAGAATTGAGTGGGTGAGAGTTTACGGCCATAGACTCATAGTTTACTGCCGTAAACTCATCAAATGGTCCATATGATTAATTTAATCCCTTTCTAATGCCCTAGAACCAAACCTAGCATCATCCCTCAAATGATATAAGACTATTTAGCACTTACGAACACCACTCATGAGTTTACGGCCGTAAACTCATGAGGATGTGATGTTTAGGGCCGAAAACTCTTCTAAGAGTTTACTCTTGAAGATTAAACTCCATATCCGAGCCATATATGTCCATAGATGTCACCTGGGTCACTCCAAACACTTGAAATGAAGTGTTTTCGCGACTAGAAGTGTACATCCTCAACTAGTTAGTGATTTAAAGTCTAATTAGATACATTTATGTATCCTTTAATATTACATAGGAACCTCGCACGTTTTCAAGCCTCGATTTGACGTTTAGCATCCTAGTTGACACATTCCTCGTCCGGTGAGTTCATACCCCTACCCTTATATGTGTTGTGTTTCATATTATATATGCTTTTAACACTGAAAATCATAACAGATAACCGTTTGAACTTGCAGATCACATTATCATATTATTTGTGAAAAACATTATAAATTGTTGTATTTTATATTTTCACAAATGGTTTTTCCTTAACATTATTATTAAAAGCAGTAGATTAGTACATTTGTTTTGTCCTCGGTAACTATGCAAGTGGAGGATTGTCTTTATAGATAGAATTTAAACAGGATATTTCCGCATTATTACTTGTAGATTTGTTATTCCTATAAATTGGAGACACGTCCTCGGAGAACACTCCACAAAGATACGCGAGTGGAGGACCGCCTCTGTAACCAGAATCTCTTAGATAGTGAGCGTGACTTGAGTGTATAGATCTATACGAGGCTGACTACCCCGCACCTGGCTGCTAGCTACAATCGAACCAAAAGGTTCAAGGGTGACGAAAGTCATAAAGTGTGATGGAGTACTTATTTCCATATCTAGTCTATCGTATGGTTATGGAACTCGCAATTTGGATAACAGAGATTTACTTATTAGTAATAATGGATATAGTAAATTAATAACCTTAAGAATTAGTTTACTATGTTGATAGTTTTATATACGTGTTAAAACTAACATATATTTCACAAGGATAATCAGGCTTTTAGTATACATCTTTTACATTACATTTCGGGTTGGTAAACTAACATACACTTCACAAGGATAATCAGGTTTTCAGTATACATCTTTTACATTAGATTTCGGTTTGGTAAACTAACATACACTTCACAAGGATAATCAGGTTTTCAGTATACATCTTTTACATTACATTTCGGATTGGTAACCAACTTTTAGGAAAATATAGGATTTTACTGGGGTAATAACTATTCATAACCAGAATTGTGTAACATAACGGAAAACTAAACATTACTTTTAAGAAAATATGGGATTTTCTTGGATAACCACCTTTTCAGAAAACAAAAGGAATCTTGTTAATTTTCATAAAACAAGCCGCTTATGAACTCACCAGCTTTATGCTGATTTTTAAAATGCTTGTATTCTTAGGTTCTCCTTAGCCAGGTATCCCGTGTACTTTTGCAGAAGATGGAGCGTATGGAAGTCACGTCTTTCTTTTGTTTAAACTTATGTATCTATGAAACTTGTATTACTTTACTTTCAAACTGATGTAATGAAATCTATGTAATGTAATGTTTTGTGTTTACTTCGCTTACTATGTACATTGGTTATGATATTCACATGAAGTCACCTCCGCCCCGGAACGTTTCCGCCTTGGGTTTCCGGGTGTGACAGTACGGCCGCACACCCCTCTGTACAGCCGCACACCCCTTTATACGGCTATGCACACACGCTTAGGGCCATACACCCACTTTGATGATCATTTTTGGCCTCAAACTTGCAATACCACTATGCATGGGACCTAGAACACTTCTTGGATGCTAGCTAGGACCTTCGAAACGCCTCAAAACACATCACATCATGAGTGTACGGCCATACACTCAAGGGCCATACACACCCTTAGGGTGGCCATACACCTCCCTTATTTGACCACTTATGGTTTCGACACTTAGTTCAAGTGTTTCCAGGCCCTTAGAGTGGTTTCCTATCATGTTTAGTCATGAAATACCCTAATCTAAAATATATATGTGCTATTATATGTTAAGTAGGTTCCATTTGCATACGAAACATCAGTTGACACTAAGCATCCATACCGATCTTACATTCGAATACTACGTCAAACAGTGAGTTCATACCCCTACGCTTTTATGATTTTTAAATGTTTTCTAGGGGTAATACAAGCCAAACACAATAGTTTTCAACAACTCAATCTTATGCAATTTACACAAATCAATGATTTTCATAAAGCCTTTAGATACTTAATCCCTTTTGTACTATGCAGAGCATAAGGGCGCTTTCTAAATTTAATTGCATAGTTTTCCCAATATTTCACGAACATAACATTACAGTCAAACTATAATGAGTATAGTTTGGGGATTTCATTACCAGTTTTACAGATACAAACCACATACGCGGTTTGTGACAACCTGAAATATTCATTCGGTAAAAAACCCTAAAAGTCAATCACTTCATATTATAAGTCAATTTCAGTTGTATTTGTTTCTAACAAATTTAATGTTCGTTTGACTATTATAATAATTATTCTTTAAATGAATGGGTGAAAGAATGTGCCGTCTCAGGTCTTGAAATTTCTAAACCGCGAATACCACGTAGCTTAGAAGTTCACAGCCAAACTTTTATGTTTGGGCTGTAAACTACCCCCAAAAACCGTAAACTCATGCTTAAGCATGAGTTTACTCCCCAAAGTACCTCAGTTCTCATTTTCACCCTAAAGAGTAAACTCCAAACTCTCTCAAGTATCATCCCGGTTTTCGCCCGATTTCCCGAAAACGTAAGTGTTTCTCGACTTGATTAGTTGATATAACATAACATTTAGTGATTATGCATCCTTTAATCCATCAAATTTCATGTTTTGATTAGATTTCCAAAACACCAAGAACACCAAGAACATACACTAGTGTTCTTGGACTTTTAGTTCATTTCAAGCTTCCACAAAGTAAGTACTTCTATCCTAGAGTCATTTAAAGCTTGCTATACATATTAATATCAAGGAAAAGTCCCAAGAACACCAAGAATAAGGTGTTCACGGTTTGGGAGGCTCCCAAAACCATAAACACCAAGTATAGTGCCAAAGGGAACTTTAGGCTGTCTAGATGCTTCACAATGCCTTAGGGACTTGTCTAGATCCATCCTTGATGTGTTTATCACCTAAAAGAACAAGAAAATAATCAATTATATGTGTTTACGAAGTCCCACATCCTCATAAATGATCTCTACGCAACGAGTTAGAGCTCATCAACTCGTCGAGTTCCAATCTAAAACCCTAGAATTCTGAAAGTAATTCGATACCTGGAACGAGTGTTACATTGTGTTATAAGCCACATAGATAAAGTGATAGAATATGCATTCTGACACCTGAAAGCACACTAACGAAACTACCCCACTAATGATTTGGAATTGGCATCAGTAGTTTTTGCAATAAGGATATGGAGGCATTATCTTTATGGAACAAAGTGTAAACTTTTCACCGATCATACGAGTCTTTAGTATCTATTTTATAAAAAAAATTAAACACGAGACAAAGATGATAGATAGAATTACTCAAATATTATAACTACGAGATACTTTACCAGCCTCGTAAAGCGAATGTCATAGCAGATGCTTTGAATAGAAAAATAAAATTAGAGAGGAAAAGTCCAAAAGCATTAAGAATTGAAATTGTCTCGACAATTGTAAAAAGTATCAAGAAAGCTCGGGAAGATGCTTTGAATGAAGATAACTGAAGAGAGAATATTTCGGAAAAACGTTACTGTTCAGAACAAACAAATAAGGGTTATAGGTATTCCAAAAAAAGATTTGGGTGCATAAGATGAAATGAATAATAGATCTTCTCATAGAAGAGTCTCACAAGAACATGCACGCAAACTGCATGATTAAGTATGCAAAAAAGTTGCGTTAAATAATGTAAAATGGGTATCATATTAAGAAAGTACAATATGAGGCAATTTCAAGGATGTAAACTTCGTAAGAATCTGACTTCCATTGGAGCAGTTATGATTTATGTAAAACGTAAAATCAGACGTGTAATAAATTTTACGACGCCAAAATAGTATTAAAACATTGGTTGAGTTTTGAGTCGTTCCACCAATAGGAAAGTTGTAGTACTTCTCGAAGTTAGAACATCAACACAAAGAACACCGAAAATGGAGTCAGTATGAAAAAGATATGATTTTGTTTCAAATCATTAAATTTTTTAGGGCTGTTGGGTATTAGTTCAAAAATAGTTTCATAAACTTGAAAAATATGGCAATGAAAGAACTTAATTTTTAAAATAACATAAGCATTTTGTACCCACCAAGGATCTTCTTGCAAGTTATAGAAAGATTAAAACACCACCCAAAGAAGCGGTGAAGAAATAACAACCTTTGTAGTTCTTTGGGTCTTCTTGGGAGGCTTGGAAGTTGATGAAGAATGTAGAACCTTTGAGACACGAACGATGACTCAACTTGATGTAGATGCTAGTCCAAAACTCTTAAACCCTAAAGCTTTTAGTTTATAGCCAATATGAACTTAAACAGGGCATGTTAAAGCAAGTAATCTCGAAGTCTTCAAAGCAAAACTTAGAGAGAATGAGAGAAAAGAGGAACTTTCGACCATATGCCTCAAGGAAGGAACGAGAACTCTTGCCAAATGCAAGCCCTCTTATTTATATGCATAAAGTGAAGTTATTAACCATTAGTCCTTTACACTTTAAGCAAACTTGCCCCCATTGTCATTAGCATGTCTCTTATGCCTTTAAAGCATGATTAGACAAGTCGTACACTTCTTCTTTTTCTGCGTATCTCGAAAATTGCATAAAGAAGTAGAAAGTTAGTTTAAATTTTAGAAACTCAAGGTTTATAAAATATAAACTTTGTCTTTTAAGTAAAAGACAAAAGGTTTTCAACTAGTCCAAAAAGTTGTGCATGACTTATTAATTCATACCATATTAAATAATATAATGTTACTTGCTAATGGAATTTATTATTTCCATGAAATAAATAATTTCCATTTTAATTATAATAGTTTTATTGAATATTTCTAAAAAAATCAATTTCTAATAAATACTAAATTGTATCAAGTTGTTGTTAGTGTGATCCATTAGTATCATATGTTATTTAGAAATATCACTTTAATATGACTCTTGAGTATACTAGATCTTTCAAGGCCAATAGGTGTAAAGATAAAAAGTAGTCAAAACAACCTAAAGGAAAGTTTTATCGAACGTAGAAAGGAGTCATGATTTGTAAAAATTCATCTTGTGAGCTTGGTTTCCAGTTCGCTTCGGAGCAGGCTCAGATGTCTCGATATCTGAGCATGCTCAAGAGGGACATCAGACAGTTTGTGTCTGCGCAGAGGTGCGAGACTTTGTTGGAGTTGCAGGAGGCCGCTAGGCGGCGTGAGTTAGAGATTGAGTTGCAGTTGTGTGAGCTGAGGCAGGCTTCGGTGCAGTCGCAGCCGGCGCGGAAACGGTCCAAGACCGTTGATGTTACAGTGGGGGATTTGAGCAGCCACACTTGTGGGAAGTGTGGGAGGGGTCACACCGGAGTTTGTAGGTCCGGTGGTGCATGCCGCAAGTGCAGAAAGGAGGGGCACTATGCGAGGGATTGTCGGCAGTCAATGCCGGTTCGGGATTTGAGGATTTGTTATCATTGTCATAAGATTGGACATTTGAGGGTCAACTATCCATAGCTTGCTGCAGGACCGGTGCAGGCTCCAGCACCGGCCACTTTGAGAATCACAGGTGGGGGTCAGGATGGAGCGGAGCCCCCAAGGGCTCAGGGTCGTGCTTATCAGCTTGCGGCAGAGGAGGTCAGAGCAGTGCCGGATGTAGCTGCGGGTATGTTTCTTTCTTGATATCTTGTTATCTTGTGATTATTGTGGTGTATTGTTTGTGTGCTGGTATCTTGGTGTGGTTTTCGATGCGGTATTCGTCGTTTTGAGGGTTGTGGTTTGGTTATGGGTTACTGTTTTGGGAATTTTCGTTGGTTATCATCCATGAGAGTTATTAGTGGGAACCTGGCATTGGTTTGAAGGCCGGGTAGCATCTGCTTTCTGAGGAGTGGTTAGATGCAGATTGAGTTTCTTTCGAGGTCACGGAGGGATGTCTGCTGAGGTCACGGAGGGAATTCCGCAGGTATAGAGCCAAGAGGCTCGGAAGGGATGCAGGGAGAGAGTCTTGGGCTCTCAGTGTGATTCTGATCAGGGTATTGGGTATGTATTAGTGGTTCATCCTGGGGGATGTTTGAGGATATCATCAGTGTATCGGGTTTTCCCAACCTGAGGGTGCTAGAGCTAGTTCAGCATGTGTATGTGATCGCAAGAGGAGAACTCGTGGGAGTTGCTCTGAGATTGAAGAATGGGTCTTTTTGTCGACATGGAATGGATAGCGGGGGATTCGGATCGGGGATCCGATGGTTCATGGTTTTCTAGCCCATATGGGTCGAGTGATTGTTGAGATTCGGAGCAGTGATGCATCATGGGTAATTCTCGGTTGTTGAGTGTGATTATCAGAGGGTACAGCCGGTGCCCGGCTTGAGACGGTGGTTAGTGCACCGTAAGGAAGGAGAAAACGAGATTCTGGTTCTATGGTTGTGTTTTGAGAAACCTGGTTGGATTAATGCCAGGTGGTGCATGACAGGAGTATTTTTAAGAGTTGTGTTGTCGTAGGCTTCGAGGACGAAGCCTAATTTAAGTGGGGGAGAATTGTAACATCCCGAAATATCAAGAGTAGAGTTGAAGGGCTAAAAGAGTAAATTGGGAAAGAGCGACTTGGCGAGTCCATGGGTGGACTCGGTGAGTAGAATCTTGACTTGGTCGCGTGTTAAGTAGTCGACTCGGCGAGTCAGTAAGATGGACTCGGCGAGTAGGCGCTGAGTGGAGAAAACCCTAATGCTCGGGGTAGAGCCCTATATAAGGAACATAACATCCATTCCCCCAGCCTCTTTACTCATCCTCAAATCCAGAAACCCTAACGTTCGTATGTGAGTGGATAAAGTTGCATTTGGGACCTTGGAGAAGCAATTGTTGAGGAAATCTTGAAGAAGAAGAGGCTTGGAGCAAGGGGCTTTGCTTGGATTCGAGTTCCATTGCAGTTGGGGCATTCTTTTGAGGTAATATGTTGTCCTTGGGCTGTTACTCTTATGGATTCATCATTTTGGGGTTTGTGGGGAGCTTATCTTGGTATGTTTTGGAGTTTGGAAGTTAGATATGAGGTTGCTACCTCAGATATGGAGTGGTGATGGTCCTATTGTGCATAAAGTCCCTGTGTTGAGTGTTGGGTGAAGCTATCATGTCCCAAACCTTAGCCCTAATGTGTAAAATGCATAGATCTCTTTGGATTCACGTAAAGTTTGCCACTTTACGTGATGGATGGGTTGTAGGAGGCTAGATCTATGTTTTGGATCAATTGCATGGCCTGGAATGCTTCTGTATGGATTCAGACCGGTGGTACTCAGCGAGTCACATGGGTGGACTCGACGAGTTGCTTGAAGATGAGCTGGAACTCGATGAGTTGGAAGAACAACTCGGCGAGTTGGATGAAGATGGCCTGGAACTCAGCGAGTTGTATGAACAACTCGGCAAGTTGGTTGAAGATAGCCTTAGACTCGACGAGTCTTGTCGAAGAGTCCCAATATTTTCTGGTTGAGTCGAGAATCGGCGAGTCAAGGGATGACTTGGTGAGTTGTGGGCGAGTGGACTCAGAGTTATTGGACTCGACGAGTCTCAGGGTGACTCGGCGAGTTAGGTCACGGATTGAGGGAAGTTCTGAGTATGGGGACTCGGCGAGTCATCGGGTTGACTCGGCGAGTAGAGTCAGTTGGGGGTTGACTTTGACCTTGTCCAAAGGTTGACCAGTTGTCTTTCAGGGGTATTTTGGTAATTAAGGGTATTTATTGAGTGAGTGTGTTGGTGTTCAGTAGAGGAGTCCGTGTCGGAGCTTGGAGCAGCGGGATCTTATCCTTTCAGCCGGCAGTTTCGAGGTGAGTTATCCTCACTATATCAACTGGGTCTAATGCACTAAGGCCGACCCTTATCAGATTGAGATCCGAGTACTTGTTGTTATGTTATTGCTGTGATATGATTGCATCCTGGTAGTTAGGATGGTACGTGTTAGAGGCCTGATTGAGATCGGTATCCTGAGAGATAGGGAGTTGTTATGCTAGTGACCTGTTAGGTCAGTATCCTGGTTAGAATGATGATATGTTATGTGATCTGTTTGATCTGCTTGTTGACTGTGAATTTCTATATGATTGTATGTATATGTGCACATGGTTGTTTGAACTTGAGTTGGGTTGAGGCGGGTCCTGCTTTATGCTGCAGGCCAAGATACCCAGGGCGGACCGGTTGTTCCGAAGGCCCAGCTAGCGGTCCGGATAGGCTGTACGCCCCAAGAGGGCGGACCAGACGTGCCGAGGCTCGGAGAGTGGACCAGGAAGACTAAAGGCCCGGTGTGGGCGGACCGGTCATACTGTAGACTCAGAGAGTGGACTAGGTGGATTGAAGGCCCGGTGCGGGTGGACCAATCATACTGTAGACTCGAGGTTTATGGCTAGACTCAGAGGGTGGACCAGGTGGACTGTAGGCCGGTGCGGCCGACCAGTCACACAGTAGACCCAAAGTGCATGGCTGTTCTGTGATCAGATATGTTGTGGCATGTTATGCGTGTATGGTGTATGTGGTTGGTATTTTGGGGATATCTCACTAAGCTTTCGGGCTTACAGTTGTGGTTTTATGTTTTTCAGGTTCTTCAGGAGACCGTGGCAAGGCGAAGGCGTGATCATACCGCTCCTCATGATTTTGTAGTAATGTGATTCTGGGAATACGTTAGATGTTTTGTATTGAAAACCTTTTTGTAAAGATTTAATGGGATCGAGCTGTTTTTGAAAAATTTAAAATTGGTTGTATTTTTTGGTCGTTACAAGTTGGTATCAGGGCCTTGGTTTGAGTGAATTGGAGGAACATTCATGTGACTCCAGTCTCAAATCGAGGAGAGTTTTCAAAAGAGTATTTAAAATGGTTTTCAAAATGAGTAAGGGAGGACGCGGAGGTACGATCACCCGGAGCCAGTAAGTAACCCCAAAATACCATGCATGTTATTTGTTTTTGAGCTTTGATAGAATAACATGCTAGTGATAGGCTAGGGATCTTAAGGATTTCATGATAATGTTGCCTGATTTGTGATGCCTGTAGCCTAGGGTTCCTTATGGGAGATTTTCAGTGTTCCTCTAGTGGTGAGGGTTGAGCGTTGTTATGCATGTTTCTCTAGGGTGTTGTGGTAGTACTTCATACAAATATGGGTAGGTGTGGAAGGTAGTATGGGCCCGTACTACTGAAAGCACAGGACCCATACGCGTATCAGGGAAACCATGATCTCTAGGGTTGGGTTGAGAGAGAGTTGGATCCCAGGTTGGTGGGAAGAGTCTGAGATTTTGTGTGGTGTTTTTCAGTATGGAGATTCCGAGGCATGATGAGAGTGGATCCGGATCAGGATCGGGAGCAGGCGAGAGAGTTCCGGGCGGATCGGTACCGCCCGAGGTTATCGGTCAAATGAGCACGTGCGAGTTGGATGCGAGGATTCGTGAGATCCTGCGTGATGAGATTGCTGAGTTGTTCCGGGCTGAGTTACCGGAGCTGTTTGGGTCGATCAAGACCGCCATGGTTGAGTATTTTGATGAGCGCCATGCGGCTCTCGCAGAGACGGATGCCGCGGCGGCTACAGCGGCTGTAGCGACGGCAGGAGGAGGAGCTGGTCAGGGCTTTCAGTATCGGGACTTCGATAATACGAAGCCTCCCACCTTCGATGGAGTTCAGGACCCGATCGTCGGTATGAGATGGTTATCAGACGTGGAAGGGTGTTTCTTCACGTGTTCATCCCTTGCTGATCAGAGGGTGAGGTGTGCTCTGAACCTGTTGAGGCTTGGGGCGAAGGATTGGTGGAGATTGACCACAAGGTCATATTCGGATGCGCAGAGGGCTGCGGTTTCATGGGATCAGTTCAGATAAATGTTCAATAAGTTGAGAGGGAGAGATTGGCTCAGGAGTTCCTTGAGCTGAAGCAGGGTTTGGAGTCGGTGACTGAGATCACCAGGATGTTCACTGAGAGGGCGATGTTCTGCCCAGAGTTCGCTTCGGAGCAGGCTCAGATGTCTCGATATCTGAGCATGCTCAAGAGGGACATCAGACAGTTTGTGTCTGCGCAGAGGTGCGAGACTTTGTTGGAGTTGCAGGAGGCCGCTAGGCGGCGTGAGTTAGAGATTGAGTTGCAGTTGTGTGAGCTGAGGCAGGCTTCGGTGCAGTCGCAGCCGGCGCGGAAACGGTCCAAGACCGTTGATGTTACAGTGGGGGATTTGAGCAGCCACACTTGTGGGAAGTGTGGGAGGGGTCACACCGGAGTTTGTAGGTCCGGTGGTGCATGCCGCAAGTGCGGAAAGGAGGGGCACTATGCGAGGGATTGTCGGCAGTCAACGCCGGTTCGGGATTTGAGGATTTGTTATCATTGTCATCAGATTGGACATTTGAGGGTCAACTGTCCACAGCTTGCTGCAGGACCGGTGCAGGCTCCAGCACCGACCACTTTTAGAATCGCAGGTGGGGGTCAGGACGGAGCGGAGCCCCCAAGGGCTCATGGTCATGCTTATCAGCTTGCGGCAGAGGAGGTTAGAGTAGTGCCGGATGCAGCTGCGGGTATGTTTCTTTCTTGATATCTTGTTATCATGTGATTATTGTGGTGTATTGTTTGTGTGCTGGTATCTTGGTGTGGTTTTCGATGTGGTATTCGTCGTTTTGAGGGTTGTGGTTTGGTTATGGGTTATTGTTTTGGGAATTTTCGTTGGTTATCATCCATGAGACTTATTAGTGGGAACCTGACATTGGTTTGAAGGCCGGGTAGCATCTGCTTTCTGAGGAGTGGTTAGATGCAGATTGAGTTTCTTTCGAGCGGGTTAATCGGTGTTGATGTGAGATCTCGTTAAGGTTGTTTATGCTTGTGGGAAGCAGTCCGCGTGTAAGCGTTTTCTTTGTGCAGAGTTGTGTTGGGTGGTCGGTATGGTGACCGGTGTTTGATTTTCAGTGCTTCAAGTGGGGGAGAATTGGAAAATTCTCTGGAAGATCGATGAGCATTTGAGGGTGCTTAGCAGTTTAGGATTTAGTAGTGTTCTGTCAGCCCAGAGTGTAGGCTGGTAGGAGCAAGTGTCGGGCATGCGGGGCGGGATACAGACCTAGGGCATTTGATTGTGGAGGGCTTGGGATCGGGCTGGGATCGAGTATGTATGATGGAGTTAGAGTTCGGAACCCCTAGAGGGCTAGAACAGTACGCATAGGAGGATTTCTGGGAGTGATAGCTTGGAATGATGAATGCTAGTTGAGCGGTCCGGATAGACTGAAGGCTGGTAGGCGTACCAGTCAGGCCAAAGGCTCGGAGAACGGTCCAGCCAAACTAAAGGCACTGAGAGCGGTCCTGATTGGCTGAAGGTTCTGAGAGTGGTCCAGATTGGGTGAGGGCCTGGTGAGGCGGTCCAGTCATGCTAAAGACTCTGCAGGTATTGTTGGATCGGTTCGAGGATATGGGCTGTGTATGTTGCAGTGTGATTGCATTAGAAGGTCTGGCCCCGAGTAGTGATCTTGATTAGTTGAGGTAGTGCATGGGCTTGAGAGTCCCTGCGATGAGAGTCAGAGTATGTGTGTTGGATGGATAGCAGATACGCTATAAAAGGGTGGTGTAGCATTGGGCGAGCACCGTGACACTTGTCGGAGTGACAATGTGGCCAAGTGGATTCCTTGGTAAAGGAAAAGAGAGAGGTGTGTAACTCCGAGAGGGAGTGCAAGTTCACAGAAGTGAAAGCAGCAGAGCAGAGTTATGATTAGAGTAATTCGAGTATGGTTATTGAGCAGTGTGTTTGCGGCAGTGGAATAGAAACTCATCCGGTTTGGGATGTCTACTGAGGTCGCGGAGGGAATTCCGCAGGTGTAGAGCCAAGAGGCTCGGAAGGGATGCAGGGAGAGAGTCTTGGGCCCTCAGTGTGATTCTGATCAGGGTATTGGGTTTGTATTAGTGGTTCATCCTGGGGGATGTTTGAGGATATCATCAGTGTATCGGGTTTTCCCAACCTGAGGGTGCTAGAGCTAGTTCATCATGTGTATGTGATTGCAAGAGGCGAACTCATGGGAGTTGCTCTAAGATTGAAGAATGGGTCTTTCAGTCGACATGGAATGGATAGAGTGGGATTCGGATCGGGGATCCGATGGTTCATGGTTTTCTAGCCCATATGGGTCGAGTGATTGTTGAGATTTGGAGCAGTGATGCTTCATGGGTAATTCTCGGTTGTTGAGTGTGATTATCAGAGGGTACAGCCGGTGCCCGGCTCAAGACGATGGTCAGGACACCGTAAGGAAGGAGAAAACGAGTTTCTGGTTCTATGGTTATGTTTTGAGAAACCTGGTTGGATTAATGCCAGGTGGTGCATGACAGGAGTATTTCGAAGAGTTGTGTTGCCATAGGCTTCGAGGACGAAGCCTAATTTAAGTGGGGGAGAATTGTAACATCCCGAAATATCAAGAGTAGAGTTGAAGGGCTAAAAGAGTAAATTGGGAAAGAGCGACTCGGCGAGTCCATGGGTGGACTCGGCGAGTAGAGTCTTGACTTGGTCGCGTGTTAAGTAGCCGACTCGGCGAGTCAGTAAGATGGACTCGGCGAGTAGGCGCTAAGTGGAGAAAACCCTAATTCTCGGGGTTGAGCCCTATATAAAGAACATAACATCCATTCCCCCAGCCTCTTTACTCATCCTCAAATCTAGAAACCCTAACCTTCGTATGTGAGTGGATCAAGTTGCATTTGGGAGCTTGGAGAAGCAATTGTTGAGGAAATCTTGAAGAAGAAGAGGCTTGGAGCAAGGGGCTTTGCTTGGATTTGAGTTCCATTGCAGTTGGGGCGTTCTTTTGAGGTAATATCTCGTCCTTGGGCTGTTACTCTTATGGATTCATCATTTTGGGGTTTGTGGGGAGCTTATCTTGGTATGTTTTGGAGTTTGGAAGTTAGATCTGAGGTTGCTACCTCAGATCTGGAGTGGTGATGGTCCTATTGTGCATAAAGTCCCTGTGTTGAGTGTTGGGTGAATCTATCATGTCCCAAACCTTAGCCCTAATGTGCAAAATGCATAGATCTCTTTGGATTCACGTAAAGTTTGCCACTTTACGTGATGGATGGGTTGTAGGAGGCTAGATCTATGTTTTGGATCAATTGCATGGCCTGGAATGCTTCTGTATGGATTCAGACCGGTGGTACTCAGCGAGTCACATGGGTGGACTCGACGAGATGCTTGAAGATGAGCTGGAACTCGACGAGTTGGAAGAACAACTCGGCGAGTTGGATGAGGATGGCCTGGAACTCGGCGAGTTGTATGAACAACTCGGCGAGTAGGTTGAAGATAGCCTTAGACTCGGCGAGTCTATTCTTGGACTCGGCGAGTCTTGTCGAAGAGTCCCAATATTTTCTGGTTGAGTCGAGAATCAGCGAGTCAAGGGATGACTCGGTGAGTTGTGGGCGAGTGGACTCAATGTTGTTGGACTCGACGAGTCTCGGGGTGACTCGGCGAGTTAGGTCGCGGATTGAGTGAAGTTCTGAGTATGGGGACTCGGCGAGTCATCGGGTTGACTCGGCGAGTAGAGTCAGTCAGGGGTTGACTTTGACCTTGTCCAAAGGTTGACCAGTTGTCTTTCAGGGGTATTTTGGTAATTAAGGGTATTTATTGAGTGAGTGTGTTGGTGTTCAGTGGAGGAGTCCATGTCGGAGCTTGGACCAGCGGGATCTTATCCTTTGAGCCAACAGTTTCGAGGTGAGTTAAACTCACTATATCATCAGGGTCTAAGGCACCAAGGCCGGCCCTTATCGGATTGAGATCCGGGTACTTGTTGTTATGTTATTGTTGTGATATGATTGCATCCCGGTAGTTAGGATGGTACGTGTTAGAGACCTGATTGAGATCGGTATGCTGAGAGATTGGGAGTTGCTATGCTAGTGACCTGTTAGGTCGGTATCCTGGTTAGGATGATGATATGTTATGTGATCTGTTTGATCTGCTTGTTGACTGTGAATTTCTATATGATTGTATGTATATGTGCACATGGTTGTTTGGACTGGAGTTGGGTTGAGGCGGGTCCTGCTTTGTGCTGTAGGCCAAGATACCCAGGGCGGACCGGTTGTTCCGAAGGCCCAGCGAGCGGTCCGGATAGGCTGTAGGCCCCAAGAGGGTGGACCAGACGTGCCGAGGCTCGGAGAGTGGACCAGGCAGACTGAAGGCTCGGTGTGGGCAGACCAGTCATACTATAGACTCAGAGAGTGGACCAGGTGGATTGAAGGCCTGGTGCGGGCGGACCAATCACACTGGAGACTCGAGGTTTATGGCTAGACTCAGAGGGTGGACCAGGTGGACTGTAGGCTGGTGCGGGTGACCAGTCGCACAGTAGACCCGAAGTGCATGGCTGTTGTGTGATCAGATATGTTGTGGCATGTTATGCGTGTATGGTGTATGTGGTTGGTATTTTGGGGATATCTCACTAAGCTTTCGGGCTTACAGTTGTGGTTTTATGTTTTTCAGGTTTTTCAGGAGACCGTGGCAAGGCGAAGGCGTGATCGTACCGCTCCTCATGATTTTGTAGTAATGTGATTATGGGAATACGTTAGATGTTTTGTATTGAAAACCTTTTTGTAAAGATTTAATGGGATCGAGCTGTTTTTGAAAAATTTAAAATTGGTTGTATTTTTCGGTTGTTACATAGATGCTAGTCCAAAACTCTTAAACGCTAAAGCTTTTAGTTTATTGCCAATATGAACTTAAATAGGGCATGTGAAAGCAAGTAATCTCGAAGTCTTCAAAGCAAATCTTAGAGAGAATGAGAGAAAAAGAGGAACTTTAGACCATATGCCTCAAGGAAGGAATGAGCACTCTTGCCAAATGCAAGCCCTATTATTTATATGCATAAAGTGAAGTTACTAACCATTAGTCCTTTACACTTTAAGCAAACTTGCCCCCATTGTCATAAGCATGTCTCTTATGCCTTTAAAGCATGATTAGACTAGTCGTACACTTCTTCTTTTTATGCGTATCTCGAAAATTGCATAAAGAAGTAGAAAGTTAGTTTAAATTTTAGAAACTCAAGGTTTATAAAATATAAACTTTGTCTTTTAAGTAAAAGACAAAAGGTTTTCAACTAGTCCAAAAAGTTGTGCATGACTTATTAATTCATACCATATTAAATAATATAATGTTACTTGCTAATGGAATTTATTATTTCCATGAAATAAATAATTTCCATTTTAATTATAATAGTTTTACTGAATATTTCTAAAAAAATCAATTTCTAATAAATACTAAATTGTATCAAGTTGTTGTTAGTGTGATCCATTAGTATCATATGTTATTTAGAAATATCACTTTAATATGACTCTTGAGTATACTAGATCTTTCAAGGCCAATAGGTGTAAAGATAAAAAGTAGTCAAAACAACCTAAAGGAAGGTTTTATCGAACGTAGAAAGGAGTCATGATTTGTAAAAATTCATCTTGTGAGCTTGGTTTCCAGTTCTATGAAGAACTTTGAATGGTGCAATAATTCTTGGGCTTAGCTTCCTTCACATTTATAAATATGATAAGTCCCTTCCATGGAGAGACTTTGAGCAACACTTGGTCTTCTATAATGTAATCGGTCGTTGCTTCTTATCCTCATAGCTCTTTTGAGGGGTTCGAGCTGCTAACATCCTTTCTCTAATCATTTTCAACATCTCAGGAGTTTGATCAACAGTCTTAGTACCCATGAACTGCTTCTCCCCAGCTTCAATCCAACAAGACGGCATACAACACTTCTATGCATACAGGGCCTAATAAGTTGTCATATTAATGCTCAAATGCTAACTATTGTTGTATGGAAATTCTTCCAATGGTAGATGCTCATCGTCATTACCCATAAATTTCTGAGTACAAGCTCTTAACATTTTTTAATCGGCCTTTCACTTTAACCATCTGTGTGTGGATGGTAAGTAGTACTCAAACATAGTTTTGTACTCATATCTTCATGTAGACTTCTCGAAAATCTAGAAGTAAAATAATTATCACGGTCTGACACAATTGTCAAGGGAACAACATGAGTTTTCATTTCTATTTCATGTAAACTTTTGCAATCTTTTCCATAGACCATCTCTCATTTGCATCTATAAAATGAGCATTATTCGTCAATCGACTTATGATTACCCAAACCACAACATTACCTTCCTTTGTTCTTGTCATACCCTCTTCATGTGGCGGAAACGCCGAGCTGTGATAGGGTACGTTTGATTATCCAAATCATTGAGCACATAACATAATTCTTTATAAACCATAAATACGTTGATCCTTACGTGATTTAATCTAAATAACGCCATACCTATTGTGCTTCCTTGCAAGAATCTTCTATTCTTTCTGTTTCATAGGAATACATGCGTTTTGAAAAAGGTCAACATAATGTTAGTGAGTTCACATGTTTCTTTAAGCTTTTAAAAGTATTATTTTGATATAAAATCTTTTTTTACGAATATATAAGCTTTTAAATATGTTTTCCAATACTAAAATTTTATAAGGAGTATTTTCTTCCTATATTTTAATTCGTAACTTGCTATATCTTCTTTTGGTTTGCTTCTTCCATTTTTCTGGAAGTGATTTGGTTTATATACACGATTGGTTTTGAGAGGTTGTTAGATAATACTTAGGAAATAATCTATCTTTATTTGACTATGTATGCTATATCTTATATTTCCTAAGATAAATAGCTTCTTTTATACTTATCTTATACATTTGTGTTTTAATACAATATGTATCTTTATCTTCTCTTTTTATACATTAATTACTTCTTAGGAATTCTACTCTAGGTATTAAATTTATTAAGGTTTGGTAGGTAGTGTTACAATGAGTCCGTATAATTGAGCTATATGACTTGAAATTTCCCAGCCATGATGCTTCGTCGGACATTGTGAAAAAGACTATAAAGTTATGCATATAGGGGTTGTAGCTAGCAACCGCATGTGGGAGTGTCAATCACGTATAAATCTATACATACTTTTAATGATCACTTAATATTAACGATTCTAGGTCTAGGGTAGGTGAATATCAATCTGCTATGGATCAATAATACGCCTCATTTAAACCCTATAATATGATTATTTATCTTTATTGTTCTTTGTTTAGATTTTCCTTTAATATACTTTTCTTTACATAATTATTCATATATATATATATATAGATATATGTATATGTATATATATATATATATGTATATATATATATATATGTATATATATATATATATATATATATATATATATATATATATATATATATATATATACAAACACACACACACATATAAACATACACATACACTTAGCCTTATATATAGTAATTATCTTTACTTTGATATCTTTGATAGGGTATAAGGGCATCATACAGTTAAGTATGTTATCTATTCTTAAGTTTTCTATTGATATAGTTTATTCCATAATAATTCTGACATGTATGTACATTATACCATATCTATAATGAAATATTTAGGTTCTTATTTATAGGATTTTAGGACCGAGTAACAACTAAGTATAATGCTTATGCTATAGTTTTTGCAAGCGTAACAA
This sequence comes from Lactuca sativa, assembly GCF_002870075.4. Classification (NCBI taxonomy): domain Eukaryota; kingdom Viridiplantae; phylum Streptophyta; class Magnoliopsida; order Asterales; family Asteraceae; genus Lactuca; species Lactuca sativa. The sequence continues at coordinate 101,327,845 of NC_056627.2, forward strand.
CTAGAAACTAGGTTATTCTAGGGAATAGTCCATCATAACAACTAGGTACAATCCGTTAGTATAATCTTAGGAATTATAATGACTAAATATAATATTATTCTTAAAGCTTAGGCAGTGTAACTACCAGATGTAATATTTCCTAATGTTGCATGCATTTTGAAAACTATTAATATATTACAAGTAATACTTTTGTAAAATATTTTAATTAGTTTTATAGCATGTATTTCCCTTACCATAAAACATTTGAAAATAGTAAAAGTAGGGCCTTGAAACTCACCTAAACAACGTTATTTGAAAAACTTAATTTATCGCATTGGGGACTTCCTTCCATCTTGGGAGAAGGGGAGGATTTCTGATTGATTTAGAGAGAAAGAGAAATAGTTTGAGGTGTGAAGAATTAGAGAAGTGAAGGCCTCTATTCAAAGGGTCAATTTTGGCATGCGTATGATGCAAATATGTATGCATGCCATGCATGGGCTTCATCTCTGCATTTCATGCTTGCCACATGTCACTTTCGTAGTGGTCCACGTCTCTCGTATCTCAATGAATCTTGGTTTCAGATGTGTGCACCATGTGTGGCCTGCCATTTGCGCACACAATTAATCTTTTGTAAAAATTCATATGTTCTGTGTATTAGCTTCAATCTTAACCCTCCTTATATGTAGGCTAAAATAAAATATTAATTGTGATGAATATCCTTAATAAAAATCAAAGTAGCCATAATTAGGATTCCAGGTATATAATGAACACTCATATCAGACATAGAAAGGAGTCATGATTTGTTGAAGTTTCACGTTCGACCCGATATGATATCGAGTGTCGTAAACAATGCATCAAAAATAGATCACTTAATAGCCTAAGTGATGTAAACGAAAGTCATAATATTGGTTAAAGAGAATTTGTGCAACTAGAGAACAACTAAGTCTAAATCGTGAGAGGAAGTTATGATTTTTCAAAGTTTCATCCCAACAATGTGCAACACTGCTATCGAAATTTAGAATGGTTGATGGTGAGTCGAAACAATTTAAATGATAATCGAAGATCTCTTTAATAGGAGTCTGTTGATATAAATATAGTCGAGAACAGACGTTGAATGAGAGAGCTATGAATTTTTAATGGACTTTAATAGTTTATGTTTTTTAAAAAATATAACTTTAAAAATAAACTCAAAATTAACCAACGGAGTCTAAATGAATGTTATAGGACTCGTTGATAGCTACGCGTGGATATAAAATACGACAAAACAAAGCTCGTATAAAGAAGATATGAAATTGTAAAGAAAATAATATTTTTTCGTGTGCTGTTGTGCACATAAGAACAAGCACGACGCGCCTATGACCTTGTGTAGGCTACCATCACATGTCACCACTCAACAGTTATCATGTCATCCTTCAGACACTGAGTGCAATGAGTCTTACTTATTTTTCATATAAATAGCCTTCAAAGTTTAGTTCATTACCACAAAAATTCGACTATCTCTCTCTAATTTCTTGCTAATTTAGCTCTATATTTCTTTAGTTTTTGAGCTTTGGTAAAGCCTTGAGGTCCCTAGGGGCCGACAACAATAGCTATCAGGCTGGAGCTCTACTAGTGTAATTTCCTGACTTTTATCTAGGAAATCTTTGTATGTTAAATTACACTCAATATTATTTTAGCTTAATTTATATTTGTATTCATAGTTATTATTATAAACTCATAATAAGAGTGATTCCATGTCATATTACTGATTGATATACTTACATGGATGATGTCTAGGCTGGATTAAGTGAGATTTCTAAATAGTATACTCTGTATACCAAATGGACCCTACCTCTGATATCATCCTACCTAGTTGTTCCTTACTTCATAGATCTTGATGCAGACATTGGGATTGTTGAGGAATCTAGACTACCATTAGTCATAAGAAATAGTAAACTAAGACTTAGTGATAATTGAAACTAGGACACATCAAAGGAAGGGCTAAGTGCTAAAGCGAAGTGGTACCTAAGTTTCCATTCACCCACTTTAACAAGTGAGTGTGTAGTTACTTTTAACTTACACATAAATATAAAGTACCTATAACACCTGGTTCCGAATTGCTTCGTTTCTGAGGTATGTGGCCCAGTCATCAGTTGACATAAGGGTTAGGAGCTTTGGGCAAGGAAGGATTTAGCCCATATCGGATGTAGTTGTCAGGGTCTAAGTGAAACTTGTATTCAATTATGTCTTCGGAAGCCAAGGGTATGACTGTAAATTTATATCTCGGTCTTTTAATGGTTCCGGGTCTTATTCTGAAAGTTTTAGGCTTGGGGGTGTAGCTAGGAGGGTAGGGTTTCCCACCACCTTTTAATCGAAGAAGTTATAGCACTTTGAATTTATTGGCGATATTGGTCCCTAATGAAGAAAAGTAGCAAGAAGGTACCATGCATGCAAGGTGGTTAGTGCGGAACTACGCCTAACGTAAGTTGGGGGTACGCCCGAGTGTAGAGGAGTAAGTAGACATGGGTGTTGGAGGCATATGCCCAGCGTACTAGAGGTACATCATCAAACGCTAAGAGTTCATAAACCCTAATTTTGGGGCTAAGCACTATATAAATAACATAATGCCCTAGATACCAGCCTCCCTCAACTCCTTAGACCGCTACCATGAAACCCTAATCCTTCTTTGAGTGTTCTTGGAGCTTAGAAGGCCATTAGAGAGCATTTTGGTTTTGTGAATCCATTTTCCAAGAAAGTAAAGATCAAAGCAAGGTAGTGGTTCAAAGGAAAAGTTTTAGATTCGAGATTGTTGTTTCATTGCAGACCATCTTGACGTATAAAGTCTTAAACTTCCCTCTTGAATGCTTAGATCTATTATGTTGAGTTTTTGGACTATTTGTCCCAAGGATGGAGCTTTATGCTTCAAATCTGATTCCTCGGTTTAGAGTTGCCACTCTCAGAAGTAAATGCGTCCCGAAGCCAGAAAGTTGCCATATTGAATGTTTTAATGGGTTCATGCATGAGTTCAGATCACTTTCATGGAAGTAGAATACTATTTTTATAGTTTGGGATTATTTGGGTCATGTAAAGTCACCAAGTCAGTGACTTTATGGATTAAGATGTTGAAGAGGACTTAGATCTGTGATTATAGCCTTTGGAATAGTGAATTAAGTGCTTAAGGGGAAAAGTGGCTTAATAGAGCATTACACAAGGCGTACATGCATGTACGGACAACGTATAAGCCATACAGCCTATAAGCATAGCGTACCGAGGAGTACACCTTGCATAATCATCAGATGTGGGCTTTGCGTGTTTTGGGCCTTGAGTTTGGCCACACATTGTACCTTGTTTCTTTGGGCCTTAGTGGGCCAGTAGTAGTCAGATATTTGGTCCAAGGATATGTTTCTGCCTTAGGGAAAGGCCCATTAAAGGGTTGGGCCCAATTTACCAAATCAGGCTATTAGTGGGCTAGGAAGTCTAATTAATATTGAGCCTTTCATATGATAGGGCCTTATATATGGACCAAGTTGGATTAGGGGCAAAAAGGCCATGTTACCCTATGGTGGATTATTGGTTTTGGACTAAGTGTTATTTTGGCAATGATGGCTTGGGAAGTCAAGAGATCAACGGTTCAAGAATCTGCTAGTAAGCAGCCAGCGGTTTATCCATGAGATTTATTGAAGTGGACTTCAGTAGCACAAGGTGAGTTACCTTCAGACTGGTCATTAGTTTAGATTGGGAGAATCGATAGGGAGAAAGGCGGTAGAGTGGTCGTCTAGATTAAGGATTGTGAGTTGGGAGTTCGGAAAACATTCCAACATTTGGGTCACACCTACCTTGGCATCAGATAGCAGGCCTTAGGAAACAGATTAGGGACTTCAGACAGGTCATGAGTTTAGATTGGGATATTGGATCGTGTATGCATGCTCGAATTTAGGTGTGTTAGGATTAGCATTTAGCAGTAAGACCATGGTCAATGGTTGAGTTAGCATGGAAACTGTTGGAAGACTGTGGGATAGCCGTAACATTCACTAGTAGTAAGTTAGTGTGGAAAGTGTTGTAAGTTTGCGAGTGTAGCTGTAGCATTCACGAGGTTGTCACATAGTGATGGAAGTTTTGTAAGTCTGCGGGTGTAGCCATAGCATTCACCAAGTTGTCAGATAGTGTTGGAAGTGTTGTAAGTCTGCGGGTGTAGCCGTAGCATTCACAAGGTTGTTAGATGGTGTTGGGGGTGTTGTAATACTGTGGGTGTAGTCGTAGCATTCACAAGGTTTCCATATAGTGTTTGAGGTGTTGTAAGTATGCAGGTGTATCCGTAGCATTCACAAAGTTGTCAGATAGCGTTAGAGAGTTGTATGACGCAGGGGTAGCCGTAGCTTTCACTAGGTTGATAGATAGTATGGGAGTGATGTTAGATCACAAGAAGAAGTGTAGTACCCATCAGTTTTGGCAGCAGTGAGGGCATGGGATCCACAGATTGGGTTACAAAATTACTCACATGTAATAGATCTTGTTGAGCCAGTGATTAGACCGTAGGGTCACAGTTGCAGTCATGGGACAAGGGAAACGATGGACCGCATAAGGATGTTTGTGATATAATTCTATCTTTGGTCATGTAGCAATCACTTTCAACCTTGGATTTAGTGACATTGGGATTCGACATATGGAATTTATCGGTTGGATCGGGAGGTCGTTAGGGCCATAGTAGAAAGATAAGTAACGGAAACTATTGTCAGATGAGGATTTCGTTCGAAAGTTGTGTGGGGTTACTGTGTGGGAGCTTTTAAGCTCAACGACTAGGCTGGAACCCGGTATTTCTGGTGACCGACTAATGAGTTGAGGCCAGAGAGGTCTCGATGGATTTTGGAAAGCAGTTGAGAGGCAGCATGCTATTTCAGGCAATTTAGTGTTTCAGGCAGTTCGATGTTTTAGGCAGTTCAGTGTTGCAGGCAGTTCAGTATTTCGGGCAGCTTCAGTGACTCGAGCAGTAATGGTCTTATAGGATGTCATGTACAGACGAAGTAACTAATTGATTGGGAAGTGACTAGTCACTCGCTGTGGGATTAAATAATCTCAAAGTAGGTGATTTGACATTGTTGTGCAGCTCTCGTATGAGTCTAACTGTTGCAGGGATGAATCTTTTACTCAAAGGATTATCTAAGCGTCCTGTTAAGTATGAGAATTCTTCAATAGGATTGTGGCTAAGGACCTTGTCTTCGAAGCTTGCATCAAATTCATCATAGTCAAAAGTTCTGTGGTCAATAAGTTGGTAAATAGCGATTTCGAGGACGAAATCTAATTTATGTGGGGAAGAGTTGTAACAGCCGGCTCCAGATTGCTTCGTTGCTAGGGCCTCTGGCCCAGTCATCAATTGACATAGGGGTGAGGAGCTTTGGGCAAGGAAGGATTTAGCCTATATCGGATGTAGTTTCCATGGTCTAAGTGAACAATGTATTCGATTATGTCTTTGGAAGGCAAGGGTATGACTGTAAATTGATATCTCGGTATTTTACTGGTTGCGAGTCTTATTCGGAAGGTTTTAGGCTTGGTGGTGTGGCTAGGAGTGTAGGGCTTCCCGCCACCTTTTTGTGGATATAAAGTTCATCGGAATCGGACTTAGAACGAAGAAGTTAAAACACTTCAAAATTATTGGCAATATTGGTCCCTAATGGAGAAAAGTGGCAAGAAGGTATCATGCATGCAAGGTGGCGAGCGTGGAAGTACGCCCATCGTAAGTTGGGGGTACGACTAGTGTAGAGGAGTAAGTCGACACGAGTGTTTGAGGCGTATGCCCAACATACTAGAAGTACACCGCGTAAGCGCAAAGTTCCTAAACCCTAATTTTGGGGCTAAGCACTAAATAAAGAACATATTTCTCCAGATATCAGCTTCCCTCTCACGCTTAGATAGCTACCACGAAACCCTAGTCCTTATTTAAGTGTTATTGGAGCTTAGAAGGCCATTAGAGAGCATTTTGGTGGTGTGGATTTATTCTCCAAGCAAGTAAAGAGCAAAGCAAGGTGGTAGTTCAAAGGAAAAGTTGTAGATCCAAGATTATTGTTTCATTTTAGACCATCTTGAGGTAGAATACTATTTTTGGAGTTTGAGCTTATTTGGATAATGTAAAGTCACTAGGTCAGTGACTTTATGGATTAAGACATTAAAGAGGACTAGGATCTGTGTTAAAAGAATTATAAGATATTTACTTAATTTAATCATATATTTAATTTCATATATTTATATAAAATATATTGGGTAGTGATGCATAATGACAATGATGAGACGGTGATAAGAGGACTTGAATACTGAAGGTTCAGTCGTCTGCAGAGTATAGATGATGACCATAGACTATTCTAGACAGTCTAGTGGCAATGCTGGTAGGATCGCAACTTGTTGGTGTTAATAAATTATCTATTCATTTGATATACTCTATCCCCCGATGGTTGCCTTATCGACATATATTGCTCTAGAAATTGAATATCAGTACAAAATATGAAGTTGTTAATTTTGAGGTATTGAAAATTGTAGAGACGTAGAGGTAATCGAAGAGGCTAAATGAGAGATAAATAACTGTAATTGAGGAAAGATAGAATGACATCTTGTAGCTCGTTCTTTCTTTGGGCAGTCTTTCTTGAAATGACCTTCTTCACCACATTTAATGCAGACTTCTTTCGTGGTCGCACATTCATTAGAATAGTGACCAATCATCCCACACTTGAAGTAAGTCGCACCTTCAATGCATCCTCCATAGTGATTCCTTTTGCACTTGTCGTACCATTTGGCTTCATTGTTATCCCACACTTCTTGTTGTTGGGGTAAGACTTCAAGAACTTATTTTTCTTGTAGGGTCTTGAAGATCCTTTAAGCTTCCTTTTCACTCCTACCACTAGGTTTTGTAGACCTTTGTCTTGTATCTGGGTCTTTATATTCCTCGCCAACGAGATGGCTAGTTTCAGAGTAGTTGCTAGTTTCACCGTTGGCCCATAATCTACTAGTAACCCACTAGCAAACACATTTAACTTAGAAAGAATAGTTTGAACGAAGTAAGGAACTAGCTTTATCGTATCATTAAAGGATGTAGCATACTCGTTGATACTCAACTTTCCTTTCTTAATGTTTTGGAATTCATTTTTGATCCCCAAAAGATCTTGTTCATAACAATATTGCTTCTCTAGCTCTTCCATAAAATTTTCCCAAGACATCTTCCTTGTGTCACACTCCCAAACCAGACGGCGGAAATGTCCGTTGGTGGAGGACTTCATTTGTAGTATCACAACACATGTATCATAGTAATGAAAGTACAAATAAACATTGCATTTAAAAGTAAAATTATTTACATGTATTCAATCACTGTACATCGACACCAAAATAGTTAGAGAAAAATACAGAAGATATGACTCAAAACGGCTCCATCTTCTCAAAAAGCTCGGGGAGTACCTGTTTATTCTTTCCCTGAGAATACAAGTAATTTGAAAAGAGAGTATCAACATAAAGTTGAGTGAGTGCATAGATATTTATGTTTAAAAGTATGTATTCTGTTCTTTGAATATGTACATTGTTACAGAAATCCTACATTTTCTGTTGTATATGAAAAGTAGTTTTAATCCCATAAAACCGTTCTATTTGTAAACCATTGTTCTGTATTTGTATCCTATAAAAGTAAGTGTGCCTGGCTTCACCAGCGGTTATTGTAAATTGTATTGTAGACTATATTCTTGTAAACTAGTACTTTGAAAACGTACTCATGTTTAGTTAATTATACACAAACTGTCACACCCCGAAAACCAAGGTGGAAGCATTTCCGGGGCGGACTCCACGTTGAGTATCAAATCCAATGCACATAGTAAGTGAAGTAAACAACCATTACATTACATATTAGAATTTACATCTATTCAAAAGTAAAGTATAACAAGTGATATACATATGTATCATATGAACAAAAGTAAAGACGGGATCTTCGGTACGCTCCGTCTTCTCCAAAAGGATCGTTGGGTACCTGTCTAACGCGGACCTGAGAATACAAGCAGTTTGAAAATCAGCATAAAGCTGGTGAGTTCATAAGATGTTTGTTTTTCCGAAAATGTTTAAGGTTCCTTTGGTTTTCCGAAAAAGTTACAAACCCAAGAAAATCCCATATTTTCTTATATGTAAAGTTTAGTTAACTGATTTGTTGCACGATTCTGGTTATGTAAAGTTGTTCTCCCAGGAAAATCCTGTATTTTCCTAAAAGTAAAGTTTTAGTTAAGAATCACATTGTATAGTTTTGTACATAGAGTTATTTACTGAAAATCATGGGATTACTATCCCGCACTAGATATACAATAGCCTTAATACATGAAAACTAAAGATAGATATAGATTGAAAGCCATGGGACTATCACCCCATACTAGATATAAGATAATTTGTTATACGCAAAACTATAGATAGATATAGATTGAAAACCATGGGACTATCATCTCGTACTAGATACAGATTGAAAACCATGGGATTATCATCTCGTACTAGATACAGATTGAAAACCATGAGATTATCATCCCGTACTAGATATAGATTGAAAACCATGGGACTATCATCCCGTACTAGATATATAAGATACAAAACCATGGGATTACCATCCCGTACTAGATATAGTTGAAAACCATGGGACTATCATCCCGTACTAGATATATAAGACACAAAACCATGGGATTACCATCCCGTACTAGATATAGTTGAAAACCATGGGACTATCATCCCGTACTAGATATATAAGATACAAAACCATGGGATTACCATCCCGTACTAGATATAGTTGAAAACCATGGGACTATCATCCTGGATATATAAGACACAAAACCATGGGATTACCATCCCGTACTAGATATAGTTTAAAACCATGGGACTATCATCCCGTACTAGACATATAAGACAATTTGTTATACGCAAAACTATAGATAGATATAGATATGAAATTTAATCCATGAATAAAATTATATTAATACGTATTATGAGTCGGGTAACCATGCTAATACGACAACGAGACCTCCTTGACATTTGTCAGACGTCGGACGATATCCAGAATTTGTCACCCCAGGCGTACCCACCTAACTATAGCTAGCAGTTTAGGTGTAGGATTGTCAGTCCCGAATAGATCTATCCACAAATTCCACGCTCTCCCTCCAGGAGACTCTGGTTACACTTCTGGGGAGGATTTACTGATAATGATGACGAACCTCACAAGCTAGTATATATTATTCACTGTGTTCTCGAACGTTATCAAACATACTAATCGTTTAGAAACCTAATACAATACAAACAGTTTGATACAACGAAATGATCTGGCAATAATCTAATTAAATAGAGATAAACTGAATCAGACATAGTTTATCTATTAACTTTACGTAAGTTTATATTCATAAAACAAGAACTAAAGATCCCAAATTATTCTCATAATAATTTAATTGGTTTGATTGTTTCCTTTATTGAAATTCACGTAGTTATAGTCGAGAAAACATCCCTTATGCTCAACATAATACATAAGGGGTAAAGATATCTAAAGGTTAGCTATATATTTATAGAAATACATCAGTTTTAGGTTTTTAAAAACGTTTGTAGTTTTGCTTGTATTCCCCCCTGAAAACATTGAAAAACACGGAAAAAAGGCGTAGGGGTATGAACTCACCAATCTCGGAAATGTGTCGGTTTGGATGCTAAACGTTAGTTCAAGGCTTGAAAACGTGCGTGGTTCCTATGTAATGTGAAATGATATACAAATGTATCTAATTAGACTTTAAATCACTAATTAGACATGATTATACACTCCAAGACGTGAGAACACTTCAAATCAAGTGTTTGGAGTGACCCGGGTGACATCTTGGGACGTATAAGGCTTGGGTATGGAGTTTACCCATCAAGAGTAAACTCACAAGAGGGTTTACGTGTCACACCCCGAAAACCGAAGGCGGAAACATTTCCGGGGTTGACTCCACGTTGAGTATCAAATTCAATGTACATAGTAAGTAAAGTGAAACAAACATTACATTACATATTAAAAGTTTTACAATTTGTTTCAAATGACATAGTTTATACAGTTGTGATACATAATATAGATATAAACAAAATGAACGAGCCTTGCACACACACGATCCTGAACCAAGTAAGTCTTCGGGTACCTGTACTATCGTTGACCTGAGAACACAAGCAGTTTGAAAATCAGCATAACGCTGGTGAGTTCATAAGTAGTTTTGTTTTGTGAAAATGTTTATGTTTCCTTTTTGTTTCAGAAAATGTAACACACACTAAGAAAATCCCATATTTTATTAAAAGTTGGTTGTTGTATCACAAAACTAAAGTATAGTTAGATTATCCATTTTATTGTTCTATTCCTTTTATGTACCCGTGTATTTCCAGGAAAGTCCCATACTTTCCTGAATTAGTTATTGTAAAAAAATTGTAATGTTATTCAATTGGTTACACTTTTCTGGTTATGTGTATGATACCTAGGAATGCCCCATGCTTTCCTGTATGTTGGTTTTCAATGTGAAAGATGTATTCTGTTAAACCTGGTTATGTACAAAGTTTCCCCAGGAAGGTCCCATACCTTCCTGAATGTTGGTTATCATTTGTAAGAGATGTAAAAGATGTAAAAGATGTAAACCGAATCCTGGTTATCTGTAAAATGTAGTATGGGGTTCATTATTACTATAAGTAAATCTCTGTTATCCTAGTTGCGAGTTCCATAACCATACTAAAGACTGAACCTGTGGCAATAAGTAGTCCACAGCCTTGTGGCAATAAGTAGTCCACAATCCTTATGACTTTCGTCACCCTTGAACCATTTCGGTTCGGCTGTAGCTAGCAGCCAGGTGTGGGGTAGTCAGCCCCGTATAGATCTATACACTCAAGTCACGCTCTCTAAATTCCAGAGATTCTGGTTACGGGTGTAGTCCTCCACTCGCGTATCTCTGTGGAGTGTTTGCCGAGGACGTGTCTCCAATCATACGGAATAACAATTTACTAGTAATAATAGGATAATCCTCCATTCGCGTATCTCTGTGGAATGTTACCGAGGACAAGACAGTGTACGAAATATATTGTTCATGTGTTATAAAGTTATGCTTTTAACTGATAAAATGTGGAAACCATTTGTGAAATATATAAAACATAACCGTTTATAAAACTCATTTCACAAATAAATGTTTAAGTAATCTGTGTATTCAACTCGTCATCAGTTGTGTAATCAATATTAAAAGCATATGAAATGTGAAATACACACATGAAAATAAGTTTTGAGTACAAGAAAACCCTTGTACTTTGCTTGTGTTCCCCCTGAAAACAGTGAAAAACAGTGAAAAAGGGTAGGGGTATGAACTCACCGGACTCGTGAATGTGTCGGTTTTGGATACTAGACGTTGATTCGGGGATTGTTTACTCGCGATGTCCCTAAGTAAAATGAAATAATGTCCATATATATATATACAATTAGGGATACATTCACTAATCATATGGAACATTACACTCCAATGAGGTTAAACACCTCAAAATGAGCGTTTGGAGTGACCCGGGTGATATCTTCGGACGTGTAATGGCACTAGGGACTTGGGACTTGAGTTTACTCTCCATAAGTAAACATTTAAATGAGTTTACAACCACAAAACACACCCACACATATGTTTACGGCCGTAAACTCATGTTGGTGTGATTTTGATGGTCTAAGGGCTTAAATGGACATGGGGATTGCTAGAATGGATTGTCTAAAATGCCTTGGAACACTTGAAATGAATTTACAACATTTAAAAGGGAGTTTAAGGCCACGCTCTTAGAGTTTACGGCCGTAAACTCACCCACGGCCAAGAATGGTTAATTTGAACTATATAGGACAATCACATGTGATTCTAACTAATTTTCTAAGCATTGTTATGAATTTAGGTTACCATTTAACAAACTTTTAGGAGTTTACGGCCTAGAGGCATGTTCTATGGCCGTAAACTCTCTTTATGCCCTTGAAAAATTAGTTTTTGATGTTTAAAACACTCACATGCAATTCTAGAAATTTTTCCAAGCTTTTAGGGTGGTTTAAGACATCATTAGCCACACTTATAGGAGTTTACGGCCTAGGAGGAGTTCTTTGGCTGTAAACTCACTTATGTAGGGTATATGTTGTGTTTAAGGTCTCCAAATCATTTTTAGATGAATCTAGGATTTACCACAAGGCCATTGGTTGAGTTTCAAAGCATTTGGACATGTTTAAAGGCACTAAATCCCCATTAAAGAGGAGTTTACGGCCCAAGAACATACCTTGGCCGTAAACTCTCTTTTGTCCCTCATAATTCATGTTTTAATTGTTTTAAGTCTAGATTTGCAAGCCTTATAGTCATATCTAAGTCCCAACTTTGATTTGGAAGGGTAATTTGGCTTAAAAACCCCATTTAATGGAGTTTACGGCCCAAGCTTGCTCCTTGGTCGTAAACTCATGTTCTTGGTCCCAAAACTCAATTAATTCATCAATTTGAAGGCTAAAGATGTTGAATAACATGCTAGGGAGGTTACCTTAAAGATTTGAAGCCTTAAACTTGAGATTTGGACCTTAATTCTAGCTTGAGGAGAGAGGCTGTGAGAGTTTAATGAGAAATTGGCCAAAGGCTTCAAATGAAGTCTTAAAACACTTTATATAGTGTTCGGGAATTGGACACGACGGAATTCTACCCGATACCGACGTTAAGTGAGGCTTTTGGTCATACCCGACCAAATTGTCGTGACTCGATACGGTCGATTCTATACTTATTCCGATTACTAAAGTGGGGAGTTAAAATGATTTCTAAATGTTTTAAGACACCCATTAAGTCATTTTAGGTCGATATAAACTAATTACTTAATAAAATGGCGAAATTTGGAAACGAATTTGAAAATGACGTTTGGTTGATCGGATTGGATTACAAGTTGTGGTACAAGAAGTGATATGAAATTTCAGGTTGTTACATTACGGCCCTAATTACCCATTCCCCATGAGTTTACGACCGTAAACTCATGGTGGGGTGTTCTATGGTGCTAATTGACCTTATATGACTTGGGAAAATTGGCTAGGATCAAATCTAGAGCATAGGAATGGATAAAACTCACATATGGACCATTTGATGGAGTTTACGGCAGTAAACTAGGAGTTTACGGCCGTAAACCCCCCCCCCCCCCCCCCCTCCCACACTAAATCCCTTGATGTTTTGGTGGTCCAAGGTCCTTAACAAGTGTTTCTAGTCAAATCTACAAGCCATGGAATGAGTTTAATGCACCATTTGACCATGTTTTAGGTGTTTACGGCCTACTAAGATGTTCTTGGGAGGTTTACGGCCGCAAACATCCATAGGGTTGGTTTTGGCATGATTTAAGGTCCTTAACTTGATTGTGGTTGCTTCTAGAGTCACTTTTAAGGCTCATGGTGTGTTTAAGTGGCATCTTAACACATAAAAATGAGTTTAAGGTCTAAGAAGATGAGTTTACGGTCCAAGAATGTTCTTGGGTCGTAAACTCAAGCTTGTCCCCTTTGTGTAAGTTTTGGAGCATTTCTTGAAGGGTTATAATGTTCTATATACTCATGGAAGCTTGTTGGAGGTGTTTAGGTGCAAACTAACACCTTAAAATGAGTTTACTCCCCATAAATAGGTGTTTACGGTCCAAGCATGTGCTTGGGCCGTAAACTCATGCTTATGTCCCAAATGATGAGTTTAAAGTGTTCTAAGTACATGCAACTTGGTCTTTAAGTCATATCTAGGCTCCAAATGAGGTTTCGAAGGGTTTTAATGCACAAAAACCCCCTTTTACATGTGTTCATGGTCTAAGGAGAGTCAAAGACCGTAAACACTTGTTTATGGTCCCAATCCTCATATATTTCACGAATATGAAGGCCAAAGGTGTTATACTAGGAGCTAGGATAGTTACCTTGATGATTTGAAGCTTGTTTTGGATGATTTTGGCTCAATTTCGGATTTGAGAGAGAGAGAGAGAGAGTAGAGAGAGAAAGTAGAGAGAGAATGGAAAGGCTTCAAATGAGGCTCTCTCAACTTTATATATGCTGAAAGTTTGGGACACGGTGGAATTCTACCCGATACTGTCGTCAGGCGAGACTTTTGGTCGTACCCGATTTAATTATTTTTATAACTCGACGGAATAAAACAATTATTTTTCCAAATAATAATTTGGGGCGTTTCCATGGATTTCTAACGTATTTGGACAATTATTAAGTTATAAAAACAAATTTAAAATTAATGACTTAATTTGGAAATGAACGGAAATAATGCAAGACGACAAATTTTTTTGATGACGGAAACGGGTTACGATGACGGAACGAACTTCGGGTTGTCACACTAAAATATTGTTATTATCTTTTTAATGAGTTATTATAACCATAATATGACTAGATACCCTGAAAAGAACACTTTGAAGGCGTTTTGAAATTGTTGATAACAATTGTTACTCATAGGCGTGTATGCCCGACTATAGCTACCAGCCTGAGTGTGGGGTTTTCAATCCCAATATAGATCTATACACACTTGTTTCGATCCCCTACTATAGATTCTAATTATAATATCAGGACTTTAACTATATTTTTTAAATGAATAAACAACCTGAACATGTTGTCTCATAAAAAGCATATAAACGGTACGTGTATAATAATAACCCAATCATTCTGAAATAAATGATTGATAGTATTTTTCTTTTTTAATATACTCTAATTGTACTTGAAAGTTATATACGCTTACTTAGTTTAGAGTTAAACTCTTGTTCTTGTATAATAGTGTAAACCCATGTTCATGTAAAATAGTGTATTCTAAACTTGACTAGTAAGTTAGTATTCTTGAATCATAAATTATACTTATTATAATTTATATTTACTTTCTGTATTGATATTAACTATTCATGAATGCAATCCTTTGCTCGGCATGTTACAAAGGGTATTTATAACTAAATGAAGTAATCTTTATATATATATATATATATATATATATATATATATATATATATATATATATATATATATATATATATATATATATATATAACTAAAATTGAAACGACAGTCGGACAAATAACTGATACCCTAAATCCACACCCAAACAAGGAAAGGAAAATAAAGTGAGTTATCAATCCTATGCCTTTTAAATATTATATATATATATATATATATATATATATATATATATATATATATATATATATATATAGATATATAGATAGGAGTAAGATCAAATGAGAACATTAAAAAGGTTGAGAACGTGAGAACAAAGTATATTCATGTGTGATTCCATTATTCATTTGTGGAGAAATGATAAATTTTTATACCTTTAATTTCAACTGAAGAGAAAAAACATATTCATGTTGATTGTGCGTAAAAATTTATCATTTCTCCACAAATGAATACATGGAATCATAATTGAATATACCTGTTCTCGTGTTCTCAACCTTTTAGGTGTTCTCATTTGATCTTTTCCCTATATATATATATATATATATATATATATATATATATATATATATATATATATATATATATACACACACACACACACATACATACATTTATTGTCACACCTAAAAACCGAGAATGGCGGAAATGTTCTGGGATGGAGGACGTCGTGTAATGTATCACAACAATGCAAAGTAGTAAACAAGCAACAACATCATCCGTTGCATTAAATAGTATAATTTTAATTACAAGTGTGTTCTTTCATAGTATAAAACAACATAATGAATAATCAAAATAAAAGACGAGTCTTGACTGCTCCGTCTTCACAAAACCTGGTCGTTGTACATGTCTATTTGTGACCTGAGAATACGAGTTATTTTGAAAGCCAGTATCAGCAATAAAGCTGTTGAATTCATAAGTATTTATGTGTCTTTGATTTGTAAAACTGTAAAGTAAAGACTTGTAAATGTTTGGAGAAAAGTTTGTATAAGTATGAAAATGTTTGTAAGAAATTCTAAATGTTTGAAAACCCTAGAAAATCTCATATTTCCTACTTGTATAAAAAGTAGTCTTCTACCAAGACTCGACTGTTTTGAAAGTAGCCTGCTACCAAGACCCGACTGTTTTGAAAGTAGTCTACTACCCAGACCCGACTGTTTTGAAAGTAGCCTTCTACCAAGACCCGACTATTTTGAAAGTAAGCATCACTATAAATGTGATGGTTTTTACCATGTATAACTATGATTATAAAACTATAGTCTACCTCATCGTTTATGTGAATGAGTCACAGAATAAAGGTAATAAGGAAAATAGTATATTTATCAAATATAATCTACCTCGTCGTTTATGTGAATGCGTCACAAAGTAAAGGTAATAAGGAAAATAATATAATTATTTAAATCGTATCCTTTTGTATTTGTCATTTGTGAAGTGTAAATACTGTAGTAATGTATAAAGTGACTACTATTGTATTAATTGTCTTAAATTGACTATTAAGGTATAATGTGATGGCTAGATCCGATACTAAACGCTCTCCCTGTCAAAAGATTCTGGGAACCAAACTCGACCCCTGCAATGATTGCAAGTCGTGAACATCCACATTTTGATTATATGATCATGTATACCCAATATAACTATCACCTTATGTTTAGAACAACGCGTTAGTGATTCATTGGTATAGTTAGATCTTGTACTTGTTCCATGATATAGCACCTTGTTATGTTTGTTCTGTCATCGTGTATTGTGTCTTCCTCTCTGTTTCTCTTTATTGTGTGTTCTCTTATGTTATCGTGTATTGTATCTCTATATAGTATGTAATGTATTAGTATGTATATAATTGTACTTTTGTAATTGTATCTCTTCATATAGTATGTATTGTATTAGTATAGACTCATGAATGAACGGACTCTTTTGTGATTCTTTGTACTTGGAATAGTAAGTAGTATCTCCTAACTCTACCTATTATAGCTACTAGTAATGTACGTGTATAACCAAAATTATGCCTTTGCTACCCAAAGGTATTGAGTTAACTGATGAAACTTTTATGTATATATATGTATACATGATATATGACTAATATTTAGACGACATTCGGATGAATAACCGATGCCCTAAGGTCACATCCTAACGAGGAAAAGGAAATAAAGCGAGCTAGATGCCTAAAGTCCTTTAAACATTACTTATATAACTATACATATAAAGGCATGCATTTGACAATATAAAAGTATAAAAGAAGTTTTATAAAACCTTTGAAAAGTTTAATAACTAAGAAATGATGACTTGATGTCAGTTTCTAAAACGATTTCAATGTAGTTTGTTTGATAAGACAATTTTAAGTATAAGAAAACCTTTGTTTGAAACACAATTGTAGCAGAGTTTGAAAGGAAACATACAGTATGTAAGACAATTTGATAAAGAGCTTAACATGTGAAAACGTTTGAGAAAGTCACTTGAAGTAATATGTTTGGTAAGACAACTAATAGTGTAGTAAACCCATTTGTATGTTAGTTATTAATCACATGTGATTGATATAATAACTAACATGATTCAACTTGTATTCCCCCCCCCCATAAAATCATTTATGAACATTTAAAAACATTTAAATGGTTAATTAAGGGGTATGAAATCAGCTGTAGTGAGTGATGCGACTGTAGGATCGGTTTAGGAAGTTGAGTGTCAATTGTGGACTTGAGCACAAATGGATCCTATTACCCATATAATGACATATGTATGAATACAATTAGTGCTTAAAAAACCTAATTATTGAATTGGGACCACCTTAGGGACTAGTAAACACTTATATTGAAGTGTAACAACCATATATGATTGTATATAAGGGGTGTATGGCTATAGACGGGAGTGTATGGTCAAAATACACCATATTGGTGTGTGTGCGGCCAGGGTGTGTGTGCGGCCGCACACTCCCTATGAAGTGTGTCAAAACGTATTTTAAGGCCTTAGAACTCATCTAGGGAGGTTTCTTACTTCATGTTCTAGCCTTATATGGAGTTTATTGCCATTTTAGGGACTAAAAGGGGGTGTGTATGGTTGCACATGGTGTGTGCGGTCGCACACATGGTGTGTGCGGCCGTACACTCCTGAAGATCATGAGAAATGGAATTTTTGTAGTAGATCTTCAAGTTTTCTTGGCATATAACTATCTATGATAAGTGTTTATACGATCTAGAGGCTTAGAAGTAGGGTTAAACTCCAAAAAGTTTAGTGTGTGTTCTAGGTGTTCTTGGTGTGCTTGAAGATCTAATACCAAGAATGTGTTTTTCATGGACCAAAGTAGAGGGGAAGGCTAGTTATGGTCGTGTATTAGCTAATCTAAGGATGAATCACTTACTTGCTTGAAGATGGGAGTGAAAAGTTGGATGATACTTGAGAGGATTTCGGATTCCAGCTTTGAAAGAGTGGTAAAAAGTGTTCAAAAATGATTAAGGGTTATATTTATAGGTGTGAGTGTGTGGCTGGAGTGGGTGTGCGGCCCCACACACCTGTGTGCGGCCGTACACTCAAGTGTGCGGCCGCATACTCTATGTTTTGCAGTGTTTGGCCCGATTTCGCTTGATATGCATTATGTTTTCCCATTTCCAGGTTCCTACCTTAATTGTACTAGGTTTAGAACACTCCAGTAGACCCCAATAAGTGTTATAAACTAGCAAAACGAGGCTATCTTTGATAGATTTGAACAAGTGTACGAGATAGAAAATTTTGGGTTGTCACACACACACACACACACACACACACATATATATATATATATATATATATATATATATATATATATAATTTTTGGGGAAAAATATTAGTTTATAAAAGTGTTCAATATTTTTGAAATACTTTTGATGACTTGATGTCATTTTATCACAATTTGAAATCATTTGTGTGTAACACAAAATCCTTGTGTTAGACTTGTATTACCCCCTTAAAACTCTAAAAACTATGAAAATACGGGGGTATGAACTCACTTGATATGTGGTGATTTGTATAGCATTTCATTTATGGGAAGGAGTTTACTGATGAAAAACTGGGCTTTACACAAGCAGAGTTTCGACTGGAGACTGTTGATTTTGTTTGGAATTTCGAGGCTTCAGGGCTTGTTTTGGGGTTTAGATATGATACTAGGGCTTTGGGGGGTTGTACGTTGGTTTGTGGGAGTGAAATAGGTGAAAAGTATGAAAAACAGTGTAAAAAGTGAATGAAAACTAGAGAATCTCGCATGTATATATAGGGCCAAAGTCTCGGATCCGAAGGGCGGAGGATGCGACGCATGTTCGGACAGGTGTCGAAAGGGAGACAGATGTCGGCTTCAGGTGCGAGGGGAGGCCAGACGTCGGTCTCGTGAGCTGCACACGCATCTCGGCTCGGTTGCTTCACGGGTGTGAGGCGCGTCGACTTCTTACTGGGCCGCATCTTCGGTCGAATCAGAAGCGGGCACGTGGCTGAACCTCAGCCATGCACATTTTCCCGGTTACCAATATTTTTCGGTTTTTGTGCCCAAAACTTGTGATATTCATAACTTTTGCATACGAGCTCCGTTTTTGACGTTCTTTATTTGCACACATAGGTGAGATTATGCTCTACAACTTTCTTTTAGACTTTGTTGGCTAATTTTGACTTTATTTTTAATATTATTATTTTTAACAGACCAGGACAGGAAAATCTGTTAAAAATTCATAAGTTCTTCATTCGACGTCTGTTTTTATCTGTCTTTTTTATTGTCGTACTACTATTAACGAGACCTTCAATTCTCATTTAGGTTGTGTCCACTAAAAATCATTCGATCTTTATTTCGAGTTCTTAGTTGTATACTGCTATATTGAATTTTAGAAAAATCATAACTTGCTCATACGAATTCAGATTTTGACGTTCTTTTTATGAACGTTCTCGGTTTAACTTATTCTATAACTTTCATTTAGATTGTTATGGCTAAAAAGCGTTTTATTGAAAACTCACTTTTTACGCTGAAGAATGTTTTGCTGGTTTTGTCGCGGATCTTCGATTGGTCATAAATTCTTCTTTATAACTCGGATTTTAGTGTTCTTTACATTTTTGGAAACCTTGTTACAATCTGTACTACTTTGTGTATCCCAATCATGAATATTTAATACTTCAATTTTAAAGGTCGATTACGTAAATGTACATAGTATACCTAAAAATTTCTCTTTATTATTTTAAAAAGAATTATAAATTGATCTATACTATTACATGGATTTAAAATAACGATTTTGTTACATTATCCCCCCTTTAATGAGAATTTCGTCCTGAAATTTGGACTATAGCATTACAAAAAGACTAAGGGCAAAGATGTGGATATTTCTGTTGCATTTGACCCTCTCGCTCCCAAGTGAATTCAGCTCCCCGTTTTGCATTCCAGCGAACCTTCACTATCGGGATACAGCTTTGTTTAATATTCTTAACTTCCCTGTCTAGAATCTCTATGGGTTCTTCCACAAAATTGAGGCTCTCGTTTAACTCGATTTCCTTGAGTGGCATTACAAGATTCTCGTCGGATAGACTCTTTTTCAAGTTCGAAATGTGGAAGGTAGGATGAATGTTACTTAGTTCTTGGGGTAGTCGAGTTTGTAAGCTACCAGACCGATTCTAGCAAGAATCTCGAATGGTCCTATGTACCTTGCATTCAGTTTCTAATGCTTTCCAAAGTGTATCATACCCTTGTAGGGTGATACTTTTAACAATACACGGTCACCAACATGGAACTCTAAGGGTTTTCTCATTTTGTCAGCGTAGCTTTTCTGTCTATCTCTAGAAGCTTTAAGTCACTCTCGGATTTGTACAATTTTCTATGTATTTTCTTAAATAATTTCCAGAAAAGTGAGAGTACCGTTTGGAATTTGACCTCTAGCTAACTGCGTATCATCCACTTCAGCCGATCACAAAGGTGGTCTGCACTTGTGGCCATAAAGTGCTTCAAATGGAGCAGTCTTTATGCTAGTGTGATAAATGTTACTGTAGGAGAACTCGACAAGGGGTAAATGAATATCCCATGCCTTCAAAAAGTCTATCATGTAGGCTTGCAGCATATCTTCTAGCGTTTGTATCGTCCTCTCACTTTGTCCGTCCGTTTGTGGATGGTAGGTTGTACTCATATCCAACCTAGTTCCCACAGAGTTTTGTAAAGACTGCCAGAAACGAGAAGTGAATCTACTATCTTGGTAAGAAATAATAGATATTGGCACACCATTCAGTCTATCTATTTCTCATATGTAAATTGTTGTTAGCTTCTCCATCTTATTGGTTTCTTTTATGGGTAAGAAGTGTGCGGACTTGGTCAATCTATTGACGATTACCCAAATAGTATCATAACCACCCATTGTCTTGGGTAATTTAGTTATGAAATCCATTGTAATTTGCTCCCAATTCTATTTAGGGTTTTCAGGTTGTTGTAGTAGACCTGAAGGTTTCTGGTATTCTACCTTGACTTTAGAACAAGTAAGACACTTGCCCACAAAGGTAGCAATCTTGGCTTTCATGTTAGGCCACCAGTAAAGTTTCTTAAGGTCCAGATACATTTTGTATGATCCTGGATGAATGGAGTATCGGGTTTTGTGTGCTTCATTCATAATCACGACTCTTTATCCACCGAACTTAGGTGTCTAGATCCGATTCATGAAACAATAGACTCCATCACTTCTGACTTCAAAAATTTATCCATTCCTCTTATTATTTCACCTGCCATGTTTTCGGGCTTTAAGGCCTCGAGTTGAGCCTCTTTGATCTATGTCGACATATGTGAATGGATCGTCATAGTCAAAGACTTTACTTGGTGTCCCGAGTATTCTTTTCTGCTAAGGGCATCAACTACTATATTGGCTTTACCAGGGTGATAACGAATCTCACATTCGTAATCGTTCAGTAGCTCCACCCACCGTCGTTGTCTCATGTTCAGCTTTTTCTGGTCGAAGATGTACTGAAGAATTTTATGCTCCGTGAGTGCATTTTGTGCCATATAAGTAATACCTCCAAATCTCCAGAGCAAAAATCACCGCTCCTAGTTCTAGGTCGTGCGTTCTATAGTTGACCTCATGTGTCTTTAGCTGTCTTGAGGCATAGGATATAACCTTTCCTCGTTGCAAAAAGACACATCCAAAGCCTTGGTTAGAAGCATCACACTACACTACGAAGTCTTCTATCCCTTCAGGAAGAGACAAGATCGATGCACTACACAGGGCTTGCTTCAGCGTTAGGAATGCTGCTTCTTGTTTTTTTCCCCAACTAAAAGTTACACCGTTTTGTTTCAGGGTGGTAAGTGGTTTAGCAATTCATGAGAAGTTCTGGATAAATCTGTGATAGTAGCTAGCAAGTCCTAAGAATTATCTGATATCTGTATGTGTTTTTGGTGCTGACCAGTTCTCAATTGCCTTAATTTTGGAAGGGTCCACATGAATTCCTTCTTGACTGACTACATGACCCAGGAAATCTACTTTCTTGATCCAAAATTCACATTTTGAGAACTTCGCATAAATTTTCTCTATTCTCAGGGTTTGTAACACTTAATGAAGATATTGGGCATGCTCCTCTTTGCTTCTTGAGTAGATAAGGATGTCGTCAATGAAGACTATGAAAAACTATTCCAGGTACGGACGACACACTCTGTTCATTAGGTCCATCAACATAACATGTGCATTCGTTAATCCAAAATGCATCACTACAAACTCGTAATGGCCATAACGTGTTCTAAACGTTATTTTGGTAACATCCTCCATCAAAATACGTAATTGGTGATACCCGGACCTCAAGTATATCTTCGAGAAGTAGCTCGCACCTTGAAGTTGGTCGAACAGATCATCAATGCGAGGTAGCGGATAATGATTCTTAACGGTGAGTTCATTCAGCGCACGATAGTCTATGCACATGAGAATTGTTCCATCCTTTTTCTTCACGAAAAAAACCGGTCTCCCCATGGCGAGAAGCTTGGTATTATGAAGCCTTTATGAAGGAGCTTGCTTAACTGGCTGGATAATTCTAGTATTTCTGATGGTACAAGACGATATGGGGATTTGGATATAGGGGTAACCCCAGGGATTAAGTTGATTCTAAATTCAACTTGACGTTCGGGTGGCACTCCTAGAAGATCGTTAGGAAAATTGCAGATCTCAGGAATGTTGGCGATATCATTCACTTCTTGCTGTTTTTCTACAACTTGAGCTAAGAAAGCACAATATTCCTTACGAAGATACTTTTGTGCCTTAATACAAGAAATGATCTGAAGGTTCATTCCGGGTATGTCACCGTAGATGATAAGAGTTTCGTTATTCGTCAAGTTTAAGCACACAACTCTTTCATAACATAGGATGTCAACATGGTTCGAACACAACCAATCCATATCAATAATGACGTCGAAAATTTTGATAGAGACCAGTATAAGGTCTACTGGGATGGAAAAGTTATTCAAAGTAAGGGTACATCCTAGGTATATAACATTGGGGTATTCGGATTTCCCATTAGCCATTTCTACTGTGAAGGTTTCATTTAGTGGTTGGGAGTTTTGTTTTAATGCGTGCTTGAATTTATGGCTCTCGAAGCTCTTCTCAGCACCACTATCAAATATATGCATGCATAAGTATTGTTGAGAAGAAATGTACCCATGACTACCGCATGGTCTAGCACAGCTTCTTCGTGGCCAATTGCCAGAATTCTTCCAAGTCCCCCAGGATTTCCAGCTTTCGGACAATTTCTTTTGAAGTGCCCAACTTCTCCGCATTCATAACAAACTTGACCTACTCCAGCTGCAGGTACTTGATTAATCGGTTGGGGTGGTGATTTACAGAACCAGTCAATATGCCCTTTTTTTTTGCAGTTTCGACAATGTATTTCTCAGCAATTTCCGTTGTGGTGGAAATTAAACTTGTTACATTTAGGGAGACTACCAGCATAAGGCTTAGCTGGTGTGGCGTTAGTAGGAACAACAACAGGTACGATAGTAGATATAGTAGTAGGATGGAATGCCACTAACTATTGCTTCTTTGAGGGTTCTTGAGAAGATTGACCCTTCCTTTTATTCCACTTCTTCTTCTTGCTGCTGTTGTTGTTGCTATTATTTTTATTGTTGTTGATTCCTTTTGGTTGTTCTGGAGCAGGAACGACAGAGTTTTGACGGGCTCCATGGTCAATAAGTGACTGAGCTAGTTCTTTGGCATAGTTAAAGGTAACAGTGCATAGAAGCAATAACACTTCCCTAAACCGGGGGCGAGAGTCCCCAAATGTACCTTTCAATCTTTTTTCTCTCCAGATCAACCATATCCGGACATAGGATTGCTAAGTCGCTGAACCTATTAATTTAGGTTGTTATGCCTGAACCAACCATTTTAAGACCCTAGAGCTCTTGCTCGAGTTTTTGAATTTAGCTCCGTAGACAGTACTCCCGCATGAGCAGTGACTTGAGGTTCTCCTAACATATCGAGTTAGCCACTACCATAGTCAGTGACTTAACATGGCCGTTCCACCATGTTAGGGCTCTATCAACAAAAGTACAAGCAACAAATTTGACTTTTCTACGTTCCGGACAGGAGCAGATCTCGAAGATTACCTCTGTATTCTTGATCCATTGTTTTAACACCATAACTCCCCTAGTTTCGTTAAAGGTCCTAGGTTTGGCGTTTGAAAATTCTTTGTAGTTACACTCCCGATGGTGCCCTATATTTTCACTCTGATTGGATGGGTGTGCGTCATTCCCTTATCCACTTACGCCAATGGTGTTTATATGAGACATAGTAGCCACAACAGCTGCTGTGACTACTACCTGAAATTTGGCAGCGTCAAATTGAGGTGGTGGCGGCGCTTCAATAGCACGCCTTGGGTTTCTCCATGGAGACATCTTTTACTATAAAAGTTAAAAGATGAAAAAGACAGTTAGATATCAAGAATAAACATGAATTTGATATCTCAGAACTAAAATATTTAGTTCAATATGAATCTTGTAAATAATTGGTAATAGAAGTCTATTACAAGTACAGCTTGCAAAAAGATAATATGAATTTGAGTGGTTATTTTTCAACGAGTATGAAAACTCATGTCGATGGTATTGGTATATATAGTCTGAAAAACTTGACCTTAAAGTAGGTCTACAATATACCATAATACTGGGAAAACATCAACATCAAACCGACCCACCGAAAATGAAATTTTCGCGGTCCTACTGAAAAATAGCACTAGAACATATTCATAGAATTAGGCTATATCCAAATTTAATGGGATAAAATCTTTATGCAGATTGTAATAACTCTTATTGAGTTAAATGCTTATCATTTTATTGATATATAGTTTTGTATATGTAGTAAAAATAGTATATACATTTGATATCTTGGATACATTTAGCCGAAGTCCTAATCTATAACAAAATTGGAAGTAGCATAGAAACTATGTGCGTCGCGTGTTGCATCGAGTACTAGACTCTGCTTCCTGGTGTTTAGTTTCCAGTAGCTGTCTTTCCAAGGTAGTCTGATGCTCCCTTAATTCTCTTATTTCCATTAAAGCAACATTCATTTGGTTTTGCAGTGCCTCAGTGTGGGTTTGGGATTCATCTTGAATTTTGTCTAGACGACGAATATCCATAACGTTGATTTGTGTCGTTGCATTGACTTCTAGGATCCTATTTATCGAAACTATCACCTGATCGGTTTGGCGAGGTATACGATGTATAATAACAGGAAGAGCCATGTCGGTTGATCATCTGTTACTGAGGTTGTAGAAATCTCAGCACATTCCATAAGGTGGGTGTTGGCCCTGTTGTCGGCTCCACTAGTATATGTGCTCTCCCTAAACTGGCGTTGGCCCTTGAAATCCTTTCCTGACTACGGGAGGTGGAATGGTTGTTGGGGGGTTGTAACTACGGGTTCTGTGTCGGAACCCTCAGAATCTTCATCTTCTTCTACCTTTTCCTCTTCATTTTCTTCTTCCTCTTCTGGTTCCTCTTCCGGATCCTCTTTTGGATCTTCTACTATCCAACCATTATTTCCCAGGTTAGGAAAATAGGGATCTCCAGGTAGAGGGTATCCTACTGTTTAGTCTATACGATGGATTAAAGATAAGATTCGTAGTAATGATGTAGTTTTACAAAATACTCATATAGTATTTTAAATTTGTGTTTTCCTCTAGAGTTTCCTCTGTACATGTAGTTGTGTCACAACTAGAAATTTTGTGTCTTGTAATCACAACACTCAAGTAAAATGTTGAATCAAAAACTTAAGAGCATGTGTGATGCTTACTCTATGACAACAAAATTACAATCCATTACACGATACATGTATTACAAATGGTCAATAAGCAATTGGAAACCCTAGAAGTTATTGCTTAGGTCCATTTTGGACTAGGACTTCCTTATTGGGCCCAATGGATCAATAAGCTTCCAATTTGACCATCTTGGGTTTAGAACTCTTAAATGAACTCTAATTGGACCCATTTCCATTTAATTCAATATTTTGGGCCATATTGGGCCTAGAATGAAATAAAATACCCTAATGGACCTTATTGGGTCACAACAAATTTATATAGCCCTAATGGATCATAAAAAATCATTCCTTGATTTATTTGGGCCGAAAAATTACATAATTAAGCCATAATATGGGCTTAAACATAAGAAGCCCAATATTCTTCATTTCCTTTCTCCACTTCTCGGCCCAACAACCCAACATGGAAGAGGGTTGACTTTCAATTGCCACCTCTTTATTACCTCTTGGATCTCCATGCACTAACTCATGTTTCCATGCACACATCACCTCACTCACTTCTCTTCCCCCTCCCTCTTTTTCCTTCGGCCGAGAGACTCCGAAACACACACACTTCACCACAAAACTCTCTCTAAATCACTCAAGACTCATCTCTTCTTCTTCATCCAAAAATCTCGGAATTTTGCTTGTGTTTCAAGAGGATTACACAAGATAATCATCATCCTTCGGTATGTTTTTACATGTCTAAGTTACAAAACTCCTCTCTCATGTAAGATCACTTATTCTAAACAAGTTTTGGTGATCATACTCCTAGAAAACTCCTTAAGTTCGAGATCTTCCAAGGAGGCTTGCTAGGATCAAGTTTTCTTCATTTCTTCCTTCTAAGCCAAAAACAACAAGCAAAGGTGAGCTTCATACCCCCTATTTTTCGGTTTTTATAAGTTTTGTGGGGGGAGAATACAAGCAAATGTGTAGATCTATGAGTATATGTATGCTTTGTGTGATTTCTATGTTTATTTACATGTTCTTATGTGATTATGGTGCTGGATCTAGTCAAAAAGAACTCAAAACCGAGTTCTACATTATGTTGAATGGAATAAGTATAAATCATGTTATTTCATACAAATCAACTCTAGAAACATAACCAAGTTGGTTAATATGAACCTCTTTGGACTAAAATCCCATTTTTGGACTTTAAATGTTAAAAATATAAAGTTAAAGGGGCCAAAATGACAAAATACAAATTCTGATGGTTGAGATGAGTTAAAACAGTTTGAAAAATCTATTTTCTTGAAAATTACTCTTTTGATGGGCTAAAATGGAAATTTTTAAACCTAATGGGCCAAAAATGCACTTTTCGGCCCAACAAGGCCCAAATTGTGAGATTTTCAAACTAGAGGGGCTGAATCTGTATTTTTCTGTAAAACAGAGGACTACTAGTGCTCCATGTCCATTTCCAGGGTCAAAAATACTTTTCATATTCAAAAGCGACTAAAGATGCAAAAATTTTCTATTTTGGGCCAAAAATGTAAAAATTGGGAAAAATGGGGTTTCAGCCGAGAAAACTTCATCTTGAGGGACTAAAACTGTTTTTCAAATAGACTTGAGCTGAAAAATACCCTTTCAATAAGTTTTGGTACTAAAGTGTCAAGAAAAATGGTTTAAGGACTAAAACAGAAAATTCTTTTATACAAAGGGCCAAAATTGTAAATTTATCCAAAAGAAAGGGGCTGTAAAAGAAAATTTTAGTGATTCTAAACAATAAATCTGTTAGGATGGAATACTAGTGCCACGACTATCGATGAAATATAATACACCTACAACACCAAAAATCGTTATCAAACGAACTGATTCGGTCTCGAATCAATAACGAATCCGAACTTAATAACACGACGCTGTTTCAATACACACGCGGAGATTTCGGGAAGTCAATACACACGTGGGAAATACACCAGACGTCGATACACCATCTTTGGTCCTGAAAGTTTCAAATCGTGCTTGTTGGGCCTAGCTAGCCCAATGACATGATCTTTAGGTCCGAAGGAAACTCGCTTACATGTAGTTGGGTCTTATATGACCTAATTCCGTGTAAAAGGATTTTCAATGGCTTTTGTGCTATTGGGCCCCAAGGGTCCTTTGGTACTGCTTGCGAAGTCGAGAATTCACCAATGCGAGTCAGGCTAAGGGCCATTCGCATTCATGATAGCCTTGAACGACTTATGGAAAAATAGGGGGCTTCGTACCCTCTTTTCCTCCTCGGTTGTGGGGCTATGAGAAGTCATGGTGATTGGATTAAGTGAATAGTGCGAACGACGCCTCAGGGATCGTTTGTATAGTTGTAAACTAGTCATTTTCATTAATGTGTGTTTATAACAATTCACAATCCATAATTAATCCAACGTCACCAGGACTCAACGAATACACACGTCGCAACGAAATAACAAAATATAAAACGCTTGATTCAAAGTATTAGGAAAACATCGGGTTTTCCTAGGGTTTTCAATTAATACACCTACGAGATGCATACCGAGTTTAACAAATTGTATTTTTACATTTATAGAAACAAACAAGCATACTTACGGATCTTCACACCTTCTATACTATGCTCTTTTCAGAAAATATCGGATTTTCTGGTGGTTTTCAAAACAATACAAACCATTATATTTCAAACATTACTTATGAACTCACCAACATTTCATATGTTGAAGTTTTTCAAAATACTTGTATTCTCAGGTAACAGGTAAATCGAAAAGGAAAAATGTACTCTGTAACGTCTTGCTGTTTGTTTAATTAGTATCGAACAATTTACTTTTGGGCATGTGATATTATGAATCAATGTACTGAATGTAAACGCTACCAGTTGTAATATTTCAATGCTTGGTGATGTATAATGTTATGTTTCATGTATATTCATTGTGATGGTATTCAATTGAGTCACAATAGTCCTCGGACATTTCCGCCGTCTGGTTCGGGGGTGTGACAGGTCGGTATCAGAGCTCTGTTTATAGTGAACTAGCATATCTAACCATACATTGATATGCAACTATAAACCAAAAGAGGGACTAACACAACTCTGAACAAAACAAGTAAAACACAACAGTAAAACACCCTTGCTTGCATTAGGAATAAGAAACATAACGACGAACCAAACAAGATAACGCTAGTATCTCAGTTAATTCAGGACAGTTCTTAGTGGTACCAAGGTGTGGATGTAACCTGATCAACCACATTCTCTCCAAAGTATAACTAACACACGTTCTGATGAGATCGTGATAGCTAGGGAACCTAAAACTATACCACTTTAGCACCAAAAAGAGAACGCCTGCTTAGTTTGTACAATAGTTGTAGCATCCTAGGAATAATGTTAGCATATTTACATACTCACGCAGACAACATGGCTGGTTTTCATCACCCCGGAGATCCTTACATCCCTAATCAGGGGAATAACGGATGGTTAGAGGAAGAGCCTGAGGAAGACCCCGAAGAGGAATCTGACGGGGAACCGGAGGCAGGAGTCGAGGGCGAGCCTGCCGAACCAGAAGAAGATGAAGGAAGCTTCGAGGAGGAACCCGATGACAGTGAAGGGGGTGATTCGGACGCAGAGTCCGAAGTTATCAACCCCCCTTACCCAATCAGGGTGCCTGCTTACCGGGTAGGCCCCACTGGTCCTACGCCCCCCTGGGGTATTGATCTTTGGAGATAGAGCAGACAGTAGGGACAGCGGCCCCTGTTCGGCATGTCGCGCGAGTTCTTTGACCTGAGGGACGGAGGACCGGCCGACCGAGCCCTACCGGTCATGGTGAGACGATTACGGAACATTGGCGACCTTGCTTAGGGCACTGCTGATCTGGCACGCCAGTTGTGGACTCGGGTCGAGCGTGCGGAATAGGAGACACGTGACGTCCTTCGAGAGTTCCACATGAGGCAGGTGAGGCGGGAGTCTCGATTCCAGGACGCAGAACGACTGGTGGCTCGTCTTCAGGGAGCATCCACATCCTCGGCACCACCCCCAGACCCAGCTTATCGTGGTTAGGGATAGACTTATCTTACTAGGTCATTAGGAACTATGCTATGTACCCCGACTCTATGTTTAAGTGACTACACTATTCATAGAGCCGTTATGCTGTCGAACTAGTGTCACTCATGTTTTCTCCTACGAGCAAAATTTTCATGTATTAAATGCGGATAATATTAGTGAACTTTTGCGTGTTTTATCATGACATTACAAATTGTTGTGTGTTGAGAATCTATGACTGTATGCTAAATGGAAGAAGTGTTTAAGTTCGTACCATGCACCTAGTCAGTAGGATCACAACGTCACAGAAACCCCAAACACTCAACATCTTTCCGTTTCATGACAGAAAGATGCATCGCCGACCTACTCGCGGAAACCCTGGACCAACCCCACCCGAAGTTGACTCCAATACATTCCAGGCGGCCGTATCAGCTGCGGTCACCGCAGCTATGGCACAAATTCACCAAGGGAACAATGGAGGAAGCAACGGGCAGGGGGCCGGAAGTTCAAACAGCGCGATGAATCAAGGAGCCACCAAAACATGTACCTACAAGGACTTCACAAACGCCAAACCACGAACTTTTAACGGCACTGAAGGGGTGATCACTCTGAAGTGATGGATCGAGAAGGTGGAATCGGTATTCGAGATATGCGATTGTCCTGAGGAGATGAAGGTGAAGTTTGCAGCCTGCACTTTTGTTGATCAAGCGCTCACTTGGTGGAACGGACACGAGGAAGCCATGACACTCCCTGTAGCTAACTCCATGCCGTGGTCGGAAATGAAAGAAGTGCTGATGGCTGAATACTGCCCACGAGGTGAAATTCAGAAAATGGAGCAAGAGCTGTGGAACCTCACTGTGCAGAATGCGAATATCGATGCCTACATATCGAGATTTAGTGAACTATCCCTGTTATGCTCGGGTATGATCACCTCGGAAGGAAAGAAGATTGAGCGATTCATTTGGGGACTAACATCACCAATCCAAGGAAATGTGATAGCTGCAAACCCCGAAACATTTGACAATGCAAAAAGATTGGCGAAGAAGCTGTATGACCATAACAACAAAAAGGGTGAGAAGCCAGCGGAGGCTGAAGGCAAGAAGGAAGGTAATGGCAAGAAAGGGAAGAACAACAAGAGGAAGGGGCGTCAGGGCCCCGAGACCTCTATGAAGCAGCAGATAGTGGCAGTTAATGCTGCCACCGCACCAGTGCCAGCCACACCACATGCTCCAGCCTCAGCTGCTTCAAATGCTCCCAGACCTTATTCCGGTAATCTTCCCAAGTGCAACAAGTGCGGTTTCCATCACAATGGAGAATGAAAGGAGTTGCAGTGCACCAGTTGCCATCGAAGGGGACACACGGCGAGGTACTGCAGGACTTACCCTCCCCAGAACCAACAACAAGGAAACAACAACAACAACAACAATCGCAACAACAACAACATCACCACCGGCGGCAACAATGCATGGCCTAGCCACACCTGCTATGGGTGTGGGAGGACTGGGCATTTCCGCAGAGATTGCCCTAACAAAAACAATCCCGGAAATGGAGGAATAGGAAGGATGCTGACCATGGGTCAGGGAGAGGCGATTCAGGACCCCGCTGTTGTTACCGATACGTTTCTCCTGAACCACACTTATGCATGCATCCTATTTGACACTGGAGCAGAGCGAAGTTTCGTGAGCAATAGATTTAAGCATTTATTAAAACAACAACCCCAAAAGCTCAATGAAACCTTTACGGTGGAAATAGATAATGGGAAAACCGAATCCACCGGGGAAATCTACACCGGATGTACCCTAACCTTAGATCAGCACGTCTTTTGAATAGACTTAATGCCGGTTTCCATTAGGAGTTTCGACGTGATTATCGGCATGGACTGGTTAAGCCCCCACCATGCTGAAATTATGTGCCACGAGAAGGCCGTTCGCCTTCACCTCGTCAATATCGAAACCATAGTAATTTACACAGACAAACCTAGCATGAACCTTCACCTCATCTCGTGCATCCAGGCACGGAAACATCTACGAAATAACAATTTGGCGTTCCCTGCTCACATAGTGGATAAAACCAAGGAAGAGGTTAACGTTCAAGACATTCCCATAGCATGTGAGTTCCCAGACGTGTTTCCTAAATATCTTCCTGGAGTACCCCCAGAGAGACAAGTGGAGTTCCGAATTAACCTCATTCCAGGAGCAACTCCTCTCGCTAAATCACCCTATCGGCTGGCTCCTGCTGAAATGCAGGAATTGTCCAGCCAACTCAGTGAACTCTTGGACAAGGGATTCATCCGACCTAGTTACTCGCCATGGGGAGCTCCAATCCTCTTTGTCAAAAAGAAGGACAAATCTTTTAGAATGTGCATCGATTACAGAGAGTTAAATAAACTCACTATTAAAAATCGCTATCCACTCCCACGAATCGACGATCTATTTGACCAGCTCCAAGGAGCTAGCTACTTTTCTAAGATAGATCTACGGTCCGGATACCATCAACTCAAAGTCCGGGAAGAGGATATTCCTAAAACTGCTTTCCGAACTCGTTACGGACATTATGAATTTGTCGTAATGCCCTTCGGTCTAACAAATGCCCCTACCGCATTTATGGATCTGATGAACCGGATCTGTCGACCATTCCTCGACGACTTTGTCATTGTCTTCATCGACGACATTCTCGTCTATTCCCGAAGCGAAGAAGAGCATGGCCAACATCTCCGACAAATCCTAGAAACTCTGCGGTCGGAAAAGTTATATGCAAAACTCTCCAAGTGTGAGTTTTGGCTCTGTAGTGTGAACTTCCTAGGTCATGTTGTTAGCCAAGATGGAATTCATGTGGATCCCTCTAAGGTCAAGGTTGTTGAAGGATGGGCAGTCCCGACAACACCCACGGAAATCCGTCAATTCTTGGGTCTAGCAGGCTACTATAGGAGATTCATTCCAAACTTCTCTAAGATCACCAAGCCACTTACCTCGCTTACACAAAACGGCGTACCATTCAAATGCACGGACAAACAAGAAGTCGCATTCCGAACCCTGAAACAAGCTCTCTGTAGTGCCCCGGTACTATCACTACCGGAGGGAACGGAAGATTTCGTGGTCTACTGTGACGCATCAAATCAGGGCTTAGGTTGCGTTCTTATACAGCGTGGAAGGGTGATAGCTTACGCATCCCACCAACTAAAGACGCATGAAATGAATTATACAACCCATGACCTAGAATTAGGAGCCGTGGTCTTTGCCCTGAAGATTTGGAGGCATTACCTCTATGGTACGAAGTGCACCATCTTCACGGACCACAAGAGTCTCCAGCACATCTTGAACCAGAAGGAGTTGAACATGAGGCAACAAAGATGGGTTGAATTATTAAACGATTATGAGTGTGAAATCAAGTACCACCCGGGCAAGGCCAACGTGGTAGCTGACGCATTGAGCTGGAAGGAGTACTCTAATCGTCGTACGAAAACTCTCTCAATAACCATTCAATCTCACCTAACCACTCAAATTGCAGTAGCCCAGTCAGAGGCCATGAAGACGGAAAATAGAGCAAGCGAAGCATTGCGCGGAATGGAGAAGAACCTAGAGGCAAAGGAGAATGGAGTATACTATATCATGAACCGTATTTGGGTCCTTAAACTCAGAGGATTTAGGGAGGTAGTCATGAAGGAAGCTCACAAGACGCGATACTCCATCCATCCCGGCTCAGACAAGATGTATTCGGATATCAAACAACACTATTGGTGGCCTAACATGTAGGCGGAAATCGCCACCTATGTTAGTAAGTGCCTTACGTGTGCCAAGGTAAAGGTGGAGTACCAGAAGCCCTCAGGGTTATTGCAGCAACCAGTAATCCCTGAGTGGAAATGGGAAGGAATTTCTATGGATTTCATGACCAAACTACATAAAACGTCGGATGGACTAGACACCATATGGGTAATAGTCGACCGACTGACGAAATCTGCCCATTTCCTGCCAATAAAAGAATCCTACAAGATGGAGAGATTGACACGTTTATACATTCGTGAAATCGTGAGACTCCATGGAGTGCCAGTGTTTATTATCTCGGACAGAGACAGTAGGTTCACTTCACGATTTTGGCAATCACTCCAGAAAGCACTGGGAACTCATCTCGATATGAGCACCGCTTATCATCCACAAACGGATGGTCAAAGTGAACGAACCATTCAAAAGCTCGAGGACATGCTTCGCGCGTGTGTGATAGACTTTGGGAAGTCTTGGGATACCCATTTACGTTTAGTCGAATTCTCGTATAACAACAGTTACCATTCGAGCATTAAGGTCGCTCCTTTCGAAGCACTATACGGTCGTAAGTGTAGATCACCGTTATGTTGGGCTGAAGTAGGCGACACCCAACTAGCAAGATCAATCACGTCGGACAAGACGCTAATGGGACCGGAAATCATTCGTGAAACCACGGAAAAGATCATTCAAATCAGAGCTCGATTACAAGCATCGTGCGACCGACAAAAGAGCTACGCCGATAAATGGCGAAAGCCCATAGAATTTCAGGTCGGGGATCGAGTACTGTTAAAAGTCTCACCCTGGAAAGGAGTCATTCGTTTTGGGAAACGAGGAAAACTGAACCCACGATACATTGGACCTTTCGAAATCGTCGCTCGAATAGGTCCAGTGGCATACAAACTGCAACTACCCGCAGAGCTAAACAGTGTACACCCCGTGTTCCATGTCTCTAATCTAAATAAGTGCCTATCAGATGAAACACTCGTCATTCCCCTTGACGAGATCGAAATCAACGAGAATCTCCTGTTTGTGGAAGAGCCGATTGAAATCATGGACAGGCAGGTGAAGCTTACTAAGCAAAGTCGTATCCCGATTGTGAAAGTATGGTGGAACGCAAAGCGTGAATCAGAATTCACGTGGGAACGCGAAGACCAAATGAAGCAAAAGTACCCTCACCTATTCTAGCATTCTTAAATCTAGCTTTCAAACAGAATTTCGGGACGAAATTCCCTCTAACGGGGGGATGATGTCACAACTAGAAATTTTGTGTCTTGTAATCACAACACTCAAGTAAAATGTTGAATCAAAAACTTAAGAGCATGTATGATGCTTACTCTATGACAACAAAATTTCAATGCAATACACCATACAAGTATTACAAATGGTCAATAAGCAATTGGAAACCCTAAAAGTTCTTGCTTAGGTCCATTTTGGACTAGGACTTCCTTATTGGGCCCAATGGACCAATAAGCTTCCAATTTGACCATCTTGGGTTTAGAACTCTTAAATGAACTCTAATTGGACCCATTTCCATTTAATTCAATATTTTGGGCCATATTGGGCCTAGAATGAAATAAAATACCCTAATGGACCTTATTGGGTCACAACAAATTTATATAGCCCTAATGGATCATAAAAAAAATCATTCCTTGATTTATTTGGGCCGAAAAATTACATAATTAAGTCATAATATGGGCTTAAACATAAGAAGCCCAATATTCTTACTTTCCTTTCTCCACTTCTCGGCCCAACAACCCAACATGGAAGAGGGTTGACTTTCAATTGCTACCTCTTTATTACCTCTTGGATCTCCATGCACTAACTCATGTTTCCATGCACACATCACCTCACTCAATTCTCTTCCCCCTCCCTCTTTTTCCTTCGGCCGAGAGACTCCCAAACACACACACTTCACCATAAAACTCTCTCTAAATCACTCAAGACTCATCTCTTTTTCTTCATCCAAAAATCTCGGAATTTTGCTTGTGTTTCAAGATGATTAGACAAGATAATCATCATCCTTTGGTAAGTTTTCACATGTCTAAGTTACAAAACTCCTCTCTCATGTAAGATCACTTATTCTAAACAAGTTTTGGTGATCATACTCCTAGAAAACTCCTTAAGTTCGAGATCTTCCAAGGAGGCTTGCTAGGATCAAGTTTTCTTCATTTCTTCCTTCTAAGCCAAAAACAACAAGCAAAGGTGAGCTTCATACTCCCTATTTTTCGGTTTTTATAAGTTTTGTGGGGGGAGAATACAAGCAAATGTGTAGATCTATGAGTATATGTATGCTTTGTGTGATTTCTATGTTTATTTACATGTTCTTATGTGATTATAGTGCTGGATCTAGTCAAAAAGAACTCAAAACCGAGTTCTACATTATGTTGAATGGAATAAGTATAAATCATGTTATTTCATACAAATCAACTCTAGAAACATAACCAAGTTGGTTAATATGAACCTCTTTGGACTAAAATCCCATTTTTGGACTTTAAATGTTAAAAATATAAAGTTAAAGGGGCCAAAATGACAAAATACAAATTCTGATGGTTGAGGTGAGTTAAAGCAGTTTCAAAAATGTATTTTCTTGAAAATTACTCTTTTGATGGGCTAAAATGGAAATTTTTAAACCTAATGGGCCAAAAATGCACTTTTCGGACCAACAAGGCCTAAATTGCGAGATTTTCAAACTAGAGGGGCTGAATCTGTATTTTTCTATAAAACAGAGGACTACTAGTGCTCCAAGTCCATTTCCAGGGTCAAAAATACTTTTCATATTCAAAACGAACTAAAGATGCAAAAATTTTCTCTTTTGGGCCAAAAATGTAAAAATTGCGAAAAATGGGGTTTCAGCCGAGAAAACTTCATCTTGAGGGACTAAAACTGTTTTTCAAATAGACTTGAGTTGAAAAATACCCTTTCAATAAGTTTTGGTACTAAAGTGTCAAGAAAAATGGTTTAAGGACTAAAACAGAGAATTCTTATATACAAAGGGCCAAAATTGTAAATTTATCCAAAAGAAAGGGGCTGCAAAAGAAAATTTTAGTGATTCTAAACAATAAATCTGTTAGGATGGAATACTAGTGCCACGACTATCGATGAAATATAATACACCTACAACACCAAAAATCGTTATCAAACGAACTGATTCGGTCTCGAATCAATAACGAATCCGAACTTAATAACACGACGCTATTTCAATACACACGCGGAGATTTCGGGAAGTCAATACACACATGGGAAATACACCAGACGTCGATACACCATCTTTGGGCCCAAAAGTTTCAAATCGTGCTTGTTGGGCCTAGCTAGCCCAATGACATGATCTTTAGGCCCGAAGGAAACTCGCTTACATGTAGTTGGGTCTTATATGACCTAATTCCGTGTAAAAGGATTTTCAATGGCTTGTGTGCTATTGGGCCCCAAGGGTCCTTTGGTACTGCTAGCGAAGTCGAGAATTCACCAATGCGATTCAGCCTAAGGGCCCTTCGCATTCACGATAGCCTTGAACGACTTATGGAAAAATAGGGGGCTTCGCACCCTCTTTTCCTCCTCGGTTGTGGGGCTATGAGAAGTTAGGTTGATTGGATTAAGTGAATAGTGCGAATGATGCCTAAGGGATCGTTTGTATAGTTGTAAACTAGTCATTTTCATTAATGTGTGTTTATAACAATTCACAATCCATAATTAATCCAACGTCACCGGGACTCAACGAATACACACGTCGCAACGAAATAACAAAATATAAAACGCTTGATTCAAAGTATTAGGAAAACATCAGGTTTTCCTAGGGTTTTCAATTAATACACCTACGAGATGCATACCGAGTTTAACAAATTGTATTTTTACATTTATAGAAACAAACAAGCATACTTACGGATCTTCACACCTTCTATACTATGCTCTTTTCAGAAAATATCGGATTTTCTGGTGGTTTTCAAAACAATACAAACCATTATATTTCAAACATTACTTATGAACTCACCAAGATTTCATATGTTGACGTTTTTCAAAATACTTGTATTCTCAGGTAACAGGTAAATCGAAAAGGAAAAATGTACTCTGTAACGTCTTGCTGTTTGTTTAATTAGTATCGAACAATTTACTTTTGGGCATGTAATATTATGAATCAATGTACTGAATGTAAACGCTACCAGTTGTAATATTTCAATGCTTGGTGATTTATAATGTTATGTTTCATGTATATTCATTGTGATGGTATTCAATTGAGTCACAATAGCCCTCGGACGTTTCCGTCGTCTGGTTCGGGGGTGTGACAGGTTGGTAAGTTGTAGACTTGTTGGAACACTACCTTCATTACCAAACACATGTTGGTCATATCTCAAATCAATATAGTTGATCAGGCTATATTGATCCCAGATATGATTACATGTCTGCGCAGGTTTGACTGTAGTGTCTAATATCCAAATACTTTTGAGTTGTTTTGACTGTGATATTGTTCCTGTATATATAAGTGTTAGTATACTTCTTAAATAAATACTTATATTTTAAAGTATACTTATTGTCAAAGCTCTTAGCCCCAAATGTATTTATAGTTTGTATATCTTTTATGGATTGATATACCGAGTTCACTATAAATAATTCTTTGATACCAATTTGTCACACTGCCAAAGCAGACGGCGGAAACGTCTGGGGGTGGAAGAATTCATTTGTAGTATCACAACACATGTATCATAGTAATCAAGGTACAAATAACCATTGCATTTAAAAGTAAAAGTATTTACATGTGTTCAATCACTGTATATTGACACCAAAATAGTTATAGCAAAATACAGAAGATATGACTCAAAATGGATCCTGATGAGATCAAAACTTAATCTTGAAGATCGATTAGATCTCAAACAGGTAAATAATGATTAAACAACAAGAACACGAAAATAAAGAACAAGTCAAGGATGAATCAAACGTGTCGAATGATTATAAAATAACCCTCAGAAGAGCTCGATCAAGAACATCAACTGTAGAGGGTTGGAGGTTTACAAGAACAATAAAGAAATCTGTAATACTATCGTAATAATCGTTGTTCTCTAGATCGATAACCAAATATGCATGCAAGCATATACTTATATAATAAACCTAGCAAGCTCATGGTTGGACAGGCCCAAAACCGGAGCACAAAATAAATGGACTAACAGCCGAGCCCAATGACGCAATCTTCAAACGAATCTTCAACCCAACAATCTCCCCCTTTGCGTCAATTGGAGCGAGATCTTCACTTGTTACTTGGGCCAGCAGCAGCACCAGGTACCTTCTTCTTCACGGTCTGAAACAGACGAGAAATCAGAGCAAGTATCGTCTGCCTGAATCTGATGTACCATTGGATCATGTCGTTGAAGTACTTGACATCGTCTGCTGCATTCTCTTTACACCTTCGAATGATTGACATCACGTGCTCTAGACAAGCAGTGGTGTAAAGATGTTTGTCAGCTAAAGCAAAGAGACATTTCTGTCCTTCTGCTCTAGTGAACATGACCGAATTACGTCTCGGGTCGATCTTGCCCATTTGCATTTGATTGAGATCACTGGCCGATCCCACAGGAGCTATCTTCGGTTTCTTCTTGAAGACGGTGGCTACCTCCTGATCCATTAGGGCAACCTCCATGATGGAACAGACTAACATCCTTTTGAGATGGTCTATAATTGGACCATATTCGGCTTCATCTGTCAAAAGGATGTTATGCAGGACAATCCAATCATGAGGATTTAGGTTCGGTAGATCTGCCAAGGATATGAGATGTTCAGTTCTTGCAGACCCTCGAATCACCTTGAACTGAACATTGATGAATCTTCCTTCGGTATAAGGCTTCAAAACCCGAACATTCACTATCTTCTGGGCGCTCCATGTTTGATACTGAGGAGGAGCAGCCTTCAGATAGAATTCAATCAGCTGCCTATCAACCTCTGGATTAGGATGAGGGACTTCAAAAATATTGGAGAAGGCATGGAAGATAAACGCCTTTTGAGTCAACGACATGTCGAACTGCGAATCGACAGAATTATAGCAGTCGAAGGAGATCACCGGCTCGAGCCATAGGATGCTAGGAGTATCTATGGCCTCCTTTATCATTCGATCTCGAGTCCAGGCAGGGAAGAGAGTCTTCCTGCTCTCAAGGAGATCGTGGGCTTCTTTCTGCTTGCGTTCGGCTTCTTCAGCCTCTCGCGCCACACGAATGTAGTCATCATCAGCATTGCGACTGTTTTTGCGTTTCAACATGTCCGCAATGGTTTCTTTATCTTCATCTTCATCTTCTTCCTCAGCTATGTTCTTCCCTTTATCCTTCACACCCGAACCCGAAGCTTGACCAGTCGGAGGTGGTTCGGTTGTGTGAGTAGCTGTTGAGGAAGGAGGTGGTTTCGATCCGGACGTCTTCCCTTCTCCCCCTTGTTTCAGATCGGACACGAAACTAGGTAAGCCCTCAATTTTGCTGAGAAGGTCCAGGGAAGGAGCAAGTTTTTCAGCAAGGGTTCGCCTCACCGAATGATTGAGAATCGGATCGTGTGCTTCCAGGATGTTGGATAGGGCAGCGTGTACATCCGAAACACAAGTTTTGATCACCTCCCGTCCGGATCGAAGAGCTTCAATTTGTTGTTGAGAGTTTGAAAGCTGAGAGCTCTTGACCTTTAGGGCGGTGGTTTTGCTTGCCAGAACATCCATTAACGAATTTTTAGCTGCGAGATCCTCCTGTAGTTTAGCGAGGCGCTCGTCAATGGAGGCACGAAGGGCCGAGTTGTCATCGCTGATTGATTGGCGAAGTGTAGCGAATGACTGTAACTCCGTTGAGACGAACTTGGCCAATTGCTGAACGATTGATTCCAAAGTTGTCTTGGTGGCAGCAGCGCTCTCCTGTAAGGACTTCAATAGGGAAGAGGCGTCTGAGAATAGTTTATCGACTTTTGCGGTCGCAGCCTCACATGCTTTTGTGGAGGCGTCTATGGCGGCTGTGGCTGAAGCTATAGAATCATGCTGAGCCCTGGAGAAGGCATCAACAATCTTCTGAAGAGCGGCTTCAGAGAGAGAGGACTGGTTGTTGGAAGATGAAGCAAGAAGTAAGTCAACCTTCTCGTTTAGCTCCTTAAGATGCTTCTTCGTCACTGGAGCATCGTCCTCTTCATCGCTTTGAACCTGAAATGGACTAAAGTAGACCGAATCGAAGGTCATGTTTTCACCGCCAAGGAATGGGTTATCTCCATCAGAGGCATGATCTGGAGATGGTGGGGGTGGTGAAGCTGGGGGTGTGGTGGTTTGGGCAGGTTCAGGTTGAGTGTTTGGGGGGGTAGTTTCGGGTGGTGGTTGAGTGTGGGTAGGTTCGGTTGTATGCTGGGTTTTGGTTTGAGGTGGTTCGGTTACTGGTGGTGTTTCGGTTGCACTGGTATGAACCCCCGTATCAGATACGTTGGTTGTAACCTTTGCAGTTGTGGTTGTTGTATCTGTGAAAATGGGTGGAGGTATAGGGAAAGAGGTTTGAGGAATGGTGGTAGTGGGGGTTATGGTGGGAATGGAAGTAGGGATGGTTTGAGGAGGTGAAGGAACTGGTGAGACATGAATTTCCATGTCTGGGGTAGGTGATCGGGGTGGGGTGTTGCCTCTTTGAGGGGTTTCGCCTCGTTGAGAGCCGTCCGAACCCGAACGCTCGCCTTCTGAGTCACTCGAAGAGGAAGGGATGAGAAGTTTTCGCTTCGGTTGAGTCTTCCTTCTCTTCGGTTGCGGTGACTGGGCAGGTTTTGTTTGTTTCCTCTTCCTGGGAGAAGGACCTTTAGGAGCTTTGGTCACTTGCTTCCCTTTTTCCGCCTTTTTTCCCCTGTTAGCCGGTTTGTCAGCATCATGGATGGACTTGAGCATTTCTGGTGTAAGTTCCCTAGATCCAGTCGCTTTGAACTCCTTAATCGTCCTAATAAGCCTGCTGTTAGAGGGAACAGCGCCATACATTGTCTCCAGAATAGAGCCAATAAACGAAAACTTAGATGCATCAGAGACGATGATCTTCGTGGTATGAAACGTACCGATCGAAGACATCGATGCACCAGCAGCAGTTAGGACATCAAGTTTGTCCATCGCCCATTTGGTAATGAGAATCCAGAACCAGGCATACGACACCTCAGAATGTCGTGATGAAGAAGAAAGGCTCTGGATGAGCTGTTGCCAGAGGACCAACCCAAAGTCAAGATTGGCTCCGTTGTAGATTGCGTACGTAATCGACAAGAATAGTCGACTAGAACCATCGGATCCTAAGATCCATTCAGATAAGCCCTTGAAGAGGACTGTAAACATGCCGTTCCACTGTGGCGGCAAGCATGATTTCTTGAACTTCGCGACGGAGGTGAGCGCCTCCGTGTACCCCATGTTATAAAAAATGTTGTAAAGATACCCAATCGGAATCGTCTCCGGATTGATTCTTGTAGGATCAGCAGCCAATCCTAGCAGTGTGCAGAAACGTTGTCGAGAAATGGAGGTCTTGTGATCAGCAACCTCGAAGAACACCCGCTCGACTGCTTTGTCGTAGTGTGCAGTCGCATACACCTATGAGAGAATCTCCATGGGCACAGACTCAATCCTAGAAAGAGCTTGAGCGATTTGCGAGTACTTCAAGCACTCGATGATCAGCGACATATAAGAGTCGTATGCCAGAGGGTTGAGGTCGATCACCAAGCATTGGTGAGGACGAATGGGTAGTATGTGTGAGGTAGCATGGACTGAGGATGATTCCGCCATTGTTGAAAGTAGGAAGAAGAAGATGAACAGTAAAGCTTTTGGGAGATTTTGCTCTCTTGTAAATCCGGATGCAGTAAAGAGGTAAATGGAAGTATTGACTGCCTTTTATAGTGGGTGTAAGGAGAGAGAAAAATCGTGTCAAATCTTCTATGGAAATACGAAAAGGTTTCTGGAATGACAGATGTGTGACAGTTAAGGCATGCGATGATCACGTAGGAGAGAGAGTGTCAGATTCCTAGGATCACGTCGCCCAACAAGCGCCGTTTCAGAACATACCGTTTCAAATCCTCACGCGCCTTTAAGTGCCAGAGAGGTGTCGCTTGAAATTCGCACACGCGTCCATGATGGCAGTAAAAGTATAGGCGTTCCACATTCAAACGCGGTCCCTTTTTACCGTCATTTGAAATTCAATCCTTTTAACTCCCGCCTGAGTCAGCAACCCTTCGTCTTATCTTCGAAATGGCATCTTTTGAATTAATTGCCCACGTGGATGATTTTTGACCACAGCTTGATAATTAACCACCAAAGTAATAATACAGCCTGTAATTATTAGTAACGGAATTTTGGAAAATCAAAGATTTTCGTGCGAAGAGTGTAAAAAGAAAAGAAATAAAGCAACTCTTTTTAGGAATAAATGTGATGTCAATAATGACACGAAACAAGTGATCCCGGGCACGAATCTCTTCCTTCAAGATCAAGAGAGACCTTAAAGTGTTTATGTGGATTCTGTAACACCAAGAATTTGAAAATAATCTTTCAAATTTAATAAAGACAACTTCATTTAATATTCATAAAAACATCATGTTTGTAATTCATTTCATAACATATATAAAATTCCCAAGATCATATAATATAAAAATCCCGCGTGTGTGCACTAATCAGGTCGGCGCCTTCCCGCGATCCTCACTAGTACCTGAAACAACTAACACCAAAACTATAAGCATAAAGCTTAGTGAGTTCCCCAAAATACCATATAACACATATTAGCCACTCGAGGCTATCACTCTGTGGGTCCGTGCACCCATACTCTGTGAACCCTCAGGTTCTAACTCTGGGAACCTTCCGGTTCCAACTCTATAAGCATGCACAACATAAATCACATAGACATCATGCAGTACAACACATAGCATACACATAACATACACATACTCTATCACATAACTCTGATTACCTACTCAAGGTAAAGTATAGTGAGAAGACTCACCTCGCGTGTCTCGATATCTCACAACCTGGAAATCCCTCGTGCCCGATTCTCCGAGCTCTAATCCTCCTATAACATCATAATGTCCCTAGTGAACACTTTATATCTCTAATGTTGACTATCCCTAAGAAGTCAACACAGGTCCACTCTGGTCAACGGTCAACGGTCAACGGTCAACTTTGACCGGACTCGGCGAGTGCTAGGGCGACTCGGCGAGTCTAGACGTCCTCACCAATTCTCTAAAATTCCCTTTCTACTCGTCGAGTATCTCCCCTGACTCGACGAGTTCCTCCTGGAAGAATCGCGGGGCCACCCCGACTCAATTCGCCGAGTCTGAAGAAAAACTCAAAGAGTCCCAGTTAATCTTCAAGCTACTCGTCGAGTCTGTTCATCGGACTCGGCGAGTCCATGCCATGCAACCGCTCAAACTGCTTCCTAAGGTCAGAACTGCTCCGACAACTCACAGGTCTGGCCTTCCTAAACTGGTCTATCACGTAAAGGCCTCATTTCGGTGCTCATAATACACCCCAAGACTCATAATTTACATTTTGACCTAAGGCATAAGGATTCCAATCCAAAACCTCCATTGATTCATGAAATGCTCAGGCATGGGACATTCTGGACTTCCAAAGATCCCGATACAGGTTTCCAATCGTTTAGGGGACCAAGGTAACACTCAATCTAGCCACAAAAGGGTTCAATAAACCCTAAATCCATATATACATCAATCATAGAAGGATGCAAATTCGAAATATTACCTGAATAATGTGCTCTCTGTGTCCCCAATTCTCAGAACGTGGCTTCCCTTGTTGATCCCTTAACCAAGTCTTCTCTTCCTTGCAAAACAACACTTCCAAAATCAACAATGGTCTTCTACCTTGCTCCAGATGCTCACAAATGACTTAGGGTTTCTCTCAGAGGACTAGGGTGAACAATGACGGCCATAAGGTCCCTCATATACGTCCCAAACCTGAACGGTTAGGGTTTTCGCTAAACAGCGCCGACTCGCCGAGTCCATATCCAGACTCGTCGAGTCCAGTCGCGAACCCGCGGCCAGATCCGCGATCCTACTCGGCGAGTCTGAGCTCCAACTCGCCGAGTCCCCTATTAAAACTCCCAAAACTCATAAATATAATGATACCTGAAATTCCGGGCTGTTACAACTCTCCCCCACTAGGACT
Organism: Lactuca sativa; assembly: GCF_002870075.4. Taxonomy (NCBI): domain Eukaryota; kingdom Viridiplantae; phylum Streptophyta; class Magnoliopsida; order Asterales; family Asteraceae; genus Lactuca; species Lactuca sativa. Next base: position 101,372,819 of record NC_056627.2, read on the forward strand.
AGACTTCGCCCTCGAAGTCTCACTCTGAAAATAGCTCCGGATGCTGCTCCCGCATCTCACGCTCCGGCTCCCAGGTCATTTCCGATCCCTTCCGGTGCTGCCACTAAACTAACACCAGAGGTATCTCCTTATTCCGCAGAACCTTGATCTTCCGATCTCTGATGGCCACTGGTCTCTCGGCATAATTCAGGCTCGCATCCACCTGAATATCCTCTAATGGAACCACTGCCGACTCGTCGGCTATACACTTCCTCAATTGCGACACATGAAAAGTGTCGTGGATTTGCCCCAACTCTGCTGGCAACTCCAACCGATAGGCTACCCGGCCTATCCTCTCAATCACACGAAATGGCCCAATGTACCGGGGTCCCAACTTGCCCCTCTTCCTGAATCGAATCACTCCTTTCCAAGGAAAGACCTTCAGGAGAATGAAGTCGCCGACTTGGAACTCAAGCTCGGTTCGACGTCTGTCCGCATAACTCTTCTATCGGCTCTGGGCGGTCAATAACCTCTGTCTAACCTGCTGAATCTGCTCTGTCGTCTGAAGCACGATCTCTGTACTGCCCATCACTCTCTGCCCCACCTCTCCCCAGCAAATGGGGGTCCGACACCTCCTACCATATAACAGCTCAAAGGGTGGCATACCAATGCTCGAATGATGGCTGTTGTTGTAGGAAAACTCTGCCAAGGGTAAATACGCATCCCAGCTACCCCCAAAATCCAATACACACGCCCGAAGCATGTCCTCGAGCGTCTGAATCGTCCACTCACTCTGACCGTCTGTCTGGGGATGATATGCGGTACTAAAATGCAATATACTACCCAACTCCTCATGAAATTTCTTCCAGAACCTAGAAGTGAAACGCACATCACGATCTGATACGATCGAGATCGGCACCCCATGCCGAGATACTACTTCTCTCACATACACCTCCGCCAATTTCTCTACTGAAGAACTCTCACAAATGGCAAGGAAGTGAGCGCTCTTCGTCAATCTGTCTACAATCACCCAAATTGCATCAACCCCTCTGGCAGTCCTCGGCAATTTGGTGATGAAGTCCATAGTGATCTGTTCCCACTTCCACTCGGGAACCTCCAATGGCTGCAACTTGCCATGTGGTCTCTGGTGCTCGGCCTTAACCCTACGGCAGGTTAAGCACCTCTCGACAAACCACGCGACATCCCTCTTCATGCAGGGCCACCAATATTCTCTCCTCAAATCCAAATACATCTTTGTAGCCCCGGGATGGATCGAGAATTTCGATCGATGTGCCTCCTCCATTAAAGTAGTACGCGTACCGCCCACAAACGGTACCCAAATCCGACCCTGAAAGGTCATCAACCCTCGATCATCAGTAACGAACTCTGAAACCAAACCAACGACCCGTTCCCTCTTCTGCATCTTCGGTTGCATAGCTTCAGACTGTGCCCCACGAATGGCATCTAGCACTGGAGTTATCACGTTCAACCTCAAACATACATTCCGTAGTGGAGTGCTCTCCCCCTTACGGCTCAACGCATCTGCTACCACATTAGCTTTGCCCGGGTGGTACAGGATCTTGCAATCATAATCCTTGACCACATCCAACCACCTCCTCTGACGCATGTTTAGGTTGGGCTGGTCCATCAAGTACTTCAAACTCTTATGGTCAGTGTATATCGTGCAACGAACTCCATACAAGTAATGACGCCAAATCTTGAGGGCGAACACTACTGCCCCCAGCTGTAGATCATGCGTGGGATATCTCGTCTTGTGAGGCTTCAGCTGCCTCGATGCATATGCTATTACATGCCCTCTTTGCATTAGAACTACACCCAATCCCGAAATAGATGCATCACAATAAACTACAAAATCCTCCATCCCTTCCGGTAGAGCTAACACCGGGGCTTCGCACAATCTCTGGCGAAGTGTCTCAAAAGAGGTCTGCTGCTCGGGTCCCCATGAGAATGCAACTCCCTTTCGGGTCAATCTAGTGAGTGGCACTGCAATTTTGGAGAAGTCCTTAATAAATCTCCGATAGTACCCTGCCAATCCAAGGAAACTCCTGATCTCAGAAGGTGACTTCGGTACCTCCCAACTCATCACCGCCTCAACCTTGGCCGGATCGACCAATATCCCTTCCTGATTAACAACATGCCCTAGGAATTGAACCTCCCGCAACCAGAAGTCACACTTGGAGAACTTTGCATAAAGCTTCTCCGATCTCAACACCCCAAGGACCTCCCTCAAATGTTCCTCATGCTGCTCTCTAGATCTCGAATACACTAAAATATCATCGATAAATACAATCACTGACCGATCCAACATCGGCCTACATACCCTGTTCATGAGATCCATGAATACAGTCGGGGCGTTGGTGAGCCCAAAAGGCATCACCACAAACTCATAATGCCCATATCGCGTCCTGAATGCTGTCTTCTGTACGTCCTCATCCCGCACTTTCACTTGATGATATCCCGACCTCAAGTCGATCTTGGAAAACCAAGATGCTCCCTGTAACTGATCAAATAAATCGTTGATCCTCGGTAATGGGTAACGGTTCTTGACCGTCAACTTGTTCAACTCCCGGTAATCAATGCACATCCGGTGTGAACCATCTTTCTTCTTGACGAACAGAATAGGTGCTCCCCATGGCGAGCTGCTCGGCCGAATGAATCCCTTTCCCAGCAACTCCTGAAGCTGCGAGGATAACTCTTGCATCTCTGGAGGTGCAAGATGATAAGGCACCTTAGCGATAGGCGCGGCTCCCGGAATCAAATCAATACCAAACTCCACTTGCCTCACAGGAGGTACTCACTTACCACCGGTACCTCCTCAACTGAACTCGGTCATGCCCCTTGCCTCACTTTCCGCAAGTGCGGCCCTTCTGGCTCCCTGGTCTGGGATCAGCAGGCTTGGCCCGCTTGGCGGCCGGCTGCGACTGTGCCGGTCGCCGATCCCTCCCCTGAGACTCCGCCTCCTCCCTGGCCTGAGTCTCAAGCTCGATCTCCCTCTTCCGAGCGTTTGCCTGAAGCTCGGCAAATGTCTGGTACGAGGAGTTTGCAGCGAACTCCCGAATATCCCGCCTCAAGACACTCAAGTAGCGGCTCATACGAGCCTGCTCAGTGGGCACGTGCTCAGGGCAGAACATCGCCCTCTCGTGGAACATCCTCGTGATTGCTGTAACAGACTCAGTACCCTGCTTGAGGGTCAGAAACTCCTGTGCTAAACGCTCCCTCTCCATCTGGGGAACGTACTCATCTCGAAACATGGTGGTGAACCTCTCCCAGGTCACCGCAGCAAGCTCGGCAGGCGTATAATGCGCCGTTACAAACTTCCACCAGTCCTTCGCTCCCAAGCGAAGCTGGTTCAGCGCGAATCGGACCTTCAAATGCTCAGGAGACGAGCAAGTGAAGAAGCACCCCTCAATATCAGATATCCACCTCATCGCTGCCACCGGACCCGGGGTCCTATCGAACTTTGGTGGTTTCGTGTTGCTGAATTCCCGGAATAGTGACACGTCCCCACCCTGCGGCCTTGCAGCAGTCACCGCTGCGGTAGCCGCTGTAGCAGCAGCCTCAGTAAGAGCGGCATAATGCTCGTCGAACGTCTCGATCAGTGTGGTCTTTATGGACCCAAACATCTCCGGAATCTCTGCCCTGATGGCTGCAGCTACCTCCTCCTGGATGATCCGGCGGATATCCTCCTCACTGGTACCACTGCTCTTGGACGTGAAACGTGTCCTCACCATGATCTACCGCTGAAATACGACATACAGTAAATTTAGAATCCCCACGAACACACTCACACTCGTCAACTCTTTCCTCCTTGATTCTTGGCATTCCAAAGATTCTTACTTGAGCTGTACCCCGCTCTGGTGCTTCTAGTAGTACGGGCCCAATACTACTATCCACACCGCACCAGAATACACTCCAAGTCCTCCTCTTCGGATTCTAGGTCTCAAGTACTCTATCATGCGTAAATCACTCTCTAATAGATCTCTCATAAGTCCCTCGCTGCTATCTACTCACTCTCAAGTATCTCATAGCAGCTCACCTCTCCCTAGGCTAAGGCAACACAATCAGGCCAATCTAGTTCTAATAGCAATGCCTAGCCTACTCTAGCATGCAGATACATCATATCAATATTAACATCACATAATGTAAGGGTATTTTGGGAAATCACCGTTCGGACGTGGGCTGATCGTACACACATCTCTTGCTCTGCGTCTTTTAAAATCTTTTAATCTTTTGAAAATTACATCTAATTCCTCAGTTTGAGTCCAAATACGCCCGAAGGTGTACTCGAATCCCTCAAACCAAGGCTCTGATACCAAATTGTAACACCAAGAATTTGAAAATAATCTTTCAAATTTAATAAAGACAACTTCATTTAATATTCATAAAAACATCATGTTTGTAATTCATTTCATAACATATATAAAATTCCCAAGATCATATAATATAAAAATCCCGCGTGTGTGCACTGATCAGGCCGGCGCCTTCCCGCGATCCTCACTAGTACCTGAAACGAATAACACCAACACTGTAAGCATCAAGCTTAGTGAGTTCCCCAAAATACCATATAACATATATTAGCCACTCGAGGCTATAACTCTGTGGGTCCGTGCACCCATACTCTGTGAACCCTCAGGTTCTAACTCTGGGAACCTTCCGGTTCCAACTCTATAAGCATGCACAACATAAATCACATAGACATCATGCAGTACAACACATAGCATACACATAACATACACATACTCTATCACATAACTCTGATTACCTACTCAAGGTAAAGTATAGTGAGAAGACTCACCTCGCGTGTCTCGATATCTCACAACCTGGAAATCCCTCGTGCCCGATTCTCCAAGCTCTAATCCTCCTATAACATCATAATGTCCCTAGTGAACACTTTATATCTCTAATGTTGACTATCCCTAAGAAGTCAACACAGGTCCACTCTGGTCAACGGTCAACGGTCAACGGTCAACTTTGACCGGACTCGGCGAGTGCTAGGGCGACTCGGCGAGTCTAGACGTCCTCACCAATTCTCTAAAATTCCCTTTCTACTCGTCGAGTATCTCCCCTGACTCGACGAGTTCCTCCTGGAAGAATCGCGGGGCCACCCCGACTCAATTCGCCGAGTCTGAAGAACAACTCGACGAGTCCCAGTTAATCTTCAAGCTACTCGCCGAGTCTATTCATCGGACTCGGCGAGTCCATGCCATGCAACCGCTCAAACTGCTTCCTAAGGTCAGAACTGCTCCGACAACTCATAAGTCTGGCCTTCCTAAACTGGTTCATCACGTAAAGGCCTCATTTCGGTGCTCATAATACACCCCAAGACTCATAATTTACATTTTGACCTAAGGCATAAGGATTCCAATCCAAAACCTCCATTGATTCACGAAATGCTCAGGCATGGGACATTCTGGACTTCCAAAGATCCCAATACAGGGTTCCAATCGTTTAGGGGACCAAGGTAACACTTAATCTAGCCACAAAAGGGTTCAATAAACCCTAAATCCATATATACATCAATCATAGAAGGATGCAAATTCGAAATATTACCTGAATAATGTGCTCTCTGTGTCCCCAATTCTCAGAACGTGGCTTCCCTTGTTGATCCCTTAACCAAGTCTTCTCTTCCTTGCAAAACAACACTTCCAAAATCAACAATGGTCTTCTACCTTGCTCCAGATGCTCACAAACGACTTAGGGTTTCTCTCAGAGGACTAGGGTGAACAATGACGGCCATAAGGTCCCTCATATACGTCCCAAACCTGAACGGTTAGGGCTTTCGCTAAACAGCGCAGACTCGCCGAGTCCATATCCGGACTCGTCGAGTCCAGTCGCGAACCCGCGGCCAGATCCGCGATCCTACTCGGCGAGTCTGAGCTCCAACTCGCCGAGTCCCCTCTTAAAACTCCCAAAACTCATAAATATAATGATACCTGAAATTCCGGGCTGTTACAGATTCCTGATGAATGACAATCAGACATTTATTAATAAATGTTGAAAGGCTTCTTTTAATTAGGCTAAGTATGGGTGGCTTTCGCTTTGATTCAGCAATTCTAATCTTGAAATAAGAAAGAAAGTGAACAAAGTAATTGTGAGACCGGTGTAGTCTGTTAAACAAGTAGGTACGATTAAATTTTAATTAGCTTGGAAAATATAAAATCTCAAAAAAAAACAAAAAAATTAAAACTGGATCCCAAGGGAAGAAATGTTATGGTGTTTAACAATTTCATAGGAATCACACAAAATAAAATTGGAGATTTCAGCTAGGGACATCCGTCAATTCTTTTGGTGAAAACTTGAGCAAATTAATTGTTCACCGTCAATTCAGAGAAGGTGTTGAATTTTGGGTTTCACTTAGCTCATAGTGGCACGAAACTAAGATCATAAACACAGATGTTGTGTAACCATAAACCTCAGTGGTAATTTCTGAGAATCTCAAGGGTTACGTTGATGAAACGAATGTAATGGAGATGGTGTAAGAAATTAAAGTACCTCTGCTACGAAAATAAGGACCAAGCAAAAAAACTCTTATCTCTTGTGAGAAGAGAGTGAGGTAGCTCTTGATTAGAATAAATGTGACAGCCTAATTGGGAAGACAAGGTTTGTTTATACCAAGTCATTAAGGCTTTTATTCAGAATCTTATGAGGCTTGGGACACATACAGCAGCATGCTTCTAGGGACACTTAAGTAATCCAACAATTATATCCCCATAAACGAACAAACACAAAAAAAATAAGAAAATATTTTTGGAGTTTTTGATACATAAAAAAAAATAAAAAATAAGCAAGAAAAATTGACTTAGAAAGAGTAAAAAAAACTTTGGAAAAATTTGGTAACCGAACCCGAACATTCGGTTGGTTTCGGTTAGGAAAAAGTTGAAAAAATCGAACCTGAGCGTTCGGTTGGTTTCGGTTCAAGAAAATTTTGAAAAACCGAACCCAAGCGTTCGGTTGGTTTCGGTTCAAGAAAATTTTGAAAAACCGAACCCGAGCGTTCGGTTGGTTTCAGTTCAAGAAAATTTTGAAAAACCGAACCCGAGCATTCGGTTGGTTTCGGTTTTGGAAAATTTTGAGAAACCGAACCCGAACCTTCGGTAGGTTTCGGTTTTGGAAAATTTTGAGAAACCGAACCTGAAAGTTCGTTCAATTTCGCTTCTTACGTTTGAGGTTGAGAGGTAGTTTGAGGTACTGACTCTGATTCCATCATACCTAGCCCTTGCAATATTCTGTTGAATGATGCTTCAGGAAGAGCTTTGGTAAAGACATCAGACAATTGATCAGTGGTTCTTACAAAGTGTACTTCGACGTTTCCATCTTCCACGTGATCTTTGATGAAGTGATACCTCAGTGCTATGTGTTTGGTTTTAGAGTGTTGCACTGGGTTATGACAGATCCTAATTGCACTTTCAGAGTCACAATATAGTGGGATCTTTTTCATATTGAGTCCATAGTCTCGAAGTTGACTCTGGATCCAAATCACTTGAGAGGTGCAAGATGCAGCGCCTATGTATTCCGCTTCGGCAGTAGACAATGACACGCACGTTTGTTTCTTGGATTGCCAGCTAACCAACTTCCGATCAAGGAATTGACAGCCGCCAGTGGTGCTTTTTCTGTCGAGTCCACATCCTCCAAGGTCAGCATCTGAATAGGCTTGAACGAAGAAGCCTGAGTTGGAAGGATACCATAGACCTAAGGAGGTGGTTCGCTTGAGATAGCGTAAAATGTTCTTCACTACAAGCATGTGAGGTTCGCGTGGGTTAGCCTGAAATCTAGCACACTAACACACAGAAAACATGATGTCAGGCCTGCTAGCAGTAAGATACATTAATGAGCCTATCATTTGACGATAGAGCGTTATATCAACAGCCGGTTTGTCTAGGGATGGAGTTAGCTTGGTGCCGAATGCCATTGGGACTTTGAGTTTGGAGTCTCCCATCATACCAAACTTTCCTAGGAGAGTCTTCGTGTAAGCTTCCTGATTGATAAAGATGCCTTCGGGTCCCTGTATAATATTTAAACCAAGGAAAAAGTTAATAGAACCCATTGAGCTCATTTCAAATTTAGTCTCCATCAGCTTTCTAAATTCAACTGTTAGGCTGGGATTCGTTGAGCCAAAGATGATGTCATCGACATAAATTTGAACTATCATAAGGTGGTTACCTTCCTTTTTGCGAAAGAAGGTTGGGTCAACCGAACCTTGTTTGAATTTAGACATCTTTAAGAATTTAGTTAGCGTTTCATACCAGACTCTCGGAGCTTGTTTGAGGCCATACACAGCTTTATCCAGAATGTAGCAATGATTTGGATATTTTTCGTTCACGAACCTAGGAGGTTGCTCCACATACACGGTTTCTTCGAGTTCTCCATTAAGAAATGCACACTTGACGTCCATTTGGAAAACTTCAAAGTTTTTGTGGGCAGCGTAAGCAAGAAATATTCTTACAGATTCCAGCCTAGCTACAGGAGCGAAAGTCTTCATAATCAATCCCTTCCTCCTGACAATATCCCTTTACTACCAGACGAGCTTTGTTCCTAATAACGTTCCCTTCCTTGTCCATTTTATTCCTAAAGACCCATTTGAGACCAACAACTGAGGCATCTGGAGGAGTTGGAATGAGGCGCCAGACTTTGTTCCTTTCAAATTCATTCAGTTCGTCTTGCATCGCTTGAACCCAATCGGAGTGATCGAGAGCAGTGTTAACTGTCTTCGGTTCAACTTTTGATACGAATGAGTTAAACATACAAAACTCAACTTTGGAAAATAAGGATGTCTGTTTTGCCTTGAGTTGTGATCGGGTCAGGACCTTTTCAGAGACATCACCAACTACTTGAGAGATAGGATGATCTCTAGTCCATTTGATAAGAGGAGGGTAGTTTGGATCAAAGGTGGGGTCCAGTTCAGCGTTGATCATTTCTTCTGGCTCGGATTGGCTTTCGTAATCGAGCGTCATATCAGCTTGCTCCCCCTCGATAGATGAGCTTTCTGGAATGTTTGGAGAAACTTGAGGTCCAGAGGTTTCTTGTGGTGCTTGGTATTCAGGCGTTGATGCACCTTCGGTTGGTGAAGCACTTTCGGTTGGAGAAGTACTTTCGGTTGCAGTTGTAGAGCTTGGCTCCCGCTCAATATGTGAGCTTGGCTCCCCCTCGACTGAAGCATCGTTGGATGGAGGTTCATCAGAATTCGATCCTCCTTCGTTCATTCTCCTGGCCGCTTCTTCGACAATTTGCTTCATATTGTCTACCTTGTTGTCTGCTGCGCCTGCTTCTGAGAGAGTAGCTTTCTCAGGTTCGTCAAATAGCTCCATAAACTTCTCGAATAGATTAGCGATCGAGACTGTGACCTGGCCAGTTTGAGGAAAGATTTCCCCAGCTGTGTCTTCTTTGGCCTGTAGCTTTTTGACATAGCTATCGTCGAAAGTCATGTAATATGTGTCTTCGATTTTACTCGAACGCTTGTTTAGGATCTGTATGCTTTGGATGTGAGAGAGTAACCCAGAAAGATTCCCTCGTCGGCTTTGACATCGAACTTGTTGCGGTGTTCTTTAGAGTTAAAGATGAAACACCGTGAGCCGAACACATGGAAAAATTTCACATTGGGCTTCCTGTTGTTGAGAATCTCATACGGTGTGAGCATGAATTGCTTCTTGAGATAGGACCTGTTCTGTGTAAAACAAGCAGCAGAAATAGCATCAGCCCAAAAATAAAGAGGTGAGGAAGCGAAACTTAGCATAGTCCGGGCAGCTTCACACAAAGATCGGTTTCGTCTTTCGACAATCCCGTTCTGTTGAGGTGTGTAGGGAGCTGAGAAGTTGTGACTTATTCCTTTTTCTGCTAGAAATTCTTCAAATTCCCTGTTCTTGAATTCCAGACCATTATCACTCCTGATGTTGCGAACGACCTTCTTGAGTTGTACTTCAATCTGCTTGATGAACACTTTCAGCTTATGAGTCGCTTCAGATTTGAGCTTTAGAAAGAACACCCATGTAAATCGTGAAAAGTTATCAACAATAACAAGAATATACTTGCTACCACCGATGCTTTCGATAGATGATGGACCACACAAATCAATATGAAGTAATTCGAGTGGTTCAACAACTTTTGTGTTAATTATAGATGGATGACTTTGACGACTATGCTTCCCCATTTCGCATGCAGCACACAAATGATCTCTGTCGAACTTGAGCAATGGAAGGCCTCGAACATGACCTCCAGTGACAAGTTTGTTAATATCTTTAAAGTTGAGATGAGAAAGTCTTCGGTGCCACAACCAACTTTCGTCAGATTGTGCTTTTGATAACAAGCATATAGCTGGGTTTCCTTTGATGGGTTTGGGGTTTAGAGGAAACATTTCACCCTTACGTTCAGATTTGAGAATTACTTTCTTCGTCTTCTTCTCAATAATTTCAGAACCTTCATCGTCGAATGAGACTTTGAGACCTGTACCTCCAACAAGCTGAGATACACTGATGAGGTTGTGTTGTAGTCCTTCCACATATGCCACCTTCCTTATAGTAACATCACCATTAGTTATCATTCCGTATCCCTTTATGGTGTCGAAAGAGTTGTTTCCAAACTTGACGTTGCCACCATTTGAAAGAGACCTGTATTCCCTGAGCTCTTCTTTCCTCCCTGTCATGTGACGCGAGCAGCCACTATCGATGTACCATTCTTCGTCAAACTGCTCGTCACTTATAACCTGCAAAAGTTAAGCAGATTTAGGAACCCAAAGTTTCTTGGGTCCTCGTGAGCCTTTCACATGAACAGGAATAGTAAGAGAGATGTCGACAAGATATGTTCGTTTTATAAGTGTTGTTTCATCTTTCTTTTTGATGGTAAAAACTTTGATTTTATTAGGATTAGGTGCGTTCGGTTTAGACTCTTGTTTGGATGCTGAAACTTTCTGTTTGCCCTTTTGTTCAGCAAAATGGACTTTTGAGTGAGATGAAGATGAATTGGAAGAATTAGATGAATTAGATGAGTGAGAAGGAGAGGGCTTAGAATGAGATGACTTCTTGGCTGGAGACTTTAGGTGACCCTTTTGCTTTTGATCATTGGTGGGACTGACCTTAGAGTTTTGATCTCTTTTGTCTTCAGAACCGAACCTTTGCTTTCGGTTGGAGTAGTTCTTTGAACCGCACCTATGCTTTCAGTTGGAGTCATCCTCAGAACCGAACCTTTGCTTTCGGTTGGTATTCTCTTCCGAACCGAACCTTGGCTTTCGGTTTTTCTGGCTCTCATGGTTTTTGACAGGATTGTTCTCAAACTTCAGATTCTTGTCTTGATGTGAGAAGTATGCATTCTGGGATTGCCAGAATTGTTTCCTTTCAGAGAGATTCTTCCTGTATCTCTGGTTCCTTTCACGTTTCTTATTCCTCATCTGCTTTGGTTGATGATGGATATTGGCTTTCATTTTCGGTTTCTCCTTGGCTGGTTCACTTTGAGCTGTGGGAGTTTCACTTTGAACTGAGGAACTAGAGGGAATGTCTTCTTTTGCCGAACTTCCATCCTCTTGAGGAATGTCTTTCGTACCACTGGTGCTTGGCTCATCGAAATTATCTGGCTTGTTCAAGGGTTCATGTATGTATCTACCTTTACTCATCCATGAGGTTCTTTCTGATAAGCCTACCGTCTCATTTGCATTATCGATTGGAGCTGACCAAAAGTGCTCATCGCAGCCATCAGCATTGTCTTCGTTTACAATAGCTGTGAGTTCAGCAGTCTGATGTTTGGTTACTCCAGTGACCTTGTACACTTGATTTGGAGTGGTCCTGACCTTTTGATAAACAACCGCTTTTTCTGCTAAGATCGGGGACTTATGTTGGGACAATCGAGCGAAGTCCACTGAATTTTCAGAAATTAGATTCTTGTGGTTTTCAGGTTCGCTTTTTACAAATTCTGAGCAGTCAACCGTGTCCTCTACAGAAACTTCACTCGTATTGTCATCCTCATTAAGCTCAGATGCATTTTCAACATCAATTTTGTTTTCTGAGCTCAAGTTGGCATTTAAAGAGTCAAATTTTGTATGGTTTCGGTTCTCAGTTTAAGTTTATCATTTTCATCCAAAAGGTTTTTAAGCATGTCCTTATGGTCCTTGGATTTAATGAAAGATTCAATTTGTCCAGTCCATACATATAGGTCGGATTGACGTCATCAGATGATATCACACTCTCACAATTATAAGCTTCGGCATCAATCTCGTCCTCCTTAAACTCAAGGAAGGGTAAAATCATGCGATGAATCTTTTGGCCTATTTCACAGTCCAAGTGAAGCTGAGTAATATTAGTGTAAAGACGTTTTGCAATTAAACAAAAAACATTCTGCTGTTTTAACAACTTTAAATTGTCTCTTTGTAAATAAATGTTTTCGTCTTTTATTTTAACTAATTCAGACTCCTTCAACTCGATCCACATGCGCCGCTCCTCACTCTTCGAAGACACCCTGCTTAATTAATCAGTTAGGTTAGAATTGGTGACTCGAGTTTGAGTTAAACTACTATCTAGATGAGAAATTCTTGAATTAACATTTTTTAGTTCTTTCTCATATGAGGATTGTGGTACTTTAAATGAAACGAAAACTGATTGTACCTTCTTGATTAGTTCATCGAGCTCATTGAACTGCACGCTGAGCGGTTTGGCCGTAAAGCACATATCCTGCTGCTCCTTCGGTTCATTGCTTGCACCATCAGTGTTGTATCCCCTCATCTGAGATACATCGGACACCATGAAGCACCGTCCTCCACTGCTCTCCTCATTTGCCACGTAAGCCTTTCCATGGGAAGGCTTCCTCACTTCATCATCTTCTGAGCCGGTTGACCAAACTTCCACTCCACCGAACTCGTCATCGGCAACCGAACCCTGCACAATTAGAGCATTCATGGAAGGGTTAGCGGTAGATTTCTTCTTCCTCATCTCATCAAGCCTTTTCTGCAACAAAGCTTCCTCATCCTTTTCCTCATCTTTTTCAGCCATCTTTTTGAGGACACAATCCTTAGCATAGTGATTTTTCCCTCCACAGTAGTAACAGCTTACTCCAGAATCACCATCTGCCTTCGGTTCCTTCTTGGGCTCTTCAACCTTTGGTTCATTGTAACCTTTTCTGAACTATAACTCCCCTGCCAGTTTCAGTTTTTGTTGTTGGGGAATCTCTTTTTAATGAACCTCTTGGGGTTAGACACCATCATAGCATAATCCTCAGACGTGAGGTCATACTCCTCCAAGTTGAGGTCTTCGTCCTCCATCACAACTTTACTTTTTGACAGGAGGGCCAGCGAACCTAGGCTGGAGACAACATTCTTTTCCTGCAGCACAATCTTCTCCTGAGACTTGAGAATACCCACCAGTTTCGCCAAAGAGTATGATTTAAACTGCTCATGGGCTTTAACTGTTGACACCACTGCTCTCCACTCTGACCTTAGACCATTTAAGAACGTAACCTTTTGCTCGATAAGCTTCCTTTCGATGTCATGTTTGATCATCTTGCTGAGAAGATGATTGAAGCGATCGAATGTCTGGGTCACAGTTTCTTCGGCTCCTTGCCTGAATTCTCCTAATTCAGATAAGAGCAAGGTTTGGATAGAATGTTCAAGATCCTCGTCTGTAGAGTACAGTTCACGAAGTCTATTCCAAACTTCCTTTGCCATCGTGCATGAGCTTACCAACCTGAAAGTGTCGGACTGAAGGGCGAATCTGATCAATCTTAACGCCTTGATATTACACTGGAATTTATCCTTTTCATCTTGTGCAATATCTTTGACATCCTTCAGCAGATCATTATACTCCTTTTGAGTTTTAATAATCCTTGACGTTGCAGAGTGAGAAAAAGGTCCATTAATGATTGCTTCCCATATAAGGTATCCATTATCCTCAGATCCTATAACGTAGTCTTCGAAGTGATGCGCCCGGACTTCATAATCATGGGTATATTGGAAGGGAATCTTCGTGGTTGAACCAATGATGTTGGAAATATTGATGGGATTCGATTGCGTCTCATCCATAATGATCGAATAACCTGTTTAAAGATCAGACTTGTAATAAATCAGATTAGGGCAGAACAATAAATATCAAGATACGTCAATAATGAGATGACGGCTCAATAAATATCAGTAATTGCGGAAAAACCCTAATTGAAACCTTTTCACAGAAAAGATGTGTATCGATTACACAGCCTCCTGCTCTGATACCAATTGATGAGATTAAAACTTAATCTTGAAGATCGATTAGATCTCAAACAGGTAAATAATGATTAAACAGCAAGAACACGAAAATAAAGAACAAGTCAAGGATGAATCAAATGTGTCGAATGATTATAAAATAACCCTCAGAAGAGCTCGATCAAGAACATCAACTGTAGAGGGTTGGAGGTTTACAAGAACAATAAAGAAATCTGTAATACTATCGTAATAATCGTTGTTCTCTAGATCGATAACCAAATATGCATGCAAGCATATACTTATATAATAAACCTAGCAAGATCACGGTTAGACAGGCCCAAAACCGGAGCACAAAATAAATGGACTAACAGCCGAGCCCAATGACGCAATCTTCAAACGAATCTTCAACCCAACAGATTCATGTTCTTAAAAAGCTCTGGTAGTACATGTTTATTGTTTCCGTAAGAATACACGTAATTTGAAATGAGAGTATCAACATATGGTTGAGTGAGTGCATAAATATTTTTGTTTAAAAGTATGTTTTCTGTTCTTTAAATATGTAAATTGTTCCAGAAAATCCTATATTTTCTATTGTATATGAAAAGTAGTTTTAATCCCATAAAACCATTCTATTTGTAAACCATTGTTCTGTATTTGTATCCAATAAAAGTGAGTGTGTCTGGCTTAACCAACAGTTATTGTAAACTGTACTGTAAACTCTATTCCTATAAACTGGTATTTTGAAAATGTACTCATGTTTAGTGAATTATACACTAACATATTGTTATTATCTTTTTAATGATATATTATAACCATGATATGACTAGATGGTCTGAAACAAACGCTTTGAAGACGTTTTTAAACTATTGATAACAATTGTCAGTCATAGGCGTGTAGCCCGACTGTAGCTAGCAGCCTGAGTGTGGGGCTGTTAATCCTAATATACATCTATACACACTTGTTTCGATTCCCTACTGGAGATTCTGGTTATAAGATCAGGACTTTAACTATGTTGTTTAAATGAATAAACAACTTGAACATCTTGTCTCATTAAAAACATATAAAGGTTACGTGTATAATAATAACCCAATCATTCTGATATAATTGATTGATAGTATTTTTCTTGTTTAGTATACTCTAATTGTACTTGAAAGTTGTATATTTTGGGTTTTGAGCATTCTAACAATACTAAGTGTACATGCAACCCTAAGTACCTTGGATCTATGTTTTCTCTATTATAGATGCAAATATGATTATTACAAGGTATTATCCTAACTAGCATAGAAAATATTGTTTCATGTGAAATAATACAAGTTAGATTACATACCTTTTGGTGTAGCTTGATTACATGGAGCTTAAGAGCCTAGTGCCCCAAGTGTGGCACCTCAAATGGTTCACACAACATCAAATGCACTTGGAATAACTTGAGGGAAATGATACACTTCATGAAATCGACTAGTCCTCACGATTCACACATAATGGCCTATTTTCCCAAAGAATAAGATGCTTATATAGTGTGTCACAATTAGGGTTACACACTGTAAACCCTAATTGTCATGGCCTTTCATTTCTATGATCCATGGGTAAAAAAACTCCATGGAGCATCCGATTGGTTTTAGCCCAACTTGATAATCCATGGAGCATTAGCCCACTATACAAGTATGTATGATTTACACAATCAACTCATATATTTAATTAGTCTCCTTTTGATCACTTAATTAATTCCAAATTAATTCTTGATCAATACTAATTAAATAATCTTATTAATATATTAGAAATTTTAATATACTAATAAACCTTAAGTGTTATTTCTCTCATTTTAGTCTATCCAAATGCATGATGCCATGCAACCCAAATGGACCATGTAAATCGGGTCAAGTACATACCAATTATAGTTATGGACTTAGACACTAATCCAATAGTCTCCCACTTAGATAAGTCTAAAACTATTTTTGAGTATGACTTCAAAACCCGACTAACAATCATAGCTCTTAAAAGATGCAGTCGAACTCTGAACAAATCAAATGACACGTCCATTAGATAAGGGATCATATATTCCTTCATTCTAGATATCATATGGACTGAGACATGGATTACAATCATTCTCTATGTCCATTTGTTGTTTCCCAATTTTCGATTTATGACGACTAACTGATTAAACAGATCAAATCAGTCCTGGCTTGGCCAAGCACTCACATGTGTCATCACTAAATCATCGAGGGGCCCCACAGATATCGCTTTTATCCCTTTAATGGTAAAAGGAATAGATATACTTCGACTCATATGGCTTATTGTACTACTTGTTGAATCATACACAAAGGCACGTTTTATAACATCGAGTTACCAATGCGTTTTCGTACAATCAATGTATAACCAAATCATAGGCAACATCTCATATCTCTAGGTTTGAAGAATATAAGATATTATCGTCTCATGATCACTCGTGATAAAATCCATGAATTGATTCAAATGAGCATGGATTGAATCCAATACTCGAATCCCTATTCCAGGAGTACTCATGAACACTATAGCCCCTTTGTCCCAGACAAACTAAAGAACCATTCATGAGAGTCTTGATTCATATCTACTTCCAACGTATGGCCGAATGTGGATGGTTTTAATATCTTAGTCATTCAGGAAGAACAACTGTCACAATCAGAAAACTTTCCGTCTTTGTAACCCATTTTCTGTCAGTTAAATCGTTACGTTTCAAAATTTTCCGTTAACTTTGTTTAAATTAATAAAATTGGGACTTCTCATTTTGACATCATAAGTGTCGGAAAACATTAGAATTGCGTGAAAACATTCCAAATATTTATTTGGAAAAATAATAAGTTTCGACCATGTCGGGTTACGGTAACCAAATCGGGTACGAGCAAAAATAACTTCATTTTGAATCATTTCACCCTCTCTCAACTCTATTTATACATATCTAAGCTTTTGATCCAAAAATACTCCATTCCAAGCTCCAAATCAGTAAGATAACTATCCTAGCTCATAGTATAACATCTTTACGGCCCTGGAACAGCCTTAGGCCGTAAACACACATAGAGGGGGTTTTGAAGCCCCCAAACCCTTCCAAACCACCTTTGGAGCTTAGATATGACTTAGGGGCTTACATTACTGGACTTGGAACACCTAAACCATATCATTTGAGGGGTAAACAACAGTTTACGGCCCAAGCACATGCTTGGACCGTAAATACCAATTCATGGGCTGTAAACCCCTTTAAAGGTGTTAAAATGCCCCTTAAACACACCTAAGCCTTGGAATAATGTCTAGAAGAAACCACAAATGTGTTAGGGACCTTAAACTTGATCAAAACCACTCCCTTAGGAGTTCACGGATGTAACCCCCCCAAGGATGGGTTCCTGGGCTGTAAACTCCTATAAATGGGTCAAATGGTGCCTTAACTTCATCCTATGACTTGTAAAATGAGTTGGAATCACATGTGATTAATCTAGAACCACCAAAACACATTAAGACTTTGTACATTAGTGTTTACGGCCGTAAACTCCTTGTTTACTGCCGTAAACTCCTCAAATGGTCCCTATGATGTACAAATTTCATTCCACTGCCTTAAAACCAAGCCTAGCATTACCCCACATGAGCTATAAGACCATTAAGCACCCTAGAACACCCCACCATGAGTTTACAGCTGTAAACTCATGGGGAGTTGGTCATTTGGGCCGTAAACTCCTTTAGGAGTTTACTCTTGAAGAGCAAACTCCATATCCAAGCCTTACACACCCTTAGATTCTACCCGGGTCACTCCAAACACTTGAATTGAAGTGTTTTTGCATCTAGAAGTGTTTACTCTTATTTAATTAATAGATCAAGGTCTAATTAGATACAAATTATGTATATCTTCATATTACATAGGAACCTCGTGCGTTCTCAAGCCCCGAACTGACACTTAGCATCCAACCCACACACTCCTCGACTGGTGAGTTCATACCCCTATGTTTTTTCTGAGTTTTTCAATGTTTTCAGGAGGGGGGGGGGGATACAAGCAAAGTATAAATGTTTTCGAAACTTAAAACTGATAAATTCTATAAATATCTGGCAAACTTTTAGATATCTTTACCCCTTATGTATTATGCGGAGCATAAGGGATGTTTTATCGAATATAACTACATGGATTTCAATTAAAGTAAAGGAAACAATCAAATCAATCAAACTATTATGGGAATAATTTGGGATCTTCAGTTCTTGTTTTACGGACACAGATTTCATGTAAAGTTAATAGATAAACTATGTCTGATTCAGTTTATCTCTGTTTAATTTAGAGTATCATGCCAGATAATTTCTTTGTATTCAATTGTTACTGTATTATGTTTCAAAAACGATTATGATGTTTGATAACAACCGAGGACACCGTGAATAATTTAATACTAGCTTGTGAGATTTATCTTTATTAAACCCTTCGGGTTATCAGTAAATCCTCCCCGGAAGTATAACCAGAGTCTCCTGGAGGGAGAGCGTGGAATTTGTGAATAGATCTATTCGGGACTGACAATCCCACACCTTAACTGCTAGCTATAGTTAGGCGGGCACGCATGGGGTGACAAATTCTGGATATCGTCCGATGCTTGAAGAACGTCAAGGAAGTCTCGTGTCCTATTAGCATGGTTATCCGACTCACAATACCTATTAATATAAAATATAAGTTTATTCACGGATTCTATATCTTCCTTAAATCTATAGTTTTATATATTAAAACTACCTACTGTTGTCCTGGATGGTATTCCCAGG
This sequence comes from Lactuca sativa, assembly GCF_002870075.4. Classification (NCBI taxonomy): domain Eukaryota; kingdom Viridiplantae; phylum Streptophyta; class Magnoliopsida; order Asterales; family Asteraceae; genus Lactuca; species Lactuca sativa. The sequence continues at coordinate 101,391,723 of NC_056627.2, forward strand.
GGTTTTCAATCTATAGTTTTATGTATTAAAATATCTACTGTTGTACCGAACGGAATTCAGAAGTTTAACTAAACTGTCTTTATAAGAAAATATGGGATTTTCTTGGATAACAACTTTTCAGAAAAACAAAGGAAACATGATCTTTTTACATAAACAAACAGCTTATGAACTCACCAGCTTTATGCTGATTTTCAAACTGCTCGTATTCTCAGGTCCACATTAGACAGGTGCCCGCAATCTTTTGGAGAAGATGGAGCGTTTTAGAAGACACGTCTTACTTTTATTCAAACTTTCGTATAGATAAACATGTATCACCTTACTTTCAAACAAATCTAATTATTCATATGTAATGTAATGTTTTGTGTTTAATATGCTTACTATGTACATTGGTTGTGATACTACACATGACGTCATCCTCCCCGGAACATTTCTGCCATCGGTTTCGGGGTGTGACAACAACCAAGTTATTCTTGAAGTCAAAACAAGCAAAGTGAAACACAAGAATAATCGAATCCAATATGGTCGCAGAACTTGTGAATATAAATAAAACACCTTTTATTTATCACCATATTGATTACACATTATTCATTGCATACTGTTTCAAGCTATCAACTTTGTACTTGAATTAAAACAATAGTTGTCCCATGCTCGAAGCATGTGCACTATGTTTTCTAAACACTAGTCATGCCATACACTATGTTTGTCCAAACATTAGCTATGCCATACACCAAGTATGCACACTAATTTTGTCTATGATCTTTACTTTGTGAAATAGATCGATTGAAAATAACTCCAATGATTCTCATTTCGCAGTCCCAAATCCTTACCGCAAATGCTAGAATTCCAAATTCATGCCATTTACCGAAATATTGTTAGATTTTAAACTTATATGCATTGATCCTCTTGTGATGATTATGCATAAAGTCACAAAGACTTGTCAACATACATTACAGATTATTCCAATGGAGATCAACTCCATGGAAATATCCTTCTTGCATTAAGTTTTTCTAATCTTACTCAGACTGAATAACTTCCACCTATGGAAACATTTATATATTCCCATTTTGACTATCACTTCTGAACAAGAGTTGCCTCTTTTTAGAATATGTCAATATGGTCCTTCCAAAATTAACATTATACTTCCAACTGTCCCTGAGCAACAAATCTTTGGTAAACCTTAGATTGTCCTCGCCAACTGCTTAATCATTTTAGTCAGATCCAATTCTAGACTTTTTCCCTCTTAATGCCCGAGGCATTTGGAAAATTTTAGAAGGATGAATATTATAGCACATGCAATCGATCCTATATCCTAAGCATATAGGACACGATTCATGATGTCTCACATAAAGACATGATACTAGATAAGTCCTTTTGCTACAATATTTCTATTTGCCAAGTTCTCATAATTCAGTTTATGAAAAGGGATGCCGTAATCATAATCGAATTTTAGAACACAAATAATGGACCCATATATAGAATTTCCTTATGTTGAGGCATTCCAACATAAAATTCATATGTATATCCTTGACTATAGATGATTAAAACCTCAATATAAGCTTTTAGAATTGAAATGAAGTATAATTTCCTCTCCCTTAATTATAGGAAAACAAGTTTTCCCAATTGAACTTTTGTTTTCAATAATTAACATGGCTAACGTGCAACACTAATAATAATTATCATGCTCCCACCAACATGATGATTATTAGCATAACACTTATACTCCCACTAGCTTTGACATGTACTCAGAAATCAGTTGGACTTCTAGAAATCAACACTTTATTGACTTTCTTAGCAGAGTTTAGATTTCTGATACGAGATGCTTTCATAAACTTTATCAAAATGATACACCTTTTCTTAGATAGCTCACATGTGTGTCTAAACAATTTTTTAGAACTATGAAAAGGGATGCCATAATCATAGTCTCAATTGTTTAGACCTTTTTCATTTCTCACAAGTCCATGTCAGTGTGCCGGTTAACCACACACAATCCACTAATGACTTTGAGAATGCAAATATCACAACTTTTATCTACTTAAAATCTACTTAGTGAAAGTGTTTCCTCACCATCATTTTCATGAATCAGAGAGAAACTTTATGACACTTAGATTTTATGGTGTATGTCTTCTTATCCATGTGACTTTGTTAAAACCATAATCACAAGACAAGGATAATGACAAATCCAAACTCGTATGGAGTGAACTTAATCTTAATATCTTGCCACCTGGCAGCACAAGGTCCTGCCAACGCTTCCAAGTTGTTATGCAACCAATTGAGAACTCTCAGAACTCATATGCAAAGCCAACTTTGTCACACCCAAAACCGGAACGGCGGAAACTTTCTGGGGTGGATGACGTCATGTCAAGTATCACAACATATGAAGTATAGTAATCAAAGTACAATAACCATTGCATTAATAGTAATAGTTTTACATGGTTTACATTACATTACATCATCAAAGTATTACAAGTAATAATATAGGTGCAGCTTGGTACTAAACCGTCTTCACCAAAAGCTCCTGGGATGTACCTGTCTAAAGCTGACCTGAGAATACAAGTTATTTGAAAAACGAGTATCAGCATTTTTAAAAATGTTGGTGAGTTCATAAGTATTTAGTGTCATTTCATCCAAATAACTTTATATAAGTAGTAGTTTTTAAAGTATACAGTGAATTAGAGTCCTTTCCAGAAAATCCTATATTTTCTAATTAAAAGAGTCTTCTACCAAGACTAGACAGAGTTATGTGGTAAAAAGTGAATTTTCCTTAACCCTATCATTATCAAAATGTGGTATCGATTTTGAAAGAAAGTAGGAGAATATCAGGGAAAATAACATATGCCTCAACAATGAAGACGGTTGACTAAGGCAAAAGAAATCATAGACTCCAGGGGTGTATCAAATGAACGGTATGCCTGAGTCAGTCTAACAAAAGGGAGAAACAGACCCCAGACAATATCAAATGAAATATATGTCTAGCAAGGTCTAAAACAGTGAACACATACCCAAGAGAGTATCAAATGAATGACACGTCTAGAAAGGTCTAAATACAGTGAATACAGTGCTAAAACCCGTTACCTTCAGGCCATGAATTATAAGGTAACCCCGAGATACTCGCAACCATGCTAATACTACTAGAGAACTTGACGCCCAACAAGCGTCGGTAATAATGTGACATCTGTCACCCTTTGGGCTTGGTAGGCCGGGGACTGTAGCTAGCAGTCAGGGTGCGGGGGTGTCAATCCCGTATAGATTTATACACATAATGCCTGCTCTCCCTACAAGAGACTCTGGTTACTATCCTGACAACGGAGAAGGCCGTGTACTGAAGATGTATCTCATGTAGTGAGATCTGATGTGAAATACTGGACTAATGATAGAGACTCACAACTGAACTGACTAATGTAAACATATATGTCTATGCTTGTATACATAATGTATAACTAATGATCAAACGACCTTCAGACGGGTATTCGATCCCACCATACCACATCTCAACGAAGAAAAGGAAATAGGGTGAACAAGCCTTCCTAAGTCCTTTAAACATTATTTATATATATCCATACAAGCACAGGCATGCATTTAACTAAGTTTAAATGTTTAACGAAGTAAAAGTGTTCCAGAAAAGTATAAGTGTTAACAAGTAGGAGCGTATCGTGAAGTAGGAGTGTATCGTGAAGTATAAGCGTATTGTGAAGTAGGAGCATATCGTGAAGTAGGAGTGTATCGTGAAGTATAAGCGTATTGTGAAGTAGGAGTGTATCGTGAAGTAGGAGTGTATCGTGAAGTATAAGCGTATTGTGAAGTAGGAGCGTTTCGTGAAGTAGGAGTGTATCGTGAAGTATAAGCGTATTATGAAGTATAAGCATAAATAAGTAGGAGTGTATTACGAAGTAAAAGCGTTACAAGTATAAGTTGAGTATAAGCGTCAACAAGTATAAGTGAAGTAAAAGTGATAACAAGTATAAGTGAAGTATAAACGTAACAAGTATAAGTGAAGTAAAAGTGGTAACAAGTATAAGCGTATCACGAAGTGAAATCGTTATCAAGTAAGAGTTTAAACTAAGTAGAAGTGAAGCAGTGGTATCTTAGCCAAGTAGGAGTATAAAAACATGGGAGAAATCTTTGATGAAAAACTTTAGGAAAAACCTTTATACTTAAGAAAATCACGACTTGGTATTCTTTTGTAAAATCAGTTTGAAAACCTTTGGAATTCCTTTGGAAACCTTTCATAAACAAGTTTTAAGTGAAACTTTGATAAAAAATTCAGTGCGAAATTCAATTTGAGGAAGGCTTTGTACAAGCAAAAACGTTTTAGAAAAACCATTTGCTGTATCATACTTGGTAAAACAGTTGACAGTGTAAGAAATCCTTATGCATGCGGGTTATCAATCACATGTGATTGATATGATAACTGGCACGTTTAACTTGTATTCCCCCCCATAAAACATGTAAAAACATTTAAAAAGGTTAATTCAGGGGTATGAACTCACCTGATGTAAGTGGATCCGACGAAGGTGCCGGTTGGGTGCTCGGTGTCAAGTAAAGACTTGAACAAACTTAGTGACCTATTAAACATATGATAACATATGTGTACATATAATTATCAAATATAATACTAATTAAACTGACATACGCATCCTAAAGTGCGGAAAACACTTTGGTTAAATGCTTGGAGTGTCCCGGGTAACATCTAAGGGTGTGTATGGCTTAGATAGGGAGTTTACTCTCCTAAAACTCACTTTATGTGAGTTCACGGTTGGGAGGCCACATCCCCCATGAGGTTACGAATGTAATCTCATGGGAGGAGTGTTTTTGGATGATTTCAAGTCCCAAGTGGTTCTAGAAATAGTTTTAAGAAATTGTACAAGGCTATAGGGGTGTTTAAGGGTCCAAGAGCTTACTCCCTTGGAGTTTACGCCCCAAAGGCCACTCCTTGGGAGTTTACGGCCTTAAGCCCCATGGCTTAGGCCGTGAACTCTTGTGCACCCTCCAATCTTTGATTTTAAGGTCCTTGGTTCAACCCCAACAATTTCTAGTGAAGGTATAGGGCCATTTAGGGGACTTAAACTCTCATTTGACATGGTTTGGCAGAGTTTACGGTCTAAGCATATGCTTGGGCCATAAACTCTAGTTTGCCCCTCAAATGATGATGTTTAATTGTTCCAAACTTGAAATGGAAATCCCCTAAGTCATATCTCAAGCTTAAACATGATTTGGAAGTGTTTTTGGGCACTTTTGCATGGTTAGAGGGTGTTTACAGCCTAAGTGTGTGCTTGGGCCGTAAATCCTCTTTTATGCTCTAAAAATTGTTGTTTGGAGGTTCAAACACTTCTAGGCTTAATCCTAAATTAGTTTCCATGCTTAAGGCGGAGTTTTTGGGCAAGTTTGGCATCATTTTAAGGGTTTACGGCCCTAGAGTGTTCTTGGGCCGTAAACTCCTTACTCCTTGCCTTCTTGGACGATTTTTGAGTTATAATGACATGCAATGGGTTGTAAAACAAGCTAGGGTGCAAGAACATACGATTTGGTGGCGGAAACTCGCGGATTTGAGTTGGAAACGAGCTTGAGAGAGAGGGTAGAGGGAGGAAATGGGTTTAGGGTGGTAAAAGCTTCAAATGGAGTACCCAACTCCCTATATATATACCTTGGGTGTTGCACCCGGTATACGACTACCCGATACTAGAGTTTACCAAGGTGTAAGCTTTTTACCCGGTTAAATGATCGTAATAAGAATTAACTTTTTCCAACTAAATGGAAATGTAATTTACGTGTTTTTATTTATTTATCATGACCTTAAATTAACGGAACTTTTATAAAATGGAATATTCTGTTAATGGAGACGGGGTAATATAACGGAATAAACTTTGGGTTGTCACATCATCCCCCCATTAGAGAGAATTTCGTCACGAAATTCAGGTTTAGTCTAGGAAGTAGGTATGAATGACCGAGTAGAGGCAGGAGGGTACTTCCTATTCGGTTTGTCCTCGCACTCCCAAGTGAACTCTGGTCTGTAATTGTCATTCTAGCAAACCTTCACCTACGGGATGCGGACTCCGCCTTGTGCAGTTAGCGGTTTCTTACCGGTATGTCTACGAAGTTAGGATTCTCAATGGTTTCTATCAAGATTAGTGGGATACGAAGAGTGACATCGGGCAAGCACTTATCAAGGCTAAAAAATGGATCGATCTAGGATGAAGCTCGTGGAATATCCGAAAGTAGTAGTGGTCTGACGAGGGTTGGACCAATTTTCGTAAAGAATCTCGGATGGTCCTAAGCTCTCGAAAAGGTAGAGCTTTTCAGTACTTTAGAACATAGTGTACTTCTATGGCAAGATCATCACTGGTGTGATCACCATTTCGAAGTTCCTAACGTTCTCTCTCATACTAGAAGTGTAGTCCTTCAGGTTGTTTCTAGATCATCAAATGGATTGCGTGTCTACGGGTACTTGTTTGTTGCAGAGTGTCTATCTCAATATTGTGCAAAATGAACTTGCACTTCTGATTTATGAGATATTTCCAGTGGAAACCCTCAGGGTCGGGGAGATATGGTTTCACCAGACGAGTGTTGGACTATCCCAGGAGGTGGTTCTACTATTTCTGCGCGAGATAGTATTCGTGGAACACCTAGTAGTCCAATGAATCTCTAATACGTTTGTTTATTTCAGTGCAAAAAGCAATTGCTCTTGTATAACCCATCGACTAACACCTGGATTGGTGTCAAGTCTATAATCTCTTCGGGATCTGGGTTATAAGGCTTAACGCAACTACTTCCATGTTTTGACCAAGTATACTTGGCTGTGGAGGTTATCCTGTGGTTCTCGGTATTCTAGTGTTTGCTTCGGAGAATGTCGTCTATTGCCTACAAGGCGGTGGTGACTTCCTCCATGCGATAGGGCGGAGGATCCTAGGCACTACTCGTCTGTAACGGGGTGGACGAAGTGCCTGGGTAATGCGAACACCTTCTGCAACTACTCTTCCGAAGGTTCTGAGTTTTATCGATCTAGGTCAAATCTAGTGAATATAGGGTTCCATCACTCGGAACTTTAATCTCCTCATCCACTCTTCTCAGAGTTTAACTTACTGCAACTTTTGGATTTCCTGGATACCCGCTAAGATGCTTAATTCGGGAGATTAAGCGTGAATGGATGGTCGTAGTCAATATCTTTGGCTCTTACGACTCAGATATCTTTATCAACTGAGGGTGTTAGCTACTATGTTGGCTTTACAGAGATGACAACAAACTTCGGATTTTAGTCATTATGGTAGCTCAACTCGCAGGGGTTCTCTTGACTCTATTTCCTATTCTATGGAATAGGATGAAGGGTCTTACTATGAGGTTCGTGGTAGGGCTCATACTCGGTTATAGTGGTCAGTCTCATCAGTTCTATCCTCTTAACTCACGAACCTGATTGTGAGGTGCGAAGGGTCTTTCTGGGAAATCTACGAGGTCTGCTTTGGGTGGTTATCATCTTCTGGAATGCCTGCAGTGTTTTTCGCTTCGGTTTCTGTCTGTCTAAGAAGGGTTGGTTAACAGCGTGCGGTATTCTTCTCCTGGGTACTTCGGGAGGTTTGAAATTAGAGTGACGACTGACGGAACACATTAGTCTTTATTATTTTTATTTTGTTTAGGTTCGGAAGAACCTTTGTTTGCCGAAATGGCTATGGAGAAAGTTCTTTTTACACAGCACTAGGGAGTTACACATGGTTGCATGAAGTCGAACCATGATTGATAGAGGCATCGAAGTTGGCATACTTCGACATGATATAGAATGAGGGTCAATAGAGTCATGTGCCGAACGGGCACACAAGTTCTAGGCTTCTCGGGTTTCATCCCGTGTATCACTGCCGTGGATACTTGACTGATAAAGTGGACGCGGAACTATAGAGGGTCCTGAGTGTTTCTAAGTAAAGTACCTTTTCATGAATGGATTCTCACGGGGTATTTCTATAATCGCCTAACATATACTAGTCATTTATAATTAAGGTGGGAAGGATTGTTGACTGAGCGACTCCGCCTTAAATCCACAACCAAACGAGGAACAGGAAATGAGGCGGCCTTCACTGACTCTAGGTCTATCCATCTCAATTATACATGGCCGTAACATATATGTTTAGCCATTATAGCTTTACCTGATGCAATTTTAAATTTTATAACACTGCTGCGACTTTCACCTTAACGGGGAAATACTTACATTTAGAATGAGCCTTTTTTATGTTTCCGGTTTAACTATCTAAGATTGAGCGACGTACCATAATCTACCAGGTTCCTTGATGCTTCTCCCCAAGCATTAGAGTCAGACTCCTCCTGTGTCTTTGTTGTTTCCTTCCGTTTGGATAGTTCTTCTTGAAGTGTCCATCCTTACCACATAAGCGGTAAACTGGGTTGTCTGCCACATTGGTGGTTGATGTAATAAACTCAACCAGGATTCTGTAGACGCGAGCAACATGGCCCTTCATATTGCACCTGGCACAAAAGAGTTCTCGACAGCTATCACGATGGTGGTAACTGTACTTGCTGCAGCGGGGAATGTTTCCTAGGTATAGTCTTGTAGGTGTTGGGATGGAAGGGTTGGCAAGGGTATTGACTGCCTCAGCCTGTTGCCCTTCGGAAGGTCCTTGAGCCGAGGTACTTCCCTCCTCGATCTTGATCTTTCTCTTTAGTGGATTTGAGTGAGGTTCTTGGGTGGCTGCGTACACAGGGATTGGTTGCTGCTGTCTACCACTAGGATCGGAATTCCTAATAGGGCTCTTGCTAACATTGGCGTTGTTAGCATTCAGTTGAGCCATGGTAGCTACAACGGCTACCGAGACTGCAACCTGGAACGTAGCTTCATCGAGTAGGAGAGTAGGTTTCTTGCTAGTGGATTGGTTACGCTTGCTCGGAGGCATGGTTTTTCCCTACATGGAAAGGAACTCAAGCGGAAGAGAGAAGATGGTTAACCCTGGACATATTTGTCCTTACTGTGTTAGGCATAAATTTTTCCCGTGCCTTGGATATTAGTTGTCTGAGTGTCGACCTACATCCCTATGATGTAGTCCTGGTGTACAAGGTAGGAGTGTGAGTATCGGAAAAAGCTATAAGATGGGAATCGTTCCTACTAAGTTACCTTTATACTGGGAATGGTTTCACTCTCCGGCCTGGAAAGATTTGAGAACAGTTCGGAACGAAGTCTGCGGGAAGAAAAGCTCATGAAGACTTATGGCTAAATGTCCTCATTAGAAGTGTTGGGATCCGCTCTAATCGTGTTACTGGCATCGGGAAATGGCGATTTACCTAACACATAGTGTGAGTAGTGTAACCACTAACTCACTAAATAGTATTATTATATAGGTGTATTAGCATGACGAAAACGAGGAAAAGACACTTCACGGGTTACATGTACTGGCTTCCTCTGTCTACCTCGTATTTTTGACTGGACCGGCGTTGGTTTCCTTCAGGTAGTTACCTAGGGTTCTCTCCTCGTATGGACACAATGAATCTCTATTCCGCCTTCCTTCTAATTCCGACTCTGAGTGTCATCACTTCAGGATGGATGACTGGAAATCTCGGAAGTTTAGGCGAATTCCCACCATTTCCCTAAAAAGATATAGGCACTTGGTGATTCCAATAGCCTTGTCTTAATTCATTTATTTCCTAGCTGGAAATCCTCTCAATGAACCTCTTCTGGGTCTGCATCACCTCTTCTGCCGAGTACTGAAGTGGATAGGGTTTTCTACAGGGTTCGTGCGAGAATGGAAATGTCTAAAGAATCTTAAGAGATTATTAACATTTCACTGGGTGATCCATATTGAGTCCTGCTACGATTACATAGGGTATACAAATCATATATAGCTTGGATCCGATAGGCCTTCGAATACGTGATACTACTCTATATCCACATCCCAACGAGGAAAAGGAAGTAGGGCGAAACCACACATTCTTAGCCTATAGGATCCTTATTATATATAACCTTGGGAGTATATCCTTTGTAGTTGTAGGTATATCAATAAGGATCTTTTTAGTTTTTCACACAAGGTTATCTATGGATCCTAAAATACCCCTATGGTATTTTAATTTCTTGTTTGTTTCTTATCTTCTCAATATGATTTTGGGATTAGTGTGAGTCTTTTAGTATTCCAAAATACTCCTATAGTTTTTTTAAACTTCATGTTTGGGTCTAGCATTCCTAGTTGGTAAGTTTTAGACCTATTTCCACACCACTATCACTCCCAAGCACACGTTCATCGCATCTCGAATAAATGTAGTTCATCAGGTTACATTTATTCCAGCTTACGATTACATAACTGCCCAGGTTTGACGGTAATGCTCAACATCCGAAGACTTTTATTCTTGTTCTTCTTGTGATACTTGTGTTCGAGTGTTTAGATTTTGAATGTTCTTATACTTCGGTAAAATATGGTTATATTTTAAAGTATAATTCTTGGTCAGAGTGTTTTATCCCTATGCATTTATAGGCTGTATATCTTTTATGAATTGATATACTTAGCTCACTATAAACAATGCTCTGATACCAATCTGTCACACCCCAAAACCGGAACGGCGGAAACGTTCTCGGGTGGATGACGTCATGTCAAGTATCACAACATATGCAGTATCGTAATCAAAGTACAACAACCATTGCATTAATAGTAATAGTTTTACATGGTTTACATTACATTACATCATCGAAGTATTACAAGTAATAATATAGGTGTAGCTTGGTACTAAACCGTCATCACCAAAAGCTCCTGGGATGTACCTGTCTAAAGCTGACCTGAGAATACAAGTTATTTGAAAAGCGAGTATCAACATTTTTACAAATGCTGGTGAGTTCATAAGTATTTAGTGTCATTTCATCCAAATAACTTTATATAAGTAGTAGTTTTTAAAGTATATAGTGAATTAGAGTCCTTTCCAGAAAATCCTATATTTTCTAATTAAAAGAAGTCTTCTACCAAGACTGGACAGACTTATGTGGTAAAAAGTAAATTTTCCTTAACCCTATCATTATCAAAATGTGGTATCAATTTTGAAAGAAAGTAGGAGAATATCAGGTAAAATAACATATGCCTCAGCAATGAAGACTGCTGACTAAGGCAAAAGAAATCATAGACTCCGGGGGTGTATCAAATGAACGGTACGCCTGGCTCAGTCTAACAAAAGGGAGACATAGACCCCAGACAGTATCAAATGAAAGATACATCTAGCAAGGTCTAAAAATAGTGAACACATACCCCAGAGAGTATCAAATGAATGATACGTCTAGCAAGGTCTAAATACAGTGAATACAATGCTAAAACCCGTTACCTTAAGGCCATAAATTATAAGGTAACCCCGAGATACTCGCAACCATACTAATAGACACTAGAGAACTTGACGCCCTGCAAGCATCGGTAATAATGTGACATATGTCACCCTTTGGGCTTGGTAGGCCAAGGACTGTAGCTAGCAGTCAGGGTGCGGGGGTGTGAATCACGTATAGATCTATACATATAATGCCCGCTCTCCCTACAAGAGACTCTGGTTACTATCCTGACAACGGAGAAGGCCGTGTACTGAAGATGTATCTCATGTAGTGAGATCTGATGTGAAATACTGGACTAATGATAGAGACTCACAACTGAACTGACTAATGTAAACATATATGTCTATGCTTTTATGCATAATGTATAACTAATGATCAAACGACCTTCAGACGGGTATTCGATCCCACCATACCACATCTCAACGAAGAAAAGGAAATAGGGTGAACAAGCCTTCCTAAGTCCTTTAAACATTATTTATATATATCCATACAAGCACAGGCATGCACTTAACTAAGTTTAAATGTTTAACGAAGTAGAAGTGTTCCAGAAAAGTATAAGTGTTAACAAGTAGGAGCGTATCGTGAAGTAGGAGTGTATCGTGAAGTATAAGCGTATTGTGCAGTAGGAGCGTATCGTGAAGTAGGAGTGTATCGTGAAGTATAAGCGTATTGTGAAGTAGGAGTGTATCGTGAAGTAGGAGTGTATCGTGAAGTATAAGCGTATTGTGAAGTAGGAGCGTTTCGTGAAGTAGGAGTGTATCGTGAAGTATAAGCGTATTATGAAGTATAAACATAAATAAGTAGGAGTGTATTATGAAGTAAAAGCGTTACAAGTATAAGTGGAGTATAAGCGTCAACAAGTATAAGTGAAGTAAAAGTGATAACAAGTATAAGTGAAGTATAAACGTAACAAGTATAAGTGAAGTAAAAGTGGTAACAAGTATAAGCGTATCACGAAGTGAAATCGTTATGAAGTAAGAGTTTAAACTAAGTAGAAGTGAAGCAGTGGTATCTTAGCCAAGTAGGAGTATAAAAACATGGGAGAAATCTTTGATGAAAAACTTTATGAAAAACCTTTATACTTAAGAAAATCACGACTTGGTATTCTTTTGTAAAATCAGTTTGAAAACCTTTGGAATTCCTTTGGAAACCTTTCATAAACAAGTTTTAAGTGAAACTTTGATAAAACATTCAGTGCGAAATTCAATTTGAGGAAGGCTTTGTACAAGCAAAAACGTTTTAGAAAAACCATTTACTGTATCATACTTGGTAAAACAGTTGACAGTGTAAGAAATCCTTATGCATGCGGGTTATCAATCACATGTGATTGATACGATAAATGGCATGTTTAACTTGTATTCCCCCCCCCCATAAAACATGTAAAAACATTTAAAAAGGTTAATTCAGGGGTATGAACTCACCTGACGTAAGTGGATCCAACGAAGGTGCCGGTTGGGTGCTCGGTGTCAAGTAAAGACTTAAACAAACTTAGTGACCTATTAAACATATGATAACATATGTTTACATACAATTAGCAAATATAATACTAATTAAACTGACATACGCATCCTAAAGTGCGGAAAACACTTTGGTTAAATGCTTGGAGTGTCCCGGGTAACATCTAAGGGTGTGTATGGCTTAGATACGGAGTTTACTCTCCTAAAACTCACTTTATGTGAGTTCACGGTTGGGAGACCACATCCCCCATGAGCTTACGACCATAAACTCATGGGAGGAGTGTTTTTGGATGATTTCAAGTCCCATGTGGTTCTAGAAATAGTTTTAAGAAATTGTACAAGGCTATAGGAGTGTTTAAGGTTCCAAAAGTTTACTCCCTTGGAGTTTACGGCCCAAAGGCCACTCATTGGGAGTTTACAGCCGTAAGCCCCATGGCTTAGGCAGTGAACTCTTGTGCACCCTCCAATATTTGTGTTTAAGGTCCTTGGTTCAACCCCAACAATTTCTAGTGAAGGTATATGGCCATTTAGGGGACTTAAACTCTAATTTGACATGGTTTGGCAGAGTTTACGGTCTAAGCATATGCTTGGGCCGTAAACTCTAGTTTGCCCCTCAAATGATGATGTTTAATTGTTCCAAAATCGAAATGGAAATCCCCTAAGTCATATCTCAAGCTTAAACATTATTTGGAAGTGTTTTTGGGCACTTTTGCATGGTTAGAGGGTGTTTATGGCCTAAGCATGTGCTTGGGCCGTAAATCCTCTTTTATGCTCTAAAAATTGGTGTTTTGAGGTTCAAACACTTCTAGGCTTAATCCTAAATTAGTTCCCAACCTTAAGGAGGAGTTTTAGGGCAAGTTTGGCATCATTTTAGGGGTTTACGGCCCTAGAGTGTTCTTGGGTCGTAAACTCCTTACTCCTTGCCTTCTTATATGATTTTTGAGTTATAATGACATGCAATGGGTTGTAAAACAAGCTAGGGTGCAAGAACTTACGATTTGGAGGCAGAAACTCATGAATTTGAGTCGGAAACGAGCTTGAGAGAGAGGGTAGAGGGAGGAAATGGGTTTAGGGTGGTAAAAGCTTCAAATGGAGTACCCAACTCCCTATATATATACCTTGGGTGTTGCACCCGGTATACGACTACCCGATACTAGAGTTTACCGAGGTGTAAGCTTTTTACCCAGTTAAATGGTCGTAATAAGAATTAACTTTTTCCAACTAAATGGAAATGTAATTTACATGTTTTTTTATTTATCACGACGATAACGACATAAAATATATAAATAAATAAGACATTTATTTATTTGACGACCTTAAATTAACGGAACTTTTATAAGATGGAATATTCTGTTAACGGAGATGGGGTATTATAACGGAATAAACTTTGGGTTGTCACAAACTTTAACTGGAATGGGCACAAAAATAGAAATATGTCAACACGATAGGTTATAAACCTTACATCGTGTGCTAGTGTCAAACTACATGTCTTTATTCTTGATTAGATCTTGAAATTCTTTCAGGATCTTTAAGCTCCCACCGTCCTCTTGACATATAAGACTATCTTGCCAAACATTCAAGAGATAGCGCAGATTCTTTATCAAGACAAACACTTCACACAAGTGGCCTTCGTTCGTCTTTTTTTTATCCAAAACATCACAACTTACCAATTTAAAATGTACAAGAGTAGAAAACATTTTACTCTTACATTTGACAAGTGTTATAAACCTTCTTTAAGATGTGTCACTCAAGTTACAATCTTGGAGTATGACTCTAAGATTTGTTTTGGAACGAAGTATGACTCATTTTCTTGATTTAACCATGTCAACAATTCATGGCTCCTCTTCTTAGCCATAAGAATGCACTATGATGTCCTTAGAATACCAATTGTGATATGGTTCTTTAATCATTAAGATGATCACAAAACATGATACTAAAGTAGTCTCCCATCTTTTCAGATTTGAGAAACTTTTATCTTTCCGCCTAATTTGATTCTTCTCATTCATTCTGCCATACATCAAAACTTTTCCAATGTTTCAGTATTATACTTAATCTGGTAAGTAAAACCATATTTACTAAACTTTAGCAAATCATGACGAATAGTCTTAACAATCTTTGTGGTGGACTTGATCAGTGCACAAGAATGTATACTCGGTCCCTTACTCCTTCACTTGACTCACATATACATGTGGACAAGGAATTAGTCTTAATTTTTTGAAGATGAAAATCCTCATTAATCATACTATACAGCTTGCATGATTCCAAGTTTCAGTCCAACTAAAACTTGGGTGATGAGAATCTTTCCTTATTTGATAAACTTAGACACTACCACAAACGAAAGAATCAAATATATTTTCCAACATCGCTATCAATGGAATCATATAAACAACAATTTTCAACAAATGCCACTATAAGGATATTTAAAATAAATAAAACTAAAACTTTTTCTTTTATTTTAAAACTTTGCAGAAAAACTTATCCTTACAATGCAAATGTATATGAAAACTTGTTGTCATCTATTCCTAAGCAATCTATCACAACTCTTAAGCAACAGCTCAAAATTCTGATCACCGAACCATGCGATCGGAGTCCATCTTCATGATCATCATATTCTTCCTTTAAGCTTCCTCTTTTCTTTTGATTCTTAAAACATCAACATGTGTCCGAGTCACATCATGTAATAAGAATCTCGAAAGAAGAACTTAATAGAGTTAGATAGTGGACTTAACTGAAGTAAAATGAAACTTTTTGCCTTGACCAACCATATGATCATTCAGGTAAATAGAGCAGCTTTACATCCAATGCCCCTTCCTTTTAGCAATATAGACTCTTTGCAAATGGTACACAGGACAATCTCAGACTTAGCCTTTCTCTTTACCATTTGGTCAACCATGTTGATTATGGCCGTTCCCTTTCCATTGGGAAGAGAAAGCTTTTATGGATTTCCAATGTTCCATTGTTAATGTCCATAGAAGTTTGGGAAGTCGATCTTCCAACCAAAATTGCTTTACCGGTACTCCAAATCATTTCTGATTCAGCAGCCCCAAGCAAATAGGTAAGATCATTAAGGGTGTTTTCATGGTCTCTCATATAGTAGTCATAATGGAACTTACTATGTGACTTAGAAAGTGATTGAAAAACAACCAACTTCCTCAAGACCTTGACACCCGACTCTCCCGGCTTGTCAATATGTGACTTCATCTCCAAGATGTGAGCACACATAGACTTTTCTTGCCAATAGGGCTTGAGTGGCCTTGAGCTTTTGGGTTTGGGAGAATAATTGAGAATAATTGGAGGGAGTGAAGTTCCAAGAGATTTGGGAAGATCATAGTTGTTTGAACTAGACATCTACAATGGGAGATATTCAAGTTCGTTGATTTTTAAGTCCTTAATATAACACCCAATATTAAATATTAAGGCTAGGACCCAACACAACATTTTATAACAAGGAAGAGGGATGCCGTAATCCAAGCTATAAAATATTTGAAGGTAGGAAAATGATGATTCACCGATTTCCACCATTAAAAACGAAATAATTTATTAGGTTTTAATTGGATTTGAAACTCCTAGATCTTTTGAGATTCATTGAACTTTTCAATGGCATGTTTCAATCTCGATTGTGCCCTCTCAAGTTTTGTGTCTGGGATGCCAAGGATCACAAAAGAAGGTGTGAATAAACACGCAAATATACTTGGTACCCTTAATATTTACCCCTCAATTGATGTGTCGGTTAACCACACACGCTCCACCTATACTATGATAAACATTAAGTTACCTTTTGCCTACCTTGTTAAATCAAGCTAGTGTGCCAGTTAACCATACGAGCTCCATTAACCAACTTAAGCAAAGTGCAAAGTGTAATTTCATGGATCAACACCAAATTCACATTTTCCTAAGTAACTAAGATTTGGGAATTTATAAAAGTTTAGTTACTTAGTATTTATCATTAATACTTTTAATGAAAGGAGAATTCTAGTCCTTGTCCTACCCGTTCGACTAACGACCCTCCACCAGTCAAGGAAGCGGTGGGTGAAAGTGGACACCCAGTAAACTGCCATTTTATAGGCAGTAATCTTATACCCCCTTATAGATCGGCTTCGTGAAAGAGGTCTACTAGTGGTAAGACTGACTTGCTCTTATACGTATGTATATATATATATATATATATATATATATATATATATATATATATATATATATATTTATATATATATATATATATATATATATATATATATATATATATATATATATAATTAACTTATAACACTATAAAGTATAAGGGTTTAATTTTAACTTTTAAAATTCTAAGGGCTTAACTTGGAATTAAAGTATTCATATGGGAAAATTTTACAAATTCCAAAACTTGAGGGCAAGTTTTGAAAATATTCAAAACTATTCAATTCCATAACTTATGTGTTTAAAGTAGTTTTAATTCAAAAACTCTTCAAGTTCCATAACTTGAGGAAAAGTTATGGAAGGCTTTAAACTATTAAAAGAATATGACTTTTCTTTATTCATAACCTATGGAAATATTTATGAGTTTTATGAATCTTAAATGTGAATTTTCATATAACTTGAGGACAAGTTACAAAAACACATTTTAGAACCAACTCTTAGATTAATTAGGATTGAAAACAACAATTTCACATAAATTTTCTATTAATCTAAGCAACTCATAAGAACAAGATAATTCAAATCAAACTTTTTCATGTAATTAGCCTAATCCTTATACTAATACAAACTTGAATCTATTGAAAATTATCTTTGAAATTGGATTAGCATGAACATTAGCACATCAAAAATAGGCTTATAAGTTGAAAAACAGCTTAGGGTAATGCTCTTAGTCCAATTCCAGCCAAAACAGTCGAAGATATGCTGTCTGGGGGTCCAACTCGTCGAGTGCATGAACCAACTCGGCGAGTTGGATGAGTTTAGCCTTGGACTCGTCGAGTCCCTTCATGGACTCGGCTAGTCTGTTGAGCTGAAAGCAACAAACTTTGATTTTTCAGCCAATTTTGCAAGAATAACAAGAAAACAAGCCTAGGCTCTGATACCACTGTTGGGTTTTGAGGATTCTAACACTCCTAAGTATACATGCATCGCTAAATACCTTGGAGCTATGTTTTCTCTATTATACATGCAAATATTAATATTCCAAGGTATTATCCTAACTAGCATACAAAACGTTGATTCATGTGAAATAATACAAGTAAGATATCTTACCTTTTTGTGTAGCTTGATTCCATGGAGCTTAAGAGCCTAGTGCCCCAAGTGTGACACCTCAAATGGTTCACACAACATCAAATGCACTTGGAATAACTTGAGAGAAATGATACACTTCATGAAAGCGGCTAGCCCTCACCATTCACACATAGTGGCCTGTTTTCACTAAGAATAAGATGCTTATATTGTGTGTCGCAATTAGGGTTACACCATGTAAACCCTAATTGTCACGAGCTTTCATTTCCATGATCCTTGGGTACAAAACACCGTGGAGCATCCATGGAGCATCCTATGGGTTTTATCCCAACTAGATAATCCATGGAGCATTAGCCCACTATACAAGTATAGATGATTTACACAATTATATTTAATTAGTCTCCTTTTGATCACTTAATTAATTCCAAATTAATTCTTGATCAATACTAATTAAATAATCTTATTAATATATTAGAACTTATAATATATTAATAAACCTTAAGTGTTATTTCTCTCATTTTAGTCTATCCAAATGCATGTTGCCATGCAACCCAAATGGACCATGCCAACCGCGTTAACTACATACCAAATATAGTTATGCACTTAGACACTAATCCAACAGTATACCCTTACTTAGTTTAGATTTAAACTCTTGTTCTTGTATAATAGTATAAACCTATGTTCATGTACAATAGTGTATTGTAATATACTTGACTAGTAAGTTAGTATTCTTGAATCATAAATTATACCAATTATAATTTATATGTACTTTCTATATAGATATTAACTGTTCATGAATGCAGTCCTTTGCTCGGCATGTTACAAAGGGTATTTGAAACTAAATGAAATAGTCTTTATCTATATATATATATATATATATATATATATATATATATATATATATATATATATATATATATATATATATATATACACACACACACACACACACATAAGATATATATATATAACTAAAATTGAAACGACAGTCGGATAAATAACTGATACCCTAAATCTACACCGAAACAAGGAAAAGGAAATAAAGTGAGTTATCAGTTCTAAGCCTTTTAAGTCTTATTTATATATATATATATATATATATATATATATATATATATATATATATATATATATATATATATATATATATAAATCTAATTTTTTAGGGTGATGAAGTATTGAATGGAGAAATGTAAAGTAAATCAGAGTAATAAGAATTATGAACACAAAACGTAAATAAGATCTTGTTTCAGCTCATATTATGGTTCAAGGTTACATAGAGAAAACTAGACCAGATTGACTCCAAGTTCTTATCTAACTCTAAGTAACTTCCCTATTTATAGGAAAACATTAAAGCATACAAAAAATTACAAAGGACTAGACATTCAGTGTTGACATAAAATG
This sequence comes from Lactuca sativa, assembly GCF_002870075.4. Taxonomy (NCBI): domain Eukaryota; kingdom Viridiplantae; phylum Streptophyta; class Magnoliopsida; order Asterales; family Asteraceae; genus Lactuca; species Lactuca sativa. The sequence goes on from NC_056627.2 coordinate 101,411,067, forward strand.
CTTTTGTAAAATAACATTACAATTTTGACATCTTATAACCTAACTTCGAGCCTAACAATCTCCCTCTTTGTAAGCAATGTCGAAATCAGTTGATCAAAAGTTGACCTGCCACGTGTAATGTTCTACGAATCTCAGCATACCAATTCATCACTTTCTTCAGTTCAGCTTTTATCTCCATCATTGTTCTTCTTACAACTATTCATACGCACAATTAAGTTTGTATAGTGAGCAGTTGTATATCTTTTGACTTCACTTGTTTGGAAGAAATACTTCGATGACTTTCCCTTTTTACTCTTTCCAGCAAAAATTAACCCTAATGGCTTCAAACAAATTTCACCGTCCACAAATTTCTTCAGTTGAGCTTCACAAAAAACTTTTTCTAGAGGAACTGTTATTTATTTTCCAATCGAAGCTGCCAACTCAACATCGGTCAATGCTTGACATTCATAATAATTGTATATAAACAATTTGATGTAACCAAATCCCAAATGTAACTCCTCTTTACTGGTATTTTGAAGTTTTGGAACATCAATGTCTTTGAGCATGTATGCATCTTGAATCAAGTCATTCAAGTTCATTAATGGGAAATCAACAATAGAAAACTCGAAAGGAACCTTATTCGCCCTTACTACATGATATCGGAAATTTTGTAGCATATTTTCAAAGTGTTCACCTTTCGAAATGTTGAGCACTTGAGTAATTTTCACTAACGACCAAACATCCTCCTAATCTTTTCCCAAGAAAGCATGAAACCTTAATCTCATGTGTAACATCCTAAAAATCGAGGCCAAAAAATTTCGGTTTTAATTAAGTAATTCATAAAATAGTTTACCAAACATTGCCACTGTCACATCAATTTATAAAAACTATAACAACGTGCCTGAAAACCATATCATCGAAGTAAAAAAATCAGAGTACAATCCCAGAAAACATCATGCAGAAATCATGTGAGTGTGTGTGATGCGCTTCTACACAACCAACTCTTTCCCGGTGGACGAAGAGGTACCTGAAACCAAAACTGAAACTGTAAGCACAAAGCTTAGGGAGTTCCCACATCATACCACATACCATACAATCACATAGCATACATACTGTCGGCCAATTCTGGGATGCCCGACCTACCCGGTATGACCATTCTGGGGTGCCGACCTACCCGTGTCAAGCCATTCTGGGGTGCTGACCTACACGTGTCAAGCCGTTCTGGGGTGCTGACCTACCCATCGGTCCTAACAACCAAACCTCGGGGACTATTCCACCCCCTACTGCTACTATCACATATATCATAACATAAACATACTATCAGACATATATGGGGTGTCCGAACTACCCTTCAATCCTAACAACCGAACATGGGGACTATTCCCCTCCCACTACCACTATTACATATAACATATCATGCTGGCATATAAGCATATCATCACATACTGTCAAACATATCTGGGGTGCCTGACCTACGCTTCGGTCCTAACAACCGAACTCTACTACTATCACATATAACATATCATGCCAACATATAACATATTGGTAACAGCAAACCTAGATGATATCCCAAAGACAATCATCTAACATACAACTCCTACTGGTGGGCCGACATTTTAGCTGTAGACCCACCACTACTGGAAGGTAACTCACCTCGGATGAGTAACTACTGATAATCTGTGCGGGAAATCTCTGTCTGCTGCTGCTCCGAAAATCCTCCAGCTATAATCCTTACAAAACACTCAGTCAGAATCTAATAGCTACTCTTAGGGTAAAATGACTATTTTACCCCTGACCAAGACCAAGTCAAAGTCAAAGTCAACTTCCAGTTGACCTGACTCACCAAGTTGGGCCGTTAACTCGTCGAGTCCCTATCCTTTTAAATGTCCTCATCCATGTCTCTACGCATCGGGTTTAGAAATGACTCGATGATTTTTCCTTCTATACGAACATCGAATGAAACTTCATCCGACTTGCCAAGTTGTAAGAACAACTCGTCGAGTTTATCTTCATTCTATGAATCAGTCCTGTCCTTGACTCGCCGAGTTGAATGAACAATTCATCGAGTTCATCTTCAAGAGTTGGGAGATTGCCTTGGACTCACCGAGTCTGCTCATACACTCGTCAAGTCCCATGATTCTCAGGTCCTTTTTCACGTCTAAACATCTACGGGACTTCCCTCCCTAACAAGTGGTCCATTCGTGGAATGGATTTGTTGGTCATTACCCCTCGACTCATCAAGTCCCAAGAACAACTCGACGTGTCCATCCTTGACCATAACAATACATTCGATTTACGTGGGTCTTAACACATTAAAAATATAGATCTGGCCTACCTTCAGATCTAAGTCATGGTCATTTTGGTGCTCTTGGTTGCTTTGTGAAGCTTGAAAGGAAGGAAGAAGCTGGGAAATTCGAGTTAGGGCTTGTAGATCCAGAGATCTTATACCATCTTCAGCTCAAGCAAGGCAAATGCCCCTTATTTTGGTCTCCCTTTTGGTTGTTCATCTTTAGGGATTAGATTTATGGTGCATTTAGGGCTTCTTAAGCCATTTGCGGATTTGTAAAGTGATTCATGGGGTCCTACCTTCAGATCTAAGTCATTGGAGGGGTCTCATGCCATAAAGGTGCCAACACTATGGCCATGAGAGCCCCATGCACATTATAGAGCACCTTTTATGGATTTTTGAGCCAAAAACCCCTTGCATGTGCACCAAGTTTGGAACTTTACATATAAAATGGACATTAGTAGGCCAGATCTATGTTTTTAATGTGTTAAGACCCACGTCAATCGAATGTATTGTTATGGTCAAGGATGGACATGACGAGTTGTTCTTGGGACTTGATGAGTCGAGGGGTAATGACCAACAAATCCATTCCGCGAATGGACCACTTGTTAGGGAGGGAAGTCCCGTAGATGTTTAGACCATGACTTAGATTTATGGCACCTTTATGGCATGAGACCCCTCCAATGACTTAGATCTGAAGGTAGGACCCCATGAATCACTTTACAAATCCGCAAATGGCTTAAGAAGCCCTAAATGCACCATAAATCTAATCCCTAAAGATGAACAACCAAAAGGGAGACCAAAACAAGGGGCATTTGCCTTGCTTGAGCTGAAGATGGTATAAGATCTCTGGATCTACAAGCCCTAACTCGAATTTCCCAGCTTCTTCCTTCCTTTCAAGCTTCACAGAGCAACCAAGAGCACCAAAATGACCATAGATCAAGCAAGATGGCTAGGTTTTCGATATACAGCATCTTGGGAGCATAAGGGACGGTGGAGGCTGCAATAAGAGGTTCAAATAGGATGTGAACCCTAAGATTTAGGGTTTTACTTGCACAACAACTAGTCGCCGATTTAGTCTCCCGAGTCGTCGAGTAGGCCACTTAAAGTGTCTACTGATCTCGACTCTACTTGATGAGTTGGGCCTCCAACTCGTTGAGTCCCAGAGAAAAACATAAAAATACTTCGAATTAAATGCGTACCAGGAATCAGGTGCTACAAATCCCCCCACTTATTTTAGACTTTGTCCTCAAAGTCTGATGCTCGTTCCTAGAAAAGCTCTGGGTAATGCTCCATTATCTCATCCACCGACTCCCAAGTCCATTTTGAGCCCTTCCGGTGCTACCATTGCACCTTCACCAGCTCTACCCTCTTGCTCCTCAGATCCTTTGACTTCCGCTTGAGGATTGCTATAGGTCGCTCGAGGTAATTTAGACTGTCATCAACCTGAATATCCTTTAAGGTTACCAATGGTGAGTCGTTCACCAAGCACTTCCGCAACCAGGAGACGTGGAAAGTGTTCTGGATCTGACTGAGTTCGGTTGGCATCCATCCTGTACGCCAGCTTGCCCACCCGTGCTAAAACCCTGAATGGCCCAATGTACCTGGGGCCCAACTTGCCTCATTTCCTGAATCGGATGACGCCCTTCCATGGACACACCTTCAAGAGAACCATATCCCCGACCTGGAACTCCAAGTCTAATTGGCGCTTCTTGGCATAACTTTTCTGCCGAATTTGAGCAGTCTGAAGCCTGCTCTGGACCTGCTGAATCCTCTCTATCGTTTTGAGCACCACTTCAATGCTCCCCATGACCCTCAGGCCAACCTCGCCCCAACATATCGGGGTCGTGCACTTCCTCCCATACAACATCTCGAAAGTAGGACGGTCAATACTCGCATGATAACTGTTGTTATAGAAGAACTTTGCCAATGGAAGGTAAGTATCCCATCTACCTCCGAAGTCTTGAAGACATGCCAGCAACATTTCCTCCAAGTTCTAGATGGTCCACTCACTCTGACCATCCGTTGGCGATTAAATGCCGGTGCTAAAATGCAGACAGGTACCCAACTTGTCATGAAACTTCTTCCAAAACCTGGAAGTGAACCACACATCCCTATCTGAAATCACCGAAACTGGCACCCCGTGCCTTTCCACCACCTCCCTGATATAGATATCGGCCAACCTCTCGGCTGAAATACGCTCCTGAATCGGAATGAAATGGGCGCTCTTGGTCAATCGATCGATGATGACCTAAATCAAATCTACTGCCTGCACAGTCTTGGGAAGTTTGGTGATGAAGTCCATGGTAATATCTTCCCACTTCCACATGGGAATATCTAACTGCTGCATCTTGCCATCTCGCCTCTGGTGCTCGGCCTTAACCTTCCTGCAGGCTAAGCACCGCTCCACATACCATGCTACATCCCGCTTCATGCACAACCACCAATAGTCGAGACGAAGATCCTTATACATCTTCATCGCCTCGGGATGAATGGAGAATCCGGATTTGTGCACCTCCTCCATCAGAACCTAGCGCACACCTCCGTGGTATGGAACTCACACCATGCGGTGGAGGGTCAACAACCTTCGGCTATCATAGTCGAAGGAGTAAACCTGACCTACAATCCGCTCGCTTTTCCGTTATTCCTCCTTCATGGCCTCCTATTGGGCCTCTCGAATCTGCTCCAACACTGGAGTCACCATGGTCAACCTCATACAGATATCCTTGATCGGCGCTGCCTTGTGGCTAAGCATGTCGGGCACAAAGTTGCCTTCCCCGGATGGTAAAGGATCTCACAATCATAATCCTTCACCACATATAACCATCGACGCTGCCTCATGTTCAGATTCGGCTGGTCCATGAGATACCTTAGGCTCTTGTGGTCCGTGTAAATGGTACAACGAACCCCATAGAGGTAATGATGCCAAATCTTGACGGCGAAAACAACGCCCCCCAGCTCCAAATCATGTGTCCGGTAATTCGCCTCGTGAGGCTTCAACTGCCTCGAAGCGTAAGCTATAACATGCCCTCTCTACATCAATACCATGCCCAAACCTGAGGTGGACACGTCGCAGTAGCAAAACGTCCTTCATGCCCTCCGGCAGGGCTAAGATTGGTGCCTCGCACAATCTTTATCTCAATGTCTCAAATGCGGCCCGCTGCTCAGGCCCCCAACGAAAGACCAAGGTTTTCCTCGTCAACTGGGTCAGGGGCACGACTTTCTTGGAGAAGTCCTGAATGAACCTCCGATAGTAGTCTGCCAGTCCTAGGAAGCTCCAAATCTTAGATGGAGACCTCAGAACCTCCCACCTCATGATGGCCTCCAACTTGGCCAGGTCAACCGAAATCCCATTCTGGTTGACAAGGTGCCTAAGAAACTGCACCTCACACAACCAGAAATCACACTTGGAGAACTTAGCATACAAGTTCTCCCTCCTCAATGCACCAAGAACCTCCCACAATTGCTCCTCATGCTACTTCCGCGTCTTGGAATAAACCAAGATGTCATCGATGAAAACTATCACGAACCGATCGAACATCGGTCTGCACCCGCGGTTCATGAGATCCATGAATGCGGCAGGAGCATTGGTGAGCCCGAAAGGCATCACCATGAACTCATGGTGGCCATAGCGCGTCCGTAACGCAGTCTTCTGCACATCCTCCTCTCTGACCCTCATCTGGTGTTATCCTGAATGCAAATCAATCTTGAAGAATCAACATGCTCCATGCAGCTTGTCAAAGAGGTCATCAATCCTCAGGAGTGGGTAACGGTTCTTCACCGTTACCTTATTCAACTCCCGGTAGTCTATACACATCTAAAGCGACCCGTCCTGCTTCTTCACAAAAAAAATCAGTGCTCCCCAGGGTGAACTTCTCGGTCTAATGAATCCCTTGTCTAACAGCTCCTGTAGCTGCGTAGACAAATCCTACATCTCAGGAGGACCCAACCGATATGGTGCCTTGGCTATCGGAGCTGCGCCAGGGACTAGGTCAATCTTAAACTCTACCTGCCTCTCTGGAGGAATCCCAGACAACTCCTAAAGGAATACATCCGCAAACTCTCGTAGTACGGGCACCTCACCCATCGTCACCTTACCTGCTTCCCGGGTATCCCAGGCAACTCCTAAGGGAATACATCCTCGCTGTGGCCTCTCGCCTTGAACCACCACCTCTCCCCCACTTGGGGTCCTGATCCATACCAACTGCTGCTCGCAGTCAATCGCTGCCCCATTGGGGCTTAGCCAATCCATACCAATAATAACCTTGTTCCCGTGCAAAGGTGTGGGAACAAAGTCTACTAGGTAACGCTCCTCGAACAGCCTCAAAACATAATCCCAATAGACCTCTGATGCTCGCACTGACCGATCGTCCACAATCTCTACCTCCAAAGGGATATCCAGCATGATTGATGACTCAGGAAACTTCTTGCTAAGCGCAAGAGAGACAAATTATCAGCTAGCACCCGAATAAAACAATACCTGAACTGCGATACCGTTCACATGCAACGATCCTAAACAAATCACATACTTAACATATCAAAATCATAGCGACATAACATAAAATCATAAGAAAGAAATCATACCCGTTACCACATCAGGTGCAGCACGTACCTCCTCGGCTGTCAACTAAAATGCTCAGCTCCGCAACACTGGAGCCTCTACCTTAGCCTTCCGGCCATCCGTAACCCGCGTTGCTGCTGGCGCCGTTGTCAATCTAGGGTTGTTGACCTTCTTATGTCCCCTCTGATTGCACTGGAAGCAAATCAGGTCTAAAATCTGCACTGCGGGGGCGGGGGGCAGTACAATCCCTGCAATAGTGACCCGTCTTTCCGCACTTGTAGCAGCCGAATGATCCTACTCTACAAAGTCCCTCATGCTGCCTGCCGCATTTCCTGCAACGGCTTTGGCCCGGCTGGCCCTTCAACTAAACGTCGGATCCCTTGGGCTTCTTCCCCGAAACCCCTGAAACCTGCTCAGACTTTGCTTTCCTCTTCCTGACATGCTCCAAATCGAGCTCTCTCTCCCGTGCCCTAGAAATCATGGACTCTAGGGTTGGGTAGGCTGAATAGCTGACATGCTCCCGGATACCAGCCCTCAGCATGTCATGGTAGCGGGTCTTCCACATCTCCTCATCCCCTGCATATTGGGGTACCAACAATGCTCTCTCTCGGAACTTGGTAGTGATCTCCGCCACAAGCTTCATAGTCTGTCTCATATCCAAAACCTCTTTGGCCAACTGCTGAAACTCTATAGCTGGTGCAAACTCAGCCCTGAATCTGGTCATGAAATCTGACCAAGTCATAGTCTCGATGGTTGGGGCTCCCAACAAGTCACTAATCGACTCCCACCAATCTCTGGCTCTATCCCTCAGACATCCCGCAGCAAAGCAGACCTTCGACTCTTCCGGGTAGAAGCTTGTCAACTCCGCAGAGTCAATGTCTGCGTCTATCTCCTAGCAACAATGGGGTCCTTCACCACATGAAAATCTGGCGCACCACTCCCTCAGAAGTCCTTGAAGGACAGTGTGCGAGTACTCGTCTGGCTAGACGCCAGGTCACTCCTAAATGCTTGGACACGATCCTCCATCAGCTCAACAATACCTTCCTTGATCGACCCGAAAATAATCGGGGTCGACTCAAGGATACCTCTCGTCAACTCAGACGCGATGAACTCGCGTAGCCCGTCATCAACCTGCTTGGATCTTCTGCACGAGCCTGATCCTGATCCTGATCCTAAACCTCTTTCTCCATGTCGCGTGATTGCCATACTACAAATAAACATATAAACATCAGGATCATTCTTGCTTTCGAGAGGTCTCACATGCTATCCAGGTCCCCTGGTTCCATCTCGGCCCTCCTTGACTCGAGCACGGATCCTCTGCTTCCAGTAGTACGGGCCCATACTAGCTTCCACATCAATCTGTACTTTTCTCAAGGATTGCTTCAATTTTACCATGTCCCTTCACCGATACCCTTTCCCACTAATCTCGTCCTAGGCTTTCCTAGGGCACTCTCCGACCTACTCTCCGCCATCAGCTGCACTAGGAGTCCCTGCTTCCCTTCCCTAACTAGCTTGCGAATACTGTTAAATACCCACCCACTAGTTCGTTAATGTAAGCTAGGACCTCTTAAGCTCAAAGCAAGCAGCGTTTGTGCATCGAGTAACCACATCAGGCATAACCTAATCAGGCTATCCTACCGCTGACTAAACTGTCCTAGCATACAACTCATACAACATGCATTAAAGGCATCCTCTAGATCCTTAGCCCTACTCTAGCATGCAGTTTTCAAAATCATGAATCATACGCATAACATAACTAGTATGGGTATCTTGGGGAAAATTTACTTGAGCTCGGCTGGTCACACGCATCACACACCTTGTCTTTTCTCAAAATTCCTTAACTTAAAAATTTGAGAAACCATTTTCCTTAAACAAATCTTTTAGTCCCTCGGTTTGAGTCCAGACACCCCCGAGGGCGTGTCTGGACCCCTCAAAAAAGGGCTCTGATACCAACTTGTAACATCCCAAAAATCGAGGCCAAGAAAATTACGTTTTTAATTAAGTAATACATAAAATAGTTTACCAAACATTGCCATTGTCACATCTATTTATAAAAACCATAACAACATGTCTGAAAACCATATCATCGAAGTAATAAAATTAGAGTATAATCACATAAAACTTCATGCGGAAATCATGTGAGTGTGTGCGATGCGCTGCTACACCGCCGACTCCTTCCCTTTGGACGAAGAGGTACTTGAAACCAAAAACTGAAACTATAAGCACAAAGCTTAGTGAGTTCCCCCATCATACCACATACCATACAATCACATAGCATACATACTATCGGGCAATTATGGGGTGCCCGATTTACCCGATACGACCATTCTGGGGTGTTGACCTACCCGTGTCAAGCCATTCTGGGGTGCTGACCTACCCATCGGTCCTAACAACGAAACCTCGAGACTATTCTGCCCCTACTGCTACTATCACATATATCATAACATAAACATACTATCAGACATATCTGGGGTGTCCGAACTACCCTTCGGTCCTAACAAACGAACTTGGGGACTATTCCCCTCCTACTACCACTATTACATATAACATATCATGCCGGCATATAAGCATATCATCACATACTGTCAGACATATTTAGGGTGCCTGACCTACCCTTCGGTCCTAAAAACCAAACTCTACTACTATCACATATAACATATCATGCTAGCATATAACATATCGGTAGTAGCAAACGTAGATGATATCCTAATGACAATCATCTAACATACAACTCCTACTAGTGGCCCGACATTATGGTCGTAGACCCACCACTATTGGAAGGTAACTCACCTCGAATGAGTAACTACGGATAATCTGTGCGGGAAATCTCTGTGAGCTGCTGCTCCGGAAACCCTCCAGCTATAATCCCTACAAAACACTCAGTCAGAATCTAATAGATACTCTTAGGGTAAAATGGCTATTTTACCCCTGACCAAGTCCAAGTCAAAGTCAAAGTCAAAGTCAACTTCCAGTTGACCAGACTCTTCGAGTTAGGCCGTCAACTCATCGAGTCCCTATCCTTTTAAACGTCCTCATCCACGTCTCTAATATTCGAGTTTAGAAATGAATCTATGAGTTTTCCTTCTATACAACATTGAATGAACCTTCATCCGACTCGCCGAGTTGTAAGGACAACTCGTCGAGTTTATCTTCATCCTATGAATCAGTCCTGTCCTCAACTTGCCGAGTCGAATGAACAACTCATCGAGTTCATCTTCAAGTGTTAGGAGATTTCCTTGGACTCGCCAAGTCTGTTCATACACTTGTCGAGTCCCGTGATTATCAGGTCCTTTTCGCATCTAAACATCTACGGGACTTCCCTCCCTAACAACTGGTCCATTCACGGAATAGATTTGGTGGTCATTACAACTCGACTCGTCGAGTCCCAAGAACAACTCAGTGAGTCCTTTCTTGACCATTAATATACAACCAATTTATGTGAGTCCTTTCTTGACCATTAATATACAACCAATTTATGTAGGTCTTAACACATCAAAACCATAGATCTGGTCTCCCAATGTCCATTTTATACGTAAAGTTCCAAACTTGGTGTACATGCAAGGGGTTTTTTGCTCAAAAATCCATAAAAGGTGCTCTATAATCTGCATGGGGTCTCATGGCCATAGACTTGGCACCTTTATGCCGTGAGACTCCCCCAATGACTCAGACCTGAAGGTAGAACCTCATGAATCACTTTACAAATCCGCAAATGGCTTAAGAAGCCCTAAATGCACCATAAATCTAAGCCCTAAAGATGAATAACCAAAAGGGAGACCAAAACAATGGGCATTTACCTTGCTTGAGCTGAAGATGGAATAACATCTCTGGATCTTCAAGCCCCAACTGGAATTTCCCAGCTTCTTCCTTCCTTTAAGCTTCACAAACCAACCAAGAGCACCAAAATGACCTTAGATCAAGCAAAACAGCTAGGGTTTCGATATACGGCTTCTTGGGAGCATAAGGGATGATGGAGGCTGAAATAAGACATTTAAATAGGGTGCAAACCCTCAGATTTAGGGTTCTACTTGCACAACGCCTACTCGTCGTGTCAGTCTCCCGAATCGTCGAGTAGGCCATATAAAGTGTCTGCGGATCTCGACTATACTCGACAAGTTGGGCTTCCAACACGTCGAGTCCCAGAGAAAAAATAAAAATACTTTGAATTAGTTGCATACCAGGAATCGGGTGCTACATCATGTGTATAAAATCCTCCTACTTCTTTAATCTATCCACCACCTTGTACTGTGCAGTAAGAAACAACATTACGTTGATGGGAAAATCAAGTTGGTTCTGATCTGAATTCTCAATAACATAACTTTTCCGGGGCTTTTTCTCAAATTCAAACATCTCATGAAAAGATACTATGGCTTCGATACTCTCATAACTGTGCAGCTTCTTTGGATCTCCCTTATTCAAATACGGAGGATCATTTTGTCAAAGCCTCAGAACGTTTGCAAACGGTCTTTGTTTATCAATTTCTGCCTCAACCTCAGCCATCCTTTCTTCTTTGGATTTTTCAACAAGAATCTTATTCCCTCTATCTTGATTTATAGGATTTTCCTTAGGTTTTGACTGACTTCCCCCTTCACCAGCTGAACCAATTACAATGCCTTTAGTAATTGGCCTTGTAGTAACAACAATGGAACTTACTAGCTTAGCTTTCGACATAGTTGGTTTTGATGTCGGAAGTTGGGTTGTGTACACCTTGCTAACTACCTTCGATTCTTCATGTATAACACCAGAAGCACCTTCTTCTTTACCAACCTTCACCTGTTCTCCCCCTTGCACCCCTATAAAAGCAGGCGGGGAATTTGTTGGTAAGAGACTGATCATTCGAGACAATGGTGCCAATTGTTTTTGAAGAACCGATTCAAACAAAAGAAATTTCTGTGAAAAGAATTCTGGTGTTGTCAAAGAAGAGGAACCAGGCTTTGAGATATGTGCTTTCAACTCCGTCAACAGTTTAGTGATTTCAGATAAGCTTTGAACTTCATGTTTGGATATGTGAGTAATATGAGGACTCAGGGCTTCATATAACTAGACAAATTTTTTCACCGCATCTGCAATGATGTCCATTTTATTATTGAGAGATGCATAATCTTGTTGCACAATAGCAATCTCTTTAGACATATCTTCTCGAATTTCTTGAAGTTTAAAATTCACATCCTCCTGAACCTTTTTAACATCTTGACCGAACAAAACATGACGTTCTTTGGCAACATGTTTAAGATCTCTGATTTCCTCATTGAAAGGCGAAGACTGTGACTTTACTCTTAACTCATTATTTTTATCATTAACATCCACCTTCTCATGAATTCAAGATTCAGAGTCTTGAATCAAGCCAGAGATTTTGTTGAATAATCGAGCTTCTTGTGCTTTGAACATCACATCAACTTCAATACTGGACACATAATTCCTACCCCCTGCATCAACCAGATATTTTGTTGAACAATCGAGCTTCTTATTTTACATGTGATCTGGGATGTCTTCTTCTTCTGGATCGAATTCAAGATCAGCAAAAGTACCTCCAAACCCTCCATCATCAGTGTCAGTATCATCAATAAATTTGGGTGGATCAGTGGATTGGGAAGAGAATAACGAAGTGATGGGTTGATTGATAATATGAGTAACAGTTGGTGAAGATGAGATTGGAACTGTAGGAATGATAAATGATGGTAAGGAAACAAGGGTATTGACATTAGAAGTTTCGATAATAACTTGAGTTATCATGGGAAGTTCTTTATTCGAATCTCATTCAGCCATAGTGACATTTACATCCATATCAGATACATGTGTAAGAATGTCTAAGGTTCGAACCTCCTCATTAGATGACTTGGTTCACGAAACCTCAGGTGGTATGACCAGAGTCTGCTCAGGAGTCGAATTTTGCATTGATAGAATAGCTTCGGGAGTTCCGGGAACTTCTTCTTCTTCTGAGGATACTTTTTGAAGAACCAACTTTTTCTTTTTAATTTTCTTAGAAAGAGGCTTGCCCATATCTGTAGCTCTTCGTTTCTTTGAAGAAGGAGACACCGGGGCTTGAACTTCACAAATAACAATCCCTTTGCGAGTGACATGAGGCTTTCGAGTGAATGATGGAGAAAAACTTGAGGACCATTCTGGAGACTAAGGAATAATGAGCTTTCTTCTTGATTCGTTTAAGTACACCAGATTTCGAAGTAAGAGTTTCTGTATGAGTTTCGACAACTTCAGTCTCAACAAGCTCAGTAATAGTTTTCGAAACTTACACAGTGTGCTTAGTTGTAGACTTATCATACTTCTTAGATCATCGAGATTTCTTTGAAGAACCTTAATCTGGTTTGGCAAACAAAACAATTGTTTCATCATTCGGATTAATCGAAACAAAATACGCCATTAACACCAGATTATTTGGATCAACACACTTGAGCATTGCGTCTGGAATCCGTGCAACATTAGGAAACACCTCTTCATCATCCTCAATCGCCTTCGGAAAATTATAATTCACAAACTCAACTTTTTGTTCATCAGTAGACACCTCAATCCCTTCTTTTTCATACATATAACGAAGAATTAAGCTCCAATACCATGCACATGAAATCCTTTGTACAACATTTGTATTCTACACACTCTTTGGAAACTCTTTCCACATTTGCGTCGAAAAATCAACATCAAGATCATAGTAAATACCAGCAACCATGACACATACTTCCATTCTTCCTTTATGTAAGCCAACACTCCGACCAGTAAGACATCGAAGAAAGATATCAAAAAGAAAACTCCAAAGACAACGAAGACCAAACTTCTTGAACTCGCTGATTTTGGTAAGTGGGGGTTGATGAGCCATCTCGTTGAACATATGAATGAGTTGAGCATTTGTAAGAACACAGTATGGTGGAGAATTAGGAATATCAAGAATTTGACAGAATAACTTCTTCGTAAGACGAACCTTCTTGTCATTCACCAAGTTGAATGTAATCACATCTAAAGCTTTACTGCAGGTTGTTGTGGATCCTACTAGTGATAGCCAGGATAACGGAACATCGAATGAGTTAAACATCGCATTAGATAAAACAGAATGTTGTAAAGCTACGATCAACATTTGCAGTTCCTCATGGTACACAGAAACATCACCCTCTACTTGATAATTTGTGCTTTGGATTTTCATAATGGGTTGGGAAGAAACATCTTTAGTAATTTGAGATGGAGCATTAGCATGAGTAGGATTAGCCATGATTAGGGTTTGAATCTTGAAGAATGAGTAAAGAGGTCTTTGATAATTTGGGAATTTTCGTTAGAAAGCATAACCGAATGAATAACCCTTGAAACCCCTTTTACTGGTGACCCTTGAATTTTAATGTGAAGTGGGATCAACATTAAATGAAATCCGATGTGGCACCTTGAACCATCACATCTCCTTGAAACCCGGAAAGAATACAAAGTGTCTTGTGAAACAGACTGTTTGCACACCCCAATGGAATAATAACCACCACAAACCATAGGTGTGGAAGTAAGGTTGTTTCACTTTTAGGATGAAAAGCGAATTCATATGCCAGAATATCGAAATCATCATCCTGAGTTGGTAATACTCATGACCTGAAGGATTTCCTGAGTGTAGTGTGTCAAATAGAAAGATAAGAAGAAAACAAACGAAAAATTTGGATCTGTGATGTTGAAACATAAATGTTCAACGTAAAAGCAGTTAAACCCCAGGCAAAGGTTGCTTCATTAATCATCAAAATAGATGATCGATTGCTTGTGTGGTTTCCCGTGAATTACAATTAAATACTTGTACAGACGTATCGAAGGGCCTCTTTTGAATAAGCTTCGTGGGTGGTTTAAAATTTTCATTACATATCAACACTTAACATAAATGTGAGTAATTGTAACGGAAATTACCTGTTTGACCAGTGTAGTCAGTGACAAGTATCATTGTATGAATTTTGAAATGACAAAATCTCTCAAATTGAAAGTATATGATTTTGAGTCTCGAAAAATCCGTATAGAAACAAATGTTTCCTGAAAATCTGGAACATAGTTCCCCGTCAATTTCTTAAAAAGATTGGAAAATGGGTTTCACTTTCATCACGCTCTCATGAATCCAGATCATCAACACAGAGTTTTGATATGTCTAAGTCTTGATTGGTTTGATCAAAGATCTCTTGGACATATGTCATAGTCTGTGATTGTGTTAGAAATTTGGAATGAAAAGATTGCTTTAAGAAGCAAATTGTAACTCTGTTATATTTGGACGAAACAATAAACTCTTAACTCATGTGAGAAGATTAAGGTAGCTCAGTGGACTAATGTGAATATAAGCCTTATTGGGAAGAAATTTTCATCATGAAAATTTTCATTAAGACTTTCGAAAACACACATTTAGTCTGTCGAGGCTTGAGTCTACATACTGCAACATGCTTCTAGGGACAACCTAACTAGTTCAAAGTTGTCGAAAGAATACCTGGCCCTAGACTGCAAGCATAAACCAGTAAGGATCATCACGGAAATCTGTAACAAACAACTCGAAAAACAATATGAGACCAATAATAAAACATTTTTTTGTTTTTGATTTTTCGAATATGAAAAGAATCAACAAAAGTAAAATCTTTTTGTTGTTTTTGATTTTTCGAAAATTTAAAGACAAAAAAAAATTAAAATCTTTTTGGGTTTTGATTTTTCGAAAAGATAAAGACAAAAAAAAAATTAAAATCTTTTCATTTTTTTGATTTTTCAAAAAGAAAAAAAATACCAAACTTGCAAATGTTGTTCAATTGAGTAATTCTCCAAAATGTCGAAATCGAAGCGTGTCGAAGCGTTGACTATGAACACTAACTTTAAACTCCGACAGGTGTCCATCTTCTTTACCATATTATTATTTTGAATCATTCTTTGAACTGATTCTCCTTTGATCATTCCCAATCCTGTCAAAATTCTAACAAATAATTTTTAGTCCAAAGGTTTCGAAAAGATATCAGCAAGCTGATCAGTTGTCTTTACAAAATCAACTTCGATATTTCCATCTTCTACGTGATCTTTTATAAAGTGATATCGAACATCAATATGCTTGGCTTTCGAATGTTGTACTAGATTATGACAAATGCGTATGACACTTTGTGAATCACAATACAATGGAATATTTTTCATATTAATTGCATAATCACACAATTGACTCTGGATCCATATGATTTGCGAAGTGCAAGCAGCAGCTGCAATATACTCTGCTTTAGTAGTAGAAATTACAACACAAGTTTTCTTTTTCAACTGCCAACTTACAAGCTTCCCATCTAATAATTGACATCCTCCACTTGTACTCTTTCGATCAAGATTACACCCTCCCAGATCTGCATTTGAAAATGCTTGAACAAAAAATCTTGATTTTTAAGGATACTACAATCCTAAGGAAATTGATCCTTTAAGATATTGATATATATTTTTCACAGCAATCAAATATGGTTCTCTTGGATTTGCCTAATATCTAGCACAAATACAAACAGAAAACATGATATCAGGTCGGCTAGAAGTTAGATAAAGTAACGAACCAATCATGCTTCTATATAAAGTGAGATCAACAGTCGATTTATCTAACGAAGGAGTTAGCCGTGTTCCAACTTACATTGGTACTCTTAACTTCGTGCTATTTTTCATACCGAATTTTTCGAGCAGATTCTTGGTATATTTTTCTTGACTGATGAAAATGCCTTCTCTTCTTTGTTGAATATTTAAGCCCAAAAAACTATTTATTTTGCCCATCATACTCATTTCAAACTGGCTTTTCATCAAATTTTCAAATTCACTAGACAAAGCAGGGTCAGTAGAGCCAAAAATAATGTCATCAACATAAATTTGAACAAGCATTAGATGATTCCCAACTTTCTTTCGAAATAACATGGGGTCAACTTATCCTTGTTTAAATTTCGATTGTTTCAAGAAATTGGTAAGAGTTGCATACCAGGCTCTTGGTGCTTGTTTTAACCCATAAACAACTTCATTTACAAAACCTAGAGGTTGTTCAACATAAACTGTTTTTTCAAGTTCACCATTGAGAAATGCACACTTCACATCCATTTGGTAAACATCAAAATCTTTATGAGCTGCATAGCCAAAAATATTCGAACAGCCTCGAGTCATGTGATAGGGGCAAAGGTTTCTTCGTAATCGATACCTTGTTGTTGCAAATATCCTTTTACAGCTAGTTTTGCTTTATTTCTAACAATATTTCCATCTTGGTCGGTTATATTTTTGAAAATCCATTTTAATCCGACAACTGAAACATTTTCAGCTTTAGGAATTAACCTCCAAACTTTATTTCTTTTGAATTCAAGTAACTCGGATTGCATTGCAGCAACCGAATCTGAGTGTTTGTCGCAACCCCAAACCGGAACGGCGGAAACGTTCGGGGGCGGATGACCTCATGTGGTAACGTAACAATTGAATACATAGTAAAGAAAGCAATATAACCATCATATATAGAATTGAAAGTTTACATTGTTTAAAAGGTACACGTTCAAAACCAATTACAATATGATGCCAAAATATGAATTTAAATTGGCGCCGCCGCATCCATTCTTCAAAAGCTGTTTGTTACCTGCAATTACAGAATCCCTGCGACATACAAGTAGTTTTGAAAGAGTAGATCAGCATATAAATTGGTGAGTTTCATAAGTATTAAATGACAATGTTTGCATGAACTAAAACGAAATGGTTTGTTCTTTTGTTTGTTGGTTCATAGAAAATCCCATATTCTCTACTGGTATAAATGTAGCCTTCTATCATGGCCGGCCAATGTTTTTTTCTAGAAAATTTATGTTTTTCCGTACGTGGGTAGTGGTTTAGAAGTTCCAAAATTGTATCATGATAGGGTTTTTCATGCCTTAAGTAGTTAACTAATGTACGTATAAAATTGCCAATACGTCTGAAAAATCCCGTAAATCAATGTGTTTTTGATACTCCATTTGAGTTTTATAACCATGCTATTTGACTAGAAATGCCTATATACAACGTTCTTCAGGCGTTGGAATGTTCTGATGTTTGTCACCCCAAATGGTGTACTCTAGCTAATAGTCAGGGTGTGGGGTTGTCAATCCCGTATAGATCTATACACAAACACCATGCTCCCCCTCCACGGGATTCTGGTATATAATACATGACTTGAAATGTGTACTCGAGCGTACGTGAAGTTTAATGTCTCACAAAACTTAGTATAAAACAGATTTACGTGTGAAAATGTTCGTTTGTTCTTGTATATGAAAGTAACTTCTTGAAATAGTATTTCTAGTATGTAAAAGTTCGTGATGTTCTCGTAAAACTATACCTATTATAGTTTTCTAAAAGTGTGTTTCGTTTGTGTAGTAATCCCTAGTGAAATGCTCACTTGTTATGAAAAGTATAATTTTTGTAGTGCCAATGATGGACACATATACATACAGTATAAGCAGTGTGTTTGATTTACATATATACATAAATCATTTCTTATTTCAAAGATAAGATGTTATCATGGTATATTTTGCATACGAAAGTTTCCCTATAATAGTTATAAATCACATATGATTCCAATGATAAAAAGTGTATAATGAAACTTTATATAGCACACGGTAATAATCGTGTGTTTTACTTGTATTTCCCCCCTTAAAAGCATATAAAAGTATTTATAAAACATTTAAAGTGTGGGTTATAGAGGTATGAACTCACTTGAAAGATCGAAGAAGGCGCAATGAAAACCGAGCATAATTTCGACTCGAGAAAACGGATTTTCTTAGGATTCTCGGGAATCCTTGGAGCACAAACGACCTTCGGGACTTGAGCAAGGAAACCGGGGCTTCCGGATAGCACGTGCATGAAAAACGAGGCAAAAACACAAGAAAGATGAGTGGAATTGAGCCTTTTATTCGGAACCCTCGCATCCCTTTTATAGGGGTTGGGAACCGCCTCGGTACGTTGGGTGTACGCGAGTACGCTGGGCGTACGCGTGCGTCATGCGTGACCGCCTCCTCGACTGCCTCGGAGCTTCGGATGGGACGGGGCATAGCATCGCATAAGGCGCGACGTGGACGATCCAAGGCCTAGGCCTCGAGTATGATGGGCGTACAAGTGTACGCTGGGCGTAACTCGGATCGGCCTGGTGACTCCTCCTTCGGATAATACCGGAATTTAATATAAAATTTATATTTTTATTATTTAATAAACTTCAGAAATTCATATCTTCTTCATACGAACTCCATTTTCGACGTTCTTTATATCCACGTGTAGGTGAGACTACGCTCTACAACTTTCGTTTAGATTCTGTCGGCAAATTTTGAAATTATTTTTATTATTTATTTTTAAAATTTCACGGTAAGAAAATTTTGTTAGAAATTCATAACTTCATTATCCGACGTCTGTTTTTGCCAGACTTTTTACTGTTGAAAAACCATTATGGAGACCTTCGATTCTTATTTAGGTCATTCCGGCCAAAAGTCGCTCGATCTCCGTTTCGAGTTTTAGCTTTCTGTCGCTAAGCCAAACTTGGAAAATTCATAGCTTCCTTATACGAAGTCAGATTTGGGCGTTCTTTTTACGTACGATCACGGTTTAATGACATCTAACATAGTTGGTAATTAATTAGAGACTTTTGGACATTTTATTTTCGAAGTTAATTTCATTATAGCAAAAGTGGTTACAATACTTGACTTTTTAGGTCGTTACATAGAGTTGAAATATCGGGTTGTCTCATCATCCCCCCGTTAGAGGGAATTTCGTCCAGAAATTTAAAGTAAGAAAGATACTTGTGAATCAGAGAAAAAGATGTGGGTACTTTTGTTTCATCTGATCTTCGCGTTCCCATGTGAATTCAGGTCCTCGCTTGGTGTTCCAGCAAACTTTCACGATGGGTATGCAACTTTGTTTCATTTGTTTGACCTCTCGGTCGATGATATCTACTGGTTCTTCCACGAAGTAGGCTCTCGTTGATCTCGATCTCATCGAGTAGAATAACAAGAGTCTCATCGGATAGACACTTTTTCAAGTTTGAGACATGGAAGGTTGGATGTATGTTACTAAGTTCATGTGGTAGATTAAGTTTGTAAACTACAGGGCCGATTCTGGCGAGAATCTCGAAAGGCCCTATGTATCTTGGATTTAACTTTCCACGCTTTCGAAAGCATATTAATCCTTTCCACGGTGAGACCTTCAATAGAACGCGGTCTCCTACCTGGAATTCCAAAGGTTTCCTCCTTTGGTCAGCGTAGCTTTTCTGTCGGTCTCTAGAGGCTTTCAACCGTTCACGAATCTGAATGATCTTCTCTGTCGTTTCCCGTATGATTTCCGGACTGGTGAGAGTGCTTTCAGGATCTCGTCCTTTAGCTAACTGTGTGTCGCCAACCTCAGTCTAGCACAGAGGGGACCTACACTTACGGCCATAGAGGGATTCAAATGGAGCAACCTTTATGCTCGTATGATAACTATTGTTGTATGAAAATTCGACAAGGGGCAAATGGATATCCCATGACTTTCCAAAGTCAATCACACAGGCTCTCAGCATATCTTCCAAAGTTTGTATCATTCTCTCACTTTGCCCGTCTGTTTGTGGATGGTAGGTTGTACTCATGTCTAGCCTAGTCCCCAGGGAACTTTGTAGTGACTGCCAGAACCTTGAAGTAAATCTACTATCTCTATCGGAGATAATGGACATCGGAACACCATGCAATCGCACTATTTCCCTTATGTAAGTTCTTGTAAGCCTTTCCATCTTGTCAGTCTCCTTGATTGGTAGAAAATGCGCGAATTTGGTCGATCTGTCGACGATGACCCATATGGTATCAAGTCCACCCGTTGTCTTGGGCAACTTCGTTATGAAGTCCATAGTAATCCGTTCCTATTTCCATTCCGATATCTCCGGTTGTTGTAGTAATCCGAAAGGTTTCTGATACTCGACCTTAACCTTAGCGCAAGTAAGGCATTTACATACGAAGGTAGCAATTTCTGCTTTCATGTTAGCCCACCAGTACAGTTTCTTAAGATCCAGATACATTTTATCTGAACCTGGGTGAACAGAATACCTCGTGTTGTGTGCTTCGGTCATGACCATGTCTCTGAAGCCACCATGTCTCAGTGTCCATATACGGTCCATGAGCCTCCTTAATTTGTGTGGATAAGTGGGAATGGATAGTCATAGTCAGAGATTTGAGTCTCTGACCAGTGTATTCTTTTCGATTGAGGGCATTAGCTACTACATTGGCCTTGCCAGGATGATAACGAATTTCGCATTCGTAGTCATTGAGTAGCTCGACCCATCGTCCTTGTCGCATGTTGAGCTCCTTTTGATCGAAAATATGTTGAAGGCTCTTGTGGTCGGTGAAAATAGTACTCTTCGTTCCGTACAAGTAGTGTCTCTAGATCTTCAGAGCAAATACCACTGCTCCTAACTCTAGATCGTGTGTTGTATAGTTTAATTCGTGTATCTTAAGCTGACGGGAGGCATAGGAAATAACCTTCCCTCTTTTCATAAGAACACAACCAAGTCCTTGATTTGATGCATCGCAATACACGACAAAATCTTCTATCACTTCGGGGAGGGATGGTATCAGTGCGGTGCACAAGGTCTGTTTCAGTGTTTGGAACACCTTCTCTTTTTTTGCTTCCCAGTCAAAGGCCACGCCTTTTCTGGGTTAATGTAGTAAAAGGTTTCGCACTGCTAGAGAAGTTCTTTATGAATCTGCGATAGTAGCCAGCGAGGCCTAGAAATTGATGAATATCTGTAGGTGTCTTCGGTGCCGACCAGTTCTCAATGGCCTTAATTTTGGAGGGGTCCACATGTATCCCCTTTTCGCTAACAACGTGACCCAAAAATTTGACTCTTCGAATCCAAAATTCGCATTTAGAGAACTTCGCATAGAGCTTCTCCGAGCGTAGTGATTCTAAGACTCTTCGTAGGTGTTGACTATGCTCTTCCTTACTTCGGGAGTAGATAAGTATATCATCTATGAAGAGGATGACGAAGTGATCCAAGTAAGGACGACACACTCTAATCATTAGGTCCATGAATACCTCTAGTGCGTTGGTTAATCCAAACGGCATCACTACAAATTCGTAGTGTCCATAACGGGTTCGGAAGGCTGTCTTGGGAATATCCTCCTCTAACACTCGTAATTGGTGATATCCGGATCGTAGATCTATCTTCGAGAAGTAGTTCGCCCCTTGAAGTTGATAAAATAGGTCATCAATGTGGGGCAGAGGGTAACGATTTTTGATAGGAAGTTTGTTCAGTTCTATATAGTCAACGCACATACGGAACGATATGTCTTTCTTCTTTACAAACAAGACCGGTGCTCCCCAAGGTGAGAAACTTGGTTTAATGAATCCTTTTTAGTGGAGTTCGTTAACCTGACTGGAAAGTTCTTGCATCTCTGCTGGTGCCAGATGATAAGGCGATTTTGCTACTGGGGTAGCCCCTGGAACTACGTCGATTCTGAACTCAACTTGGTGTTGTGGTGGTAATCCCGGTAGTTCTTCTGGAAGGATATCAGGAAAGTCGCATACTTCTGGAATGCTCTTAATGTCCTTTACTTCCTGACACGTATTGACTATGTGTGCAAGAAATGCATGATAATCCTTCCGCAAACACTTTCGAGCTTGGATGCACGAAATGATGTGAAGGTTTGTACTTAATTCGTCGCCGTAAATCACTAATGTTTCATCATTAACGAGATTAAGGCGAACAGCTTTTTTAAAGCACATGATGTCGGCGCGAAGAAGACTTAACCAATCCACGCCAACTATGACGTCGAAGCTTTTAATTTGGACCGGCATTAGGTTGATTGGGAAAGAATGACCGTCTAATGTTAATGTACAACTCATGTATATGCAGTTAGTGCTTTCCGTTTTTCCATTTTCCATTTCTACAGAGAATGATTTTTCTAACATGCTAGGTTTATGTTTAAGTAAGTGAATAATGTTTTGGCTCACGAAGCTTCTCTCTGCTCCACTATCGAATAGTATGCATGCATATGAATTATCGAGAAGAAACGTACCAACAACTATTGTAGGATCACTATGGCTTCTTCGTGACCTATAGCAAAAACTCGTCCCACTCCGGCGATATTCGCTGCCTTCGAGCAGTTTCTTTTGTAGTGACCCACCTCGCCAAAACTGTAGCAAGCTTGGCCTACACCAGTATTGTGAACTTGAGTGATCGGCTTTACGGGGGCTTTACAGAAATGGACAGTGTGTCCCTTTCTTTTGCAGTTGGAGCACTGCATTTCCCGGCCAGGTCCATTGTGGGTGTAACTGCATTTGGTGCACTTTGGAAGGTTACCCACGAAAGGCTTTGTTGGGTAGAGAATTATAGGAATGGTAGTAGGTACAGTAGCAGCATTCACTGTACCTAGTTTTTGTTTCTTCGAGGATTCTTGGGAAGACCCACGCTTCCCCTTATTCCATCCTCTCTTCTTGTTATTGTTGTTGTTGTTTCCCTTTTGTGGTTCTGAAGTAGAAATTGTTGAGTTCTGATGACTTCCGTGATCAATAAGGGACTGTGCCAACTCTTTGGCACTTTCAAAAGTGTCAGGTTTTGAAGCTAACACGCTTGACTGAATTTGGGGCGACAGTCCCCAAATGTATCTCTCTATTTTCTTGCTCTTAGGAGCAATCATATCTGGGCAAAGGAATGCCAGAACCCAGAATCTGTTGGTAAAAGTTGCTATGTCGGTACCAATCATTCCAAGAGTCCATAGTTTGTGCTCGAGTTTTTGAATCTCTCTTCATGGAAAGTACTCTCTCATCAGAATGATTTTTAAGCTCTCCCATCTTATTGAATTCACCACTATCAGAGTAAGTACCTTAACGTGGCCATTCCACCAAGTTAAAGCTCTATCAGTAAGTGTGTAAGTTGCAAACTTGACTTTACTGTGCTCGGGATAGGAGCAGATTTTAAAGACTGATTCTGTCCTTTCAATCCACTGCCTCAAAATCATCACACTGCTAGTTCCATTAAACATCCGGGTTTTGGCATTTGTAAAATCTTTATAAGTGCACTCTCGGGGTTGCCCATGACACTCGCCATGGTTGGAAGGATGTGTGCCAATTCCTGAACCAGTAGTAACAGGGGTATTGATCTGTGACATGGCAGCCGCCACAGCTGCGGTGACTGCTGCTTGGAACATGACAACATCAAATTGAGGAGGTGGAGGTGGTGGTGGTATCAGTGCTTCCCCACTTTTTTTTCTTCTCAGATTTCTACGCAGAGGAATCCTTCAACTATAAATTGAAAAGACAAAGGTAAGAATTCCATTGTATAGAAAATGAATGTGTCTCATGAACTAAATCGCTATAGTTCAACAACAGATGATAGTATGAGGCTCAAAGATAGAAGAATGAAAGTTATTCGTAAATGCGAATATATGAAACAAGTGTATGGTTTTTCCATAATATTTTAAAGATTGAACGAAATACTCAACATAGTAATAATAGCGTGCCAATTATATTAATATAATAGTTGATACAACGATCACGAAAATTTGACCCCTAAAAGGGTCACCGGTTACAAGGTTTAAGAAAATAAAACTTTTAGCCGAGGTCCTAACTTATAACAAAATTTGGGATTTGGGCAAGCACTACTTGCGACGTGGGTTGCGCTTGGAGCTTGACTCCGCATCCGATTGCTTTGATTCCATAAGACGCCTATCGAAGGCGGCTTGCTGTTCCCTCAACTCTGCGAGGGATACAATCATTTGTGTTTGGAATGCGTCGGCACGGAGATGGGTGTCATCCTGCAACATATCCAGCCGACGGATGTCTGAGGTGTGAACTTGTACTTCCACGTTGACTTCGCGAATTCTATTTGCTTGGACCCCCGATTGATAGGACTGGTTGGCCAGTTTACCTACCATGATCGGGAGTGCTCAGTCGGCTGAACCTCCATCCCTCATGTCGTAGAAGTTCCGACACATACCGTAGGGAGAGCGTATCCCTTGTTGTTGGCTCCAATGGTGGAGGTGACTTCCCCAAACGGGAGTTGGTCCCTGGAAGTTCCTCCTAATGGCTGGAGGGTCGACTACTTCTGGTTCTGAGTCCGTACCAGAGTCATCCCCTTCTTCCAACTCGATAGGTTCTTCATCCTCTTCGGGATCCTCCTCTACCCATTCTCCATTGCCCTGGTTCGGGTAGTAGGCGTCCCCTGGTGGGTGGAATCTAGCCATTTGACTATATGAGAAATATTGTTATAAGATTTGAACAAAATTTGAAAACATGTAACACTAAACATGTCAATTAAACTATTGTATGCACCAAATACTCCTATAGTATTTAAATTTGTATGTTTGATACTAGTGTCTATTTTGGTAAGTTTTGACTTGTTTCTCACTACGATCATTCCTCGACATACGTTAGTCCAATCACGAATAAATATAGTTGATCAAGGTTATATTCGTCCCAAATTCGATTACATATATCGAGAACTAATCGTAGTGTCCAACTCGTCTTAATACTTTTGTATAGTTCTAACCATGAAAATATATTGTCGTATGCATGTATTTTGTATTTTTATGACCCAAAATAATCTATTTAAATGAAACGAGGTTTTAGGTGTAAAAAACGTTTTGTCAGAGACTTGGAGTCCCTAAGCATTTATAGTTCGTATATCTTTTGTGGTTCGATATACATAGTTCACTATAAAAAATGCTCTGATACCAATCTGTCACACCCCCAAACCGGAACGGCATAAACATTCGGGGGCGGATGATTTCATGTGGTAGCGTAACAATTGAATACATAGTACAGAAAGAAATATAACCATCATATATATAATTGAAAGATTACATTGTTTAAAAGGTACACGTTCAAAACCAATTACAATATGAATTTAAACTGGCGCCGCAGTGTCCCTTCTTCAAAAGCTATTTGTTACCTGCAATTACGGAATCCCTAGGACATACAAGTAGTTTTGAAAGAGTAGATCAACATATAAGTTGGTGAGTTTCATAAGTATTAAATGACAATGTTTTCATGAACTAAAACGAAATGGTTTGTTCTTTTGTTTGTTGGTTCATAGAAAATCCCATATTTTCTACTGGTATAAATGTAGCCTTCTATCAAGGGGAATGTTTGTTTCTAGAAAATTTATGTTTTTCCGTACGTGGGTAGTGGTTTAGAAGTTCCAAAATTGTATCACGATAGGGTTTTTCATGCCTTAAGTAGTTAATTAATGTACGTAAAAAATTGCCAATACGTCAGAAAAATCCCATAAATCAATGTGTTTTTGATACTCCATGTGAGTTTTATAACCATGCTATTTGACTAGAAATGCCTATATACAACGTTCTTCAGGCGTTGGAATGTTGTCACGTTTGTCACCCCAAATGGTGTACTCCAGCAAACAGTCAGGGCGCGGGGTTGTCAATCCCGTATAGATCTATACACAAACACCATGCTCCCCCTCCAAGGGATTCTGGTATATAATACATGACTTGAAATGTGTACTCGAGCGTATGTGAAGTTTAATGTCTCACAAAACTTAGTATAAAACAGATTTACGTGTGAAAATATTCGTTTGTTCTTGTATATGAAAGTAACTTTTTGAAATAGTATTTCTAGTATGTAAAAGTTCGTGATGTTCTCGTAAAACTATACCTATTATAGTTTTCTAAAAGTGTGTTTCGTTTGTGCAGTAATCCCTAGTGAAATGCTCACTTGTTATGAAAAGTATAATTTTTGTAGTGCCAAAGATGGACACATATACATTCAGTATAAGCAGAGTGTTTGATTTACCTATATACATAAATCGTTTCTTATTTCAAAGATAAGATGTTATCGTGGTATATTTTGCATACGAAAGTTTCCCTATAATAGTTATAAATCACATATGATTCCATTGATAAAAAGTGTATAATGAAACTTTATATAACACACGGTAATAATCGTGTGTTTTACTTGTATTTCCCCCCCCCCCCCCCTTAAAAACCTATAAAAGTATTTATAAAACATTTAAAGTGTGGATTATAGGGGTATGAACTCACTTGAAAGATCGAAGAAGGTGAGATGAAAACTGAGCAGAATTTCGACTCGAGAAAGTGGATTTTCTCGAGATTCTCGGGAATCTCAGGAGCACAAACAACCTTCAGGACTTGAGTAGGGAAACCGGGGCTTCAGGATAGCACGTGCATGAAAAACGAGGCAAAATCGCAAGAAAGATGAGAGGAATTGGGCCTTTTCTTCGGAACCCTTGCATCCCTTTTATAGGGGGTGGGAACCGCCTCGGTACGTTGGGCGTACGCGAGTACGCTGGGTGTATGCTTGCGTCATGCATGACGCCTCCTCAACTGCCTTGGAGCTTCGGATGGGACGGGGCATAGCCTCGCATAGGGGCGACCTGGACGATCCGAGGCCTAGGCGTCAAGTACGCTGGGCGTAACTCGGATCGGCCTGGTGACTCCTACTTCGGATAATACCGGAATTTAATATAAAATTTATATTTTTATTATTTAATAAACTTCAAAAACTCATATTTTCTTCATACGGACTCCGTTTTTGACGTTCTTTATATCCACGCGTAGGTGAGACTACGCTCTACAACTTTCGTTAAGATTCCGTCGCCAAATTTTGAAATTATTTTTATTATTTATTTTTAAAAGGTCGCGGTAAGAAAATTTTGTTAGAAATTCATAACTTCATTATCTGAGGTCTGTTTTTGCTAGACTTTTTACCGTTGAAAAACCATTGTCGAGACCTTCGATTCTTATTTAGGTCATTCCGGACAAAAGTTGCTTGATCTCAGTTTCGAGATTTTAGCTGTCTGTCGCTAAGCCGAACTTGGAAAATTCATAACTTCCTTATACGAAGTCAGATTTGGGCGTTATTTTTATGTACGATCACGGTTAAACGATATCTAACATTGTAGGTAATTAATTAGAGACTTTTGGACATTTTATTTTCGAAGTTAATTTTATTATAACAAAAGTGGTTACAATACTTGACTTTTTAGGTCGTTACATAGAGTTGAAATATCGGGTTGTCACAGTGTTCCATTGCAATCTTAACTATCTTAGGCTCTATTTTTGAAATAAAAACATTAAGCATGCAAAACTCTTGATCAGCGTTCAGTACCTCATTCTTTGCACAAATCTAAGCTCTCGTTGACACTGCATCTTGAGAATTTCCAGTGACTTGTTCTTTTAGATGACTTTTACCCCATTTTTCCATTGGAGGATATGCTGGATCAAAATATAAAGATGCATCCTCAAACATTTATTTATTTTCAGAACCTGTAATGGAAACATTATCATTTAGATCATCAAAATTTTCATCATGATTGTTATTTGACATATTTTGCTCCGCCTCGACATTATCATCCAATCTTCTATTCTGCCCCTCGAAAGAACGCTCCTCCTTAATATTAGAATTTGAAGGCAAGTGCACCCCCGTTACTTGATTATTAAGCATAATTTTGCCATTTGTTGAAGAAGATGACGAGAATTGTTCATTAATGACAACTGGAGTAGATGTCGAAAAGTCAAAATGTTTTGACAATTCAAGAATTTGATTATCTGGAACATTTATCTCAGCATTTGCAACCCTGTCAGGAATACCAAAAATTAAAACATAATCAATATCACATGAATCTAGACTATCAATTTCATCGTTTGATTTAGTAATGTTTGATTTTGTTCGAAACATTTTTCAACTTGTTTGTTTTAAAAATCATCGAATGTGAGATTGAAGGTTTCTGCAATTTTCCTTGTTCGTTTATTCAACACTCGATATGCAACCGTATTATGAGAATAACCCAAGAAAATTCCTTCATTAGCTTTGGACTGAAATTTCGAAACACTATCCTTGAGATTCATGATAAAACACTTGCAGCCAAAAACATGAAAAAATTTGACATTAGGTTTTCGGTTATTAATAATTTCATAAGGAGTAATGTTAAAACGTCGATAAATAAAAGATTTGTTTTGAGTAAACATGCAGTTGAAACTGCTTCAGCCCATAGATATTAAGGAAGATTCGCATATATGAGCATTGTTCGTGCAGCT
Organism: Lactuca sativa; assembly: GCF_002870075.4. Taxonomy (NCBI): domain Eukaryota; kingdom Viridiplantae; phylum Streptophyta; class Magnoliopsida; order Asterales; family Asteraceae; genus Lactuca; species Lactuca sativa. Next base: position 101,439,874 of record NC_056627.2, read on the forward strand.
TCACAAAGAGATCGATTTCTCCTTTCAACAACACCATTTTGTTACAGTGTATATGCTGACGAGAAATTATGTGAAATTCCTTTGTCCACTAAAAATGAATCAAGAACATTACTCTTAAATTCAGAACCATGATCACTTTTGATTTTTCGAACTTTCTTCTTTCAGCTTGTTTCCATCTTTTTGATAAAATCAATCATTATTTGTGCAACTTCATATTTCAACCCGAGAAAATAAACCCAAGTAAATCGAGAAAAATCACCAACAATAACGAGAATGTACCATTTCTTGTTAAGAATTGCAACTGTCGAAGGTCCACATAAATAAATGTGAAGTAATTCCAATGGTTCGACAATTTTTGAATCAATAGTTATTGGATGACCTTGCTTATGGTGCTTTCCTTGTTCACAGTCTACACATAAAGTATCATTATCAAACTTTAAAACAGGTAATCCTCTTACTAGATCTTGAACCACCAGTTTGTTCAAATTTCAAAAAATTCAGATGTGAAAGTTTGTGATGCCAAAGCCAGCTAATGTCAGATGACGCTTTCAAAAGTAAGCACACAGATGGATTGCAATAATAGGATTGATACCCAGAGTAAACATGTCTCCTTTTCTTTTGGTTTTGAGAAAAACTTCCTTTGTATGGACGTTCGAAATGATGCTACCTTCTTCATTAAACACCACTTGATTACCGGTGCCCACAACAAGTTGCGAAAAACTTATCAAGTTATGTTCAAGACCTTCGACATATGCCACTCTATTAATAGTAAACTTGCCATTCGTGACTTTTCTATATGCTTTCAACTAACACTTGTGATTATTTCCACACTTAACCACTCCTGCATTCTGTAAACTTTGATAATCATTTAAATTCTCCTTCTTTCCAGTCATGTGACGAGAGTAACCACTATCAATGTACCATTTATCATCATATTGCTCGTCACACAAAACCTGTAATTAATGAAATAATTTAGGTACCCAAGGTTGTTTGGGTCCTTGGAAATTAGTTTTAAAAATAGAGTGAAATGAAGAACCTAAAACCCAATCACAAACTTTTCATTTAAAATTATCAATTACGTCCACATCATTGGATAAAGGAACAGAAACATAATGTTTCGAAGGTTTAGGATTGCTACTAACATATGCCTTCGTCTTCTCAGTTTGTCTTTTAACTATCTTTTCTTTCAAAACTGGTTTCCAAGCTTTCACATAAATATTTGATTCTTTCAAAGACGAACTTTCATGATTGATACATCTTTCCTTTTCCTTCATGCCAATGGTTGATGTTCTTCACATTTGAGAAACCCTTATTGTATAAAACTTTTGAGGTTTGTTTTACTAAGGGATTTGGAAAATTTGAAAGTTGTGGAGTGAAATGAATATTTTATTTAGCACGAAAGTTTGCAGATTTTTGATTGTTAACTTTTGCTGCAACATCTTTGTTTTGTGAAAACAGATATTGAAAATTCTTTGAATGATTTAGAGGATGTGTTCGTTGGAAGTATTTATTTTGATTTGTGAAATTTTGATTTTGACATTTCGTGAATGAATGATTGAAATTTTTCGAAGAATGTGTGATTGTTTGAGACTTAGATTTCGAAAAAGTATTTTCTGGAATTGATTCAGACAAAGATTTTTTAAATTGAACTTTATTTTTCTGATTGTCTGAATTTGTGTTGAAGTTGTTTGAACAGATTTAGACTTTTTGTTTTCAGACAAGTTGGTTTTCAATCCTTTTTGTTCCATTTGAGACTTAACAATTTTCCAAAAAAAAATTCTTTCATGCTTCTCTCTTTGAAATGGCATTACCTTTCGAAAACTTTTCAACTTGATCTTTAAATTCCTAAGAATTGATTTTAACAACTTTTTCAACATATCCAACAACTTGTTTTTGAACATCTGTTAAAACCTTTTGCTTTTCAACCCATTTTCGTTGTGATGATTTAACAACTTTTTCATCATTTTCAACAATTTGATTTTGAACATCTTTTAAAACCTTTTGTTTTTCAACCCATTTTTTTTTCTGGTTTTCATCTTTGAAAAACATAAGAATTCTTTGTTAGATTATTTTTTATAGTATTTTGATTTGAAAAGAAACCTTCTTCTGATATTTTCTTGTTATCTTCTTCAACCATTTTGTTGAATTCAAGTTTAATGTTATCAACATTGCCAGTATTGACAAACACTTGATTTGGAAAGATAACATCATCTGTGCACTTTTTTCAGTCGTTAAGGAGCACTCTTTTCAGTCGTTACTTTGTCGAATTTTTCTGTATCTCCATATACCTGATCAACAACAATTCGTGGAATTTCTGCTTCGTGTGAATCTATTTTTGTTGGTTTTGATTTTTTTGAAAGTTCATCAGAATTTTCATCATCATTGATATCTGTTTGACTATCTTTGACATTCACATGTTCAAAATTACAAGATATTGAAGTTGTGGGTTTGTCAGTATTATTCTTAGCTAACGAAGCATTACAAATTTCTTTACATTTAGCCTTAGATGTGTCATTAATGATAGATAACTGAGAATAGTCGACACTTTCCTGCTCTTTAATTTCACTGATTTCGCTAAAACTATCAGAATTATCTTCGATGTCAGCAAAATTAGATTGAGAGTCAGATATCGAATTCTCAGTCCTTTTCAAAAATTGAATTTGTTCATTTTTGGTCAATGTGTCATTAACAATATCAACTAACTCATTTTCATCAAGATATTCGTCTAATTTCACAATTCAATAAGCATATCTATCATCAGGAATTCTATCAAATTATGCAATGGTTTTCTTACAATCATAAGAAATGCAATCAACCTTCTCTCTTTTGTAAAATAAAAAAGGTAATAACTTTGTATGTTGTTCCTTGCTTATGTCAGATGTATGATGCAAAGCAGTTAGTTTAGCATAAAGATGTTTAGCAGAATTACAATAGATGTTGTGTTGGCCTAATAACATTTTCACTTCAGTAATTAATGAGTCCCTATCATACATGAAATTTGTAATTTGTAATTCTAGATATTCAACTTTTATCTTCTTGGAATCTAACTGCTTTTGTACTTCTAGTAACTAAGAAGTCGATTTTGTAGCTTTGTTACTAGCAGAGATAATCAATGTATCGAAATAAGCAACAGTATCATCAAATGCAATCAATTCAGAATCATAAGCATTTAAAGGAATATTGAAAGATTGAAGAATAGAACATACCTTTGTGGTCATTGGTGATTTATCTTCTCCTTTGGTCATGAAATAGTGACCAGTCACCACTTCATCATTTTTGTCCTCATACTTTGCATACATGGCACCATGCATAGGATTACGCATTTCCTCATCATCCGAACCTGACGACCAAATCTGGTAAGTTCCTTCATCATCATCCTCACCCTTCACCACCAGAGAAATTCCATTCGCTTTTGCCCAAAATTCCTCCAAACACTCAACATAGTATGCTTCGTCTTTTATCTTGTTTTTCTTTTCCTCCTTCTGATGAAGTTGAGAACCACTAGCTATATGATTTGCTCCATGGCAGTAGTGATAATCACTGCCACAATCTCCTTTAAGCATCTTCTCAACTTTCAACTCTTCTTTCTCCACATCCTTCTTTTCACTTTTCTTTTTCTCTTCTCCTCCAGCTTTCATCATAAATTTTCCTTTTACCTCACCAGTTTTTGACTTAGAATTGAAAGGTTTCTTGAAAAACTTTTTTACTTTATTATTAGAATATAAAGAAACAGCCTCATCGTCTAAACTTATAATAAAACCTTCTTCATCGGAACTCTAATTTTAATCTGCTCCTTCTCAGCAAGTTTCATAACTAATGCCAATGGACCTCCTAAACTTACTTTCGACTCTTCATCCATCTCATTCACCTCTCCTTCGTGAGTTTTTAGAAGATAGTATAGATCATTTAGTGTTGATGTGTCGAAGCTTTGCTGAGTTTTTACCATCAGTGTCACTTTCCTCCATTCTTTACGCAAACCCATGATGAATGTTAGATTGAATTCCATGGTTGTTCATGTAATTCCATGGCGATGGCACTTGTAGATTAATTCATTCAGCCGATTATAGTAGCCTTCAATCGATTCACCATCCTTTTGTTTGAATCTTTTAATTCAAGCAAACAGTGTTTCACAGTATTGATCTTAGTCTTCTAACTTCCTTGAAACTTTTCTTTGAGAGTTTTCCAGATGTCTTTTGCAGTTGTACAACTTCTGACATAGTTATAGACTACAGGAGGCAAAGCACCATGTAATTCACTCATACATTTTTTTCTCATGCTTTTTCAGCCGATCAGATTGAGTTTCAACACTTGGAGTACCAAAAGAAGATCCAATTGGTTGAACATTTGGTGGAGGAATTCCATTTCCAGTTATACATGACCATAGTTACTCATCAATCCCATTTAAATAGTCTTGCATGAGATCATCCCACTGATCATAGTATTCAGGGATGAACATAGGAATCTTTGTTGAAGATCCTAGACGATGAGAATAGGATGACATTGAATTCAAGTTGAAATTAGTCATGAACGTACGGATGAATTTTTCAGAAAAACATACAACATTTTGAAAGCAAATTGCTGAAACGATCAGAGATTTGAAGTAGAACACTCAATTCAACAAATTAGTTGCAGAATCGAAACACAACTGTTGATCAAGAACAATTTTCAATATAAATGGTGCAGAACTTTTGAATCTAAAATAGATTCAAAAACCTTTTGATTCAGAATGAAAATCAGATCGCAGAGATATGATTCCTTCTATGATACCAATTGATGAAGTATTGAATCAAGATATGTAGACTAAATCAGAGTAATGAGAATTATGAACACAGAACATAAATAAGATCTTGTTTCAACTCATATTATGCTTCAAGGTTACAGAGGGAAAACTAGACAAGATTGACTCCAAATTATTATCTAACTCTAAGTAACTTCCCTATTTATAGGAAAACATTAAAGCATACAAAAAATAACAAAGGACTAGACATTCAGTTTCGACATAAAATGCCTTTGTAAAATAACATTACAATTTCGACATATTACAACCTAACTTCGACCCTAACATGGGGAAAAGTTAGTTTATAAAACTGTTTAATATTTTTGAAATACTTTTGATGACTTGATGTCATTTTATCACAATTTAAAATCATTTGTTTGTGGTACAAAATCCTTGTGTTAGACTTGTATGCCCCCCCACCCCATTTTAAAACTCTAAAAACTATGAAAATACGAGGGTATGAACTCACTTGATATGTGGTGATTTGGATAGGGTTTCATTTCTACGAAGGAGTAAACTTGATGAAAAACCGGGCTTTACACAAGCTGAGTTTTCGAGTGGAGAAGGTTGTTTTTCTCAAGAATCTCGGGGCTTTGGGGCTTGTTTCGGGGTTCAGATATGATATCGCGGCTTTGGGGGGTTGTAAGTATGTTTGTGGGAGTGAAATAGGTGAAAAGTATGAAAAATGTTGTAAAAAGGGAATGAAAACTAGAGAATCTCGCAGGTATATATAGGGTCGAAGCCTCGGATCCGAAGGGGGGAGGATGTGATGCGTGGTCGGACAGGTGGCGAAGGGGAGTGAAATGTCGGCTTCGGGTGCGAGGGGAGGCCAAACGTCAGTCTTACGAGCTACACATGTGTCTCGGCTCGGCTACTCCATGGGTGCGAGGCGCGTTGGCTTGTTACTTGGCTGCATCTTCGGTCGAATCAGAAGTGGGCACGTGGCGGGCACAAGGCAACCTCGTATGCGAGGCGATGTGGCCGAACCTCAGCCATGCGAAGTTTCCCAGTTATCAATATTTTTTTGGTTTTTGTCCCCAAAACTTGGAAAACTCATAACTTTCGCATATGAGCTTTGTTTTCAACATTCTTTATGTGCACGCATAGCTGAGATTATACTCTACAACTTTGGTTTAGAATTTGTTGGCTAGTTTTCAATTTATTTTTAATATTATTAGTTTAAATAGACCGGGACAGGAAAATCTGTTAGAAACTCATAACTTCTTCATCTGACGTCCGTTTTTTTCTGTCTTATTATCATTGTACTATTATTGACGAGACCTTTGATTCTCGTTTAGGTTTTGTTGGCTAAAAATCAATCGATCTTTATTTTGAGTTTTTAGCTGTATACTGCTATACTGAATTTTAGAAAAATCATAACTTCCTCATACGAAGTCAGATTTTGACGTTCTTTTTAAGAACGTTCTTGGTTTAACTTATTCTATAACTTTTATTTAGATTCTTAAGGCTAAAAAGCCTTGTATTGAAAACTCACTTTATACACTGAACAGTGTTTTGCCGGTTTTGTCGCGGATTTCGATTGGTCATAACTTCTTCGTTATAACTCGGATTTTAGTGTTTTTTATATTCTTGGAAACTTGTTACAATCATTACTACTTTGTTTATCCCAATGAAGATTATTTAATACTTCATTTTTGAGGGTGGATTACGTAAATGTACATAGTATACATAAAAATTTCTCTTTGTTATTTTAAAAAGAATTATAAAATGATCTTTACTATTATATGGATTTAAAATAACGGTTTGTTATACATTGCTTCTCCCTTTGGCATGGAGACAACTAATAACTTACACCAGCTTAACACTCCAGTCTTCAGTTGTCTAACTGTTAAGATCTTCTTCTGTCGGTTGTTGTAGTTATGGCTTTTAAACACCATTTCCATGTTAAGAATCCAGTTTACAACTTGTACTAGTGTTGAGCTTCCAAAAATACTTGGTGTTTTGGCAGCTATAAATTCCTTGTACTTGCATCCATTTCCTTCAATCTCCACTTTGGGGTTATTTCTACTAACCACTTGGGGTTATTTCTCCACTTTGGCCACCATAAAGTCCTTGTACTTGCATCAATTTCCTTCAATCTTTACTTCGGGGTTATTTCTCTTAACCACTTAGGGTTTTATATGACTCACTGTCCTACTATAATTTTCTTCCTCTATTTTCTCTTTGTTGAGCTCATGGCGCACAACTGGTGTCATAGGCACTCTTCATTTTCTCTAATGAGTTGTCTCATTTCTTCCCTTCTTTCCTCTATTCGTCTAAAAGAATCCTAATCATCTCCATTGTGATAGGTTCAACTATCAACATAACTTGAGGAGAATGTTCAATCATCTGAGGCTCAGGCTGACGATTTCCATTATCTTTTTCCCAATCCACTTTGAGTTCTCAGTATGATGTCTTGTACACCAAAGCAGTCATTCAATGTATCAAGACATGAATATAGATATGGAAGGTTTAGATACATACTTCTCTTTATCACTCCGAAAAGTTATATGTCATTTCTAATAACATAATTAAACGTTTAGAAACTTGAACACTTAGAATTTCCCAATTCTAGGTTAGCAATACACCTTAAAGCTAATATTGGTGAAACATCCCAATAACAAGGACTAAACTTTTCATTTTAAAACATTATAGGATCCATTTTTTAGGAAAGTTACAATCATTTGTGCATATATAATTATTCCAAAATCAGAGTTAATAAGAAGATAATGCGAAATCTCAAATTCTAATATGTTGATGTGTATGTACAACCCAACCTTTGCAATCCGACAAGCACCTGCAAAATATTTAATCCACAAATACAAGCACAAAGCTTAGTGAGTTCCACAAAAATATATCATAATGTACAATATAATAATCATCTATATTCTATCAACAGTCCTGAAACTATCAGTAGTATCAAATGTCACATTCAATAAACAATGTAATTGACTATGGGTTAATTGCAACCCTATGGATTAATAATACACCTCCAGGGTTATCAGAAGCCCTGGGGGCTATCAGCAACCCCATGGACTTACAATGGTCCTTGAGGTATCAGAAACTCATTTCACATATAACAACAATCAATGGATTAGACCCAAATACTCAACATATACTCGCACAAAAGCAAGTATAGTTAGAAGACTCGCCTTCCATGTGGCGGCTATACATCACACTTCTCACCCGGTGAAGAGTGATCCTACAAGGCACCTAATAGCCATAATGGATACCCTCTCAGTCTACACTCCCAAACGCTTAGTTTGAACAAAATTCAACCCATACCAAAGGTCAATGGTTAAATTGAAGGTCAGTAGCTCATAATGTCAACCATCAAGCCTCATTTTATGACTAGACCTTGGTCTCGTGAGAGTCCACTCGACCCGATTCCAATTCGACTCGCTTTAACTCAGCCAACTCAGTCATGAAGAATCAATTGAACTAACCTCACAAAATGAACATCCTTCTGTTACATCATAAGCTCAAAATACTAATCAGAAGAAGGGATCTTTCATTCTTATGTAGTAAGACCCCATGCCTCACGTCTTGACTATAGCCTGAAGCCAACATTCAAAGATTTAATTCCTTAATCCATTAAGTCTTACACCCTAACTTTACGAGAAGCCAAAGTGGACTCCAAAGGTCCATAAAACTGATTACTTGATGGATATGCATGCCTAATGCATGTTTTCCCACCATTCAAGGCCAAAATCTAGAGATTCTACCAAAAAATTTCATACTTGGATCCAATAATCAACCAACTCACAGATCTGAACATTATCGTACTCCATGCACCCTTAGAACACATAAAGTTGCCATCATTATGTATTACTTCTATTAAAACTTGCCTGGACATGAAAGAAAGCGGACAACAACTTAGATCTAACCACTTTAAGCAATAAATTTTGAATCTTGCTAGTTACAGATGTCCAAAAAAATGAGATGATGATGATTCCATGCAAGCTCCACCACTACAACACCCCCTTCTCATTTTTCTCTTTTTCTTCAAGCCAAGAAATGTTGTAAATGACCAATAATCTTCAAAATAATTAGAATTATGGTTTTTCTTAGGTAAAATTGTGTTGGAGGCTGATAATGAATCCTAAAATTAACTTAGAGGGGCTTAAATACGAAGGGCAACCTAAAAGATCATTATTTTGAGCTGCAGTTGGTCTCACATCGTGAGTCCTTTTTTCTCATGTCGTGTGAATGATTCCAATGCGTTTCTTTTATTTTTCCTGGCAAGTTATGACTGCCCAATGGTCACATCACGACACTCTATTTTCCCTAAAAATCAACCTTTTGAGTCCTTGAAACCCTAAATTGATCCATCTTGAAATATTGGCACTACAAATAGCATTTAGATAGGCAATCTAAGGCATGCTATAATACAAACCATTTAGTACACAAAAGCATCTTAGGGATTTTTTTCATAAATTAAGCTAGTGCTTGTGTCAATTTAGGTCTATTAAGTCTAGAAATCCTCTAAAATTCCTAGTTCTCTTAAACTAATGCTCTGATACAAACCGTGACACCCCTATTTTTATGGCATTTTAAAACTCTTTATTTATGCTTATTTAAAACAAAATTTATTTATAAGTGCGGAATTTGGTCCCGTTAAAGTATTTCTAAAGAAATATTTTTCATTGATTTTTAAAATTTTGGGATGTCGTAACTGATATAAAACATAAGAATAGACATGCCTTTTTGTCTCTTAGACTAATAGTCTACATCTTCTTGAATCTCTCATATTTCATGTACATTTGTACTGCTACCTATGATACAAAGCAACTAAGTGGGTCATGTTGGGATACCTGGTGAGTACATATGGTTTTTAACCACACAATATTTTAATATATATATATATATATATATATATATATATATACACACACACACACACACACACACAAACCCACAAGATCATTAACACAAATACATCTCATGCATACTCTCAGATCAGGAATAAATCACTAAATCTAATCCATACTCTCGGATAAATAATGAATGACTAAATCTAATCTATACTCTCGAATCAGGAATGAATGACTAAATCTAATTCGTACTCTCAGAGCAGGTATGTCAGAATATTATTTTGCGCTCATGTGACACACGTGCTCATTAGAAGATGATGTCCAATATCCATATTAATTAACTTAAACCTCCTTTGCAAGTCTTATATTATCTCTTTGTATGACTACAATGCTCAACTCCTGATACCAACTTTGCTAAGGAATAACTATCCTACTTCTGTGTATATTTAACGTAGGGTGTTTAGGTATTAATAAACCATTATCTTTCTATTTAATGATACTTCTTTTATTATTATCATGCACTAGTAGTTATATATCTTAAATCATATAGAACCATAACTAGTTTGTATATCGTATATCATTAAATATGTTTTTGACAAATATTCCAGACAATAAATAGTTCGTATATAGTATATCATTAAATACGTTATACGAACTAGTTAAGGTTCTATATGATTTAAGATATATAACTATTAGTTCATGATAATAATAAAAGAAATATCATTAGATAAAAAGATAAAGGTTTATTAATACCAAAACACTTTACGTTAAATATACACTGAAGTACGATAGTGTTTCCTTAGCAGAGTTAGTATCAGGAGTTGAGCATTGTAGTGTTACCAAGAGATAATATAAGACTTGCAAAGGAGGTTTATGTTAATTAATATGTGTATAGGACATCATCTTCGTATATCGTATATCACTAAATACATTATTATTATCATGAACAAGTAGTTATATATCTTAAATCATATAGAAGCATAACTTGTCCTTATATCGTATATCGTTAAATACGTTTTTAACAAATATTCTAGTAGGTAAAAGGATTTTGGAGGCTGATAATGAACCCTAAAATCAACTTAGAGGGGATTAAATACGAAGGACAACCTAAAAGATCATTATTTTGGGTTGCAGCTGGTCTCACATTGTGACAACCCGATATTTTCGAATCAATGTAATGTCCTAAAAAGTCAAGAAGAATAATCTATTTTGATATAACAAACTTAGTGTTAAAAATAAAATGCTCAAAAGTCTCTATTGCATTGCATAAAATGATACATATCATAATAAGGTTTCCAAAAATATAAAGAACACTGAAATCCGAATTATAACAGTGAAGTTATCATTTTTATATGTTTCGGACATAGCAATAGACAGCTAAAAACTCAAAATAGAGATCGATGGATTTTTGACCGAAACAACCTAAACGAGAAACAAATCCGTCAATGATAATAGCACAACGGAGAAAAGTCTATTGAGAACGAACATCGGATGAAGAAGTTACGGATTTTAAATGGACTTTTGGTGTCCCGGCCTATTAAAAATAGAAAATTGAAAATAAACTCAAAACTAGCCGATGGAGTCAAAATGAAGGTGGTAGAGTACAATCTCACCTATGTGTGGATATAAAGAACGTGAAAAATGGAGCTCGTACGCGAAAGTTACGTAATTTAGAAGTTCGGAAAACTCAATTACGCCCCACGTACCAAAGGATAGGAGCCTAGTCCCATCGTGCAACAGGCTCTCCCATCGGCCATCAGATCCGAAGTACGTAAGCAGTAACGTCTGGTACACCCCACGTAACCTCGTACGCCCAGCGTACCGAGGTGGTTAAGCACCCTATAAAAGAGATGCGAGGGTTCCGGGCTAAAATGCTCATTTCTTCTCTTTCTCGTGCTGAAGATCAACGTTTAAACCCTTGAAGCCATCCCGAATCCCCGATTTTCACATCCAGGTTCCGAAGGAAGGTTTTACACTCCTGGGATTCCCGAGATTTCCGAGAAATCCACTTTCTCAAGTCGAAATTCTGCTCAATTTTCGTCTCACCATCTTCAATCTATCAAGTGTGTTCATACCCCTACACACACACTTTAAATACGTTTTAAATGCTTGTTAAAATACTTTTAGGGGGAAATACAAGTACACACACTGTTATCCTCGTGTGAAAAACATCAATCTTATGCTAAATGTTTTATTATATAATCTTTCATATGTGATTTATAACTATAATACGAAAACGTTCTCGTGCAACATATCACGATAACACTTTGTCATTATGGAATAAAATATGTTATATAAATATCAAACATTTTATTTATATTTTGAGTATAAATGTTCAATAATGCTATTTCAAAGGTTATACTTTATATACAAAGTCGACATTACACTAGGTTTACCATACAAACGAAACACACTTTTGGAATAAGTATAATAGGTATAGTTTTTAAGTAAATCATGAGAGTTTACATACTATAAGTAATATATCAAGGAAATACTTTCATGTACAAGAAGAAATAGACTTTTCATACGTAAATCTATTTGATACTAAGTTTTGTGAGATATTCAAACTTCACGTACTTGCAGTTAAAGCCCTGTATTATATACCATAATCTCTTGTAGTGAGAGCGTGATATTTGTGTATAGATCTATATAGGATTTGACAATCCCACACCTAAACTGTTAGCTACATTTAGACCGGCAGGTCTGGGGTGACAAACATCATATCATGCTAACGCCTGAAGAACGTTGTTATAAGCAGTTTGGGTCAATAGCATGGTTATAAACTCACATGGAGTATTAAAAACATGTTGATTTACGGGATTATCAAATGCCTTAGTGATTTTATACATACATAAATCTACTAATCTAGGCATGAAAAACACTATTGCATTACAGTGTTGGAACTTTTAAACTACTACATACTTATGGAAAAATATTGGATTTCTACAAGCAAACATTCAAAACAGTCGGGTCTTGGTAAAAGACTACTTTTATACTAGTAGGAAATATGGGGATTTTCTAGGAGTTTTGAAACATCTATAAACAGTTTCATTCAAATTCATACAAACATTAACATTAAATATTTATGAACTCACCAACTTAAATGTTGATCTACACATTCAATTCTACTTGTATTTCTCAGGGATTCAGTAATATAGGTAAACTTCAGCTTTTGGAGAAGTGACGCTAAGGCGTCGGTTTAAAACTCATTTTGTCATCATATTTTAATTTGTTTCGAAACAAGTATCTTTCAAAAATGTAACTTTTAAATTATATATATATATATATATATATATATATATATATATATATATATATATATATATATATATATATATATATATATATATATGTCACACCCAAAAACCACGAACGGCGGAAACGTTCTGGGGCGGAGGACGTCATGTATAATATCAACAATGTAAGGTAGTAAACAAGCAACAACATCATCCATTGCATTAATAAAATAATTATTATACAATTGTATTCTGTCAAATTTTGAAAAACACTAAAGCATAAATCAAAATGAAAGATAAGTCTTGAATAAGCTCCATCTTCCTTTCTCATTGCATCGGTACCTGTCTATGATGACCTGAGGATACAAGAAATTTTGAAAGCGAGTATCAGCTTTAAAGCTGGTGAGATCATAAGTATTTAGTGACTTAATTTGTATGTAAGAATTTGTAAGTCTATGTATTGTAAGAATTTGTAAGTCTATGTATTGTAAGAATTTGTAAGTGTATATGAACTGTAAGTATTTGTAAGTGTTTGAAAAACTCTAGAATCCCTATGATTCCTTCTAGTATATGAAGGTGTCTTCTATCAAGACCTATCTGTTCTCTGTGTGTGTGGCTCTTGTAAGAGCATGTAATTTCCCAAAGTATAACTATCATTATCCAAAAATATAGTTTGTACATTTATGTTTAAGTGAGGTTATCACTAAAATATGTAATGGAAAAATTAGCGTAGTACTAAAGCGTAGCTCCAAAAGGGCTGCTACCGTACTAAATACCTTAAGCTGGATTTTAGGCAAAGGCACTATGTGATAAATTGCGCCATACTATCGACTAGTAACAACGACATAATGAATGGTCGTAATAAAGAAATGACGTTTGGCACCCGCAGACCTGCCAGTCCGGTTGTAGCTAGCAGCAAGGTGTAGGATTGTCAATCCAGCATAGATCTATATGCAAACTCAACGCTCCCCCTTCAAGAGACTCTGGCCGCAACTCAATTCATGAGGTTTTAATTCATGGTCCGATTTAAATCACAGTAATTAACGTATTCTCGTATATGTAATGTAATGTACTGTTCTAGCTGTAATGTAATGAACTGTTCAAGCAAGTATAGTAATGTAATGAACTATTCTAGCACGTATAGTAATGTAATGAACTGTTCTAGCAAGTATAGTATTGTAATGAACTGTAATGTTCTATGTGTGCTAGCTGTAATGTGTGTTCTCTCTATCTAGCAAGTATAGTAATGTAAACGTTCTAGTATAGTTGTACATGTTCTCGTCCTAGTATAGTTGTATATGTAATGTACAGTAATGTTCTAGAAAGTATTGACTCATGAATGAACTGACTCATTGTATGATATCGCGTTCTAGTAATGGTTCTAGTATCTTCCTGAACTACCCATATGGTAGCTTATTAGTAATCTAAGTGGTACGTATGGACGCGGATGTATACCCTTGCTACCCAAGGGCATAAGATGAACTGGAAGGACCCTTTTATGACTTTATATGTACACATGATATATAACTAATATTTAAACGACCTTCGGACGAGTATCTGATATCCCACCAGACCACATCTCAAGCGCGAAAAGGAAATAGGGTGGATAGCCTTCCTAAGTCTTTTAAACATTTCTTATATAACTATACATATAGAGGCATGCAATTTATAATATAAAAGCATAAATAAGTTTAGTAAAACATTTGAAATATGAAATATAAATATTAGTCTAAGGAAAGATCGACTTGATGTCAATCTATAAAACAATTTGAAGGCATAAGTTTGATAAAACAATATAAGTACAAGGAACATTTGTTTGATAAAAGAATATAAGTACAAGGAACATTTGTTTGAAAACACAGTTGTAAATAAGTTTGAAATATGATAAACAAAGTAAGAGGTACAGTGTAATAAGTAGTTTGAAACATATAAAATGTTTATAAAAATCATTTGAAGGAAACTGTTTGGTAAAACGGCTAATGAGTAGCCAAATCTTTTGTATGCTGTATATTAATCACATGTGATTGATGTAATAAGTAATATAATCCTACTTACTAATCACATGTGATTGACATAATAAGTAGAATGATTCTACTTGTATCCCCCCCCCCATAAAACATTTAAAATAGTTTAAAACATTAGTTAAGGGGTATGAACTCACCTGCAGTATGAGACTGGAATTGAACGGCTGTTATCGTATGGAAGGATCGGACAAGTGCTTGGTGTCAAGTGAAGAATTAGACGCACACAATGATCCTAATTACATATGAAACATATGTATATAAATAATTAGTGATTATAACACTAATTATACAAGTAATAACATTTAAGCGCGAGGAGAACACTTTTGGTCAAGTGCTAGGAGGCTAATTGGTTGCAACAAAGAAGTGCAATGCCCCTAATGGAAGTTTAAGGTCAAAAGACCATAATCATTGGAGTTTACGGCCCAGCGGAGTAAGCTCCTGGCCGTAAACTCTCAACCAAGTCATGAAGTGGAGCTTAGAAGTACTACAACCTTAGAGGGGAATTGTTTCTAGGCTTAGCAAGAGTTTAAGTTACCATATTGACTCCTATGGGGAGTTTACGGCCCAAAGACCCTTTTCCCTTGGAGTTTACGGCCGTAAACTCCCTCGGGAGGGTTCTTATTGTACTTTCAAGTCTCCAACATTTCAAGGAACAAGTCTAGGCTTTAGTACTTGGCTTTAGGAGGGTTCATAGCATAAATATGTACCATTTATGGAGTTTACGGCCATAGAACTCTTTGGGCCATAAACTCCCTCACACTTGAGGTTCTAAGAATTTTAACTAGTCCAAAACTCATCTAGTGTCACACCCCCAAACCAAGGATGGCGGAAACGTCCAGGGGTGGAGGGCTTCATGTACAGTATCACAACAACATGTATAATAGTGCTCAAAGTAAATACAACCATCATAAATATAATTGAAAAAGTTACACAAAAGTATATGTTTACATGTTTCAAAATCAATTACATTGTGATGATAAAAATAAAAATAAATTGTTGACGGTTTAACGTCCCATCCTCAAAGCGCTGAAGTTTTCCTGTTTCACTGATTTCCTGAGAATACAAGTAGTTTTGAAAAGTGTCAACAATTAAGTTGGTGAGTTCATAAGTGTTTTGTTTGGAGTAGAAACCGTTTTCCTCTTTAAAGGCGATAGGATATGTATCCAGAAAATCCAATATTTTCTTAGTTAGGTGTAAACAGAATATTCCTATATGATGTGTTGATGAAGCCTAGATTGACCCGTAGATTTCCTCTATAATCGTCCAGCATATATAAGTTATAGAAGATTTAAGTTAGATAAAACGTCGAATGTAGTGGGTCCGCCCTAGGTCCACAACCCAACGAGGAACAGGAGATGAGGCGGGCACCACCAATTCTAAGCCAATCCAGACTAAATTCTTGTATGACTCAAGCATATACGCTCAACGATTATAGTTGAAGTCTAACAATGCGAACTTTTAATGTGAATATAACCTATACGATGTGTTGATGTATCCTAGATTGACCCGTAGATTTCCCCTATAATTGTCCAGCATATATAAGTTCTAGAAGATTTAAGTTAGATAAAACGTCGAATGTAGTGGGTCCGCCCTAGGTCCACAACCCAACGAGGAACAGGAGATGAGGCGGGCACCACCAATTCTAAGCCAATCCAGACTAAATTCTTGTATGACTTAAGCGTATACGCTCAACGATTATAGTTGAAGTCTAACCATACGAAAATCTATTGTGAATATAACCTATACATATCATAGTTCACCGGGGAGTAATAGGGATTAGGGAACCTGAACTATGCATAGGAATAGCTTATCAAAAGTGGTGGTGATGGTGAGTGTAACCTATACATATCATAGTTCACCGGGGAGTGATAGGGATTAGGGAACCTGAACTATGCATATGAATAGCTTATCAAAAGTGGTGGTGATGGTGAGTGTAACCTATACATATCATAGTTCACCGGGGAGTGATAGGGATTAGGGAACCTGAACTATGCATATGAATAGCTTATCAAAAGTGGTGGTGATGGTGAGTGTAACCTATACATATCATAGTTCACCGGGGAGTGATAGGGATTAGTGAACCTGAACTATGCATATGAATAGCTTATCAAAAGTGATGGTGAATTGCTTTCTTGTAATTAAGTTCCTAGGGTAGATGAAACATAAACTATACCTATTATAGTTTATTACTTTGTTTGTAATATGTATTTACCATAACTATACCGATTATAACTAACGCGTTCGTTTGTGGGGGTATAATGGCTTAACTATACTTATCATAGATTATCTTAATCGTCCATAGCGGCAATAACTCTTTTGTAAGTGTAAGACCTTTAATATTGTGTTTGTTATATGAATAATCCTAAACTATACCTATTATAGTTTATCGATTGATTTCGTGGGAAATGAGCATAGGCCTTACTTGTCATAATTTATCAATGTTTATATTTTAATGGATATAGCCTCGTAATATCGTATATCTATATATATATATATATATATTTGTCATACTTGTGAAGGTGTAAATCCATTTGTTTTCTGATGTATGTCTATGTAGGAATACAAAATTTGTCATATATTGCAACTACACATAATCACATAACGATGTATACCTTGCTCAACATGTTACAAGGTGAAATGAAATTTATTGTGTTTTTCTGTTAATAACATTTTCTGTAACTGTTATTGGAAAAATTGTAGAAAAATCATAAAATGTCCAAATCAGGTTCTGTAACCTCTGAGAGTTTGGAAAATGAGTCTAGTTTGTTCATAATTTTTATTATAATTTTTAATGACCTCTAATTTGGGTGAAAAAGTCCATAATCACAGACTGGTCCGGATTGATGTTTGAAATGATAGGCAGTTTTGTAAAAATCACCATAAATTGTAGAAAAATCGTATGGAGCTGTTCAAGTAGTCATTTTAAAGCTAAGAAGTGGAACTACATGCACCTAAAACAGTTTTGAAAACAAAAATATTTAAGATGTCCAAAACAGTTCGTGAATGGAGTGAAACTTTTCTGATGAAGGCTGTTAGAAAAATGTAGTTATGTTCTAAGTATTTTAACTTGTATTCCCCCCCTAAAAACTTGAGAAAACATGAAAATGTAGGGGTATGAACTCACCTTAAGTGTTTTCAGTAGGTAAGTGTTGAAGAAGAGAAGTGTTCAACCCAAGAACACTTGAAGAATCACTTGAAGATTTGAAGCTCTAACACAAATATTATGGAGTTTGTGTAAGATACCCATGATTTGGGTGGAAATAATTGAGATAATCATAAAGGAAATGGATTATGCTTACCAAATGTGGAGGAAAAACTCAAGATCAGCCCTTGAATCTCGAATTTCTAGAGAGAGAAAGTGAGAGAGAAAAGAGTTTGATCTTCTTGTGAAATGAGAGCAAATGAGAGAAAATGAGGAGAGAGGATGATTATCCAGCTCTCAAAAATGTGGGGATGGCTTGTAAAATGGGGTAAAAGGTACAAGGTATGGTGGGGAGGAGTATGGGTTGTCATGGAGTGGGTATGGGGGTTGCTTGCGTCATAAAGTAAAGCAAAGTCAACACTCCATCTCTTTGTACTTTACCCACTTGCTTTTAATATTTAAATAAAGATTTTTATGAAAATATGATTAAATTGTGAATATTTAGGGTTTATTATGTTAAAATATGATTTTAGGTGAAAACCCCGCGTTAAAATAATTAAAAACGGGCCTTAAACGTAAAACTATGCGAAAACCGAGAGAAATTGAGCTTCCAGCGAGACCTCTCGGTCCCTAGGCCGAGGCTCGGTCCATGCTGATGCTGACTCGGAAACGAAGGCGCGAGCCAGAAGAAGGAGCGAAGGCGAAGGGCGAGGGTCCGGTCCGAAGGGTCAGCAGGGAAGCTTCGGTTCGGAGTTAAGAAGCGAGAATGGCAGAACCGAACGGACTGTAGTGAACAGTAGTGAACAGTACTTTCGGTTCGGTTAGTGAACAGTACCTTCGGTTCGGATCAGCAGCCTTCTTCATCAGGAGGGTTCGGTTCCTAAGAGGGGTTTCGGTTCCTTAGAGGGGTTTCAGTTCCTAAGAGGGGTTTCTGTTCCTAAGGTCCGTTTTTCGCGTAGACTTCCGTTTTTGGGCTGTTTTCGCCAAATTCGAGGGTCGGGATGCCCCGAGTGATTATAGAAAGTTGGGAGAGATTTCGAGAGAGATTTGAGAGAGATTCCTCGTTCTTAGAGAGATTTGGGAGAGATTTGACATACTTGGAGAGATTTCACATACAAAGAGATATGTGGGAGAGATTTCACATACTTAGAGAGATTTGGGAGAGATTTGACATACTTGGAGAGATTTCACATACAAAGAGATATGTGGGAGAGATTTCACATACTTAGAGAGATTTGGGAGAGATTTGACATACTTGGAGAGATTTCACATACAAAGAGATATGTAGGAGAGATTTCACATACTTAGAGAGATTTGGGAGAGATTTGACATACTTGGAGAGATTTCACATACAAAGAGATATGTGGGAGAGATTTCACATACTTAGAGAGATTTGGGAGAGATTTGACATACTTGGAGAGATTTCACATACAAAGAGATATGTGGGAGAGATTTCACATACTTGGAGAGATTTGGGAGAGATCTCTCATAGAGAGAGATAAAGTGAAAACGATTGAGGGAGGTTTCATTGGGGACCTTTTTGAGTGTTCGGCTTTGCAATGCAGGGTCCGTAAGCCCCGTTACGCCTTGTTTAAGGATCTTGCATACTCCCGATGAGTATGCGACATTGTTTTATCGGTTTGGCTCGCCACGTACCTCAGTTTAAGGTTAAGGAGATCGAGGTGTACGCACTTTTTGATTTAGGATCTCTCGTTAGAATAGAGAGTTGTTTAGGAGTTACTTATCATAAGCTCTAGTACTTACGGCAAAATGAGTGGACCGGTTTGACTTGTTGACTTTCGTTGACTTTGACTTGACTGAAAATTGACGGTTGTTACATCATCCCCCCGTTAGAGGGAATTTCGTCCCGAAATTTGGATTTAGACAAGGAGTAGGCATGAATAATCGAGCCAAAAAGTGGGGATTCTTCCTAATCGATCGATTCTCACGCTCTCAAGTAAATCTAGGTCCTTGGTTGGCATTCTAGTCGTATGATAAAAAAATGAAGTCGCTTGGTAATAAAGACACTAAATTTGATCGTAAAGGCGTTACAGACAAGACTCCACTGTGCAACTATTAAACAGAGTTATAGTACTATAGATTTACTACAAGACTATTGATGCGAACTAGGTATACTACAAAAGAAAAGTATGCGCAGCACGAGGGTCCCCTCACTGACGGGGTCTCGCAAAAGGTAAGACTCTAGTTGCACTAGTTTTAAGCAGTTTATGAGTCCGATACAACGAATGCTTTAGATATTCTTAACGAGGTCCGGAGTAGTTTCTCCGGTGGCAGTGATCCTTAGTATCCTCCCATCTGCGCCAGAGTTCTTTATAATTGGACAGTCCTTTCTGAGGTGTCCAATCTCACCGCATTGGTGACACATCTGGCTTGCACTAGCATTGGTGGTGGAAGTGAGGTGTTTAGTCAGAGTTACGTGCACACGCATGCCCTCCTCGTTCATCCACTTCGAAACTTTCCTTTTATGGGGGCCGGTTTTACCACCACCTTTGTGTGCACAGATTGTCCCGATGCCGGGTACTTGAGAAATTGGTTGTGCCGGTGCTGAAGGGGCAGGAGTTGCCACTTGTTGTTGTCGCATGGCAAGTCTTTGGGATCGTTGACGCTCCTTTCGAGCTCGACGATTTCGTTTCCTCTTTTCGGTCTTACGACTTTGTACGTCCATGACTGCTGCCCTTTGTTGGCTTCCTGGATTGATACAACAATCGAAATTTTCGATTCCTTTGTCAGTCGCGATTGCGTTGCCAGTGTTGAGGTTTATAAGGGCAGCCGCCGCAGCAGCTGTTACCGCGGCTTGAAACGTAGCGGCGTCGATATGAAGGATAGGGGATTCGTTGTTCAGTAGACTATTTCCGGATGATGACATGATTCTGCAACACGAAAGACAAGGAGTTTGTGAGTGACTAAGGTTGGCTTTGTATTATTTTGATTCTGACTAAGAGATGAGTTATTATACATGAAAACTTAGCTTATACACATTATGATATAACCAATACTGGGCGGATAGTAAAATGTGTGATTCTACTTCAGTTTCACATCCCAACGAGGAAAAGAAACTAAGTCAGAATTCTCACATTCTATTATCTACCAGGTATTCGTTATATATAACTGGGGGAATGTATAAGCGAGGAAATCATAACAAATAACATTCTTAGTAATCCTTCTTAATGAATTAGAGTTCCTAGTCAGGGCTATCATTGAACCTATTTCAACCGTTCACCTATAGAGTAGAAGCATGTTCTCGAAAGTTTGACCTACATCCCTATGATGCAGTCCCAATACGGAGTCGAAGTAAATTCATAGAATGGTCTCATGACGGCCTTGGAATTCCTTATTGTTTATGCTCTCAGTTTAATCCTTGGCATTACTACCATGCATGCTTTAATTGATGATAGACTTATTTAAATAAAGAAATTTGGAATTTAGTCGTCGATGTTAGAAACACGTACTAATATTTGCGGGCAGTTCCGGGGTGGTCTCTCCTTCTAAAATCACTTGGTATATAATTTAAGAATTTCTTGGTGTTACCATATGTAAATTGTTTGTAGTATAGGGTTCGAGGATAATAGGTCTACATCTCATTAACGTAAGGAAGATTTTGGGCAATGCTACGGTTCCCTGGAATAGTGTAGTCTCCGGATTCTGAAGGATTCGAATGTCTCCACTTAACAACCTAGGTTGGTCGTGTTCTTCGTTCCAGGTTTCCAAGCATTCTACCCAAGGAGGCGTTGGGCCTTGAATAACCGGACGAGGGTTAGGATTTGGAACAAGGGCCATCAGGGTAGGTTCTCCACTTCAGGGTCGGGGTCAGGACCATCAGCAAAGCCTTCAGCTTGGTGACCATTCAAAGGGATTCGGTAATCACTCTATGGCTCCTTTCCGAGCCATTCAGTATTGCCGTGGTTAGGGTAGTACGGGTCGTCGTGGGTTTAGCCATAATATCTTCGCGAGAAATGGGGATATAAGAAATAATAAGTAGACGTACTAATTAGATAATTATAAGATGATCTTTACCAGGTACTTCAATATATTGTTTAGTGCATACTAGTCATATGTATCTGGGACAGGATAGACCTTCGAATAAGCGATCCTAACTCTAAATCCCCAATCCAACGAGAACAGGAAGTAAAGCAAAGACCCACAGATTCTAAGTCTATGACGTCCTGGATACATATAATTTTAATGCATCCACTAGGCAATTATTGACCTATTGGTAAAAATCTATTTAGTTCTCAAATAAGTAATTATAATAACACCAAATACCCCTATGGTATTTCATTGTGGTAGTGTTGGTAAGTTTTTAGGCTTGTTGCAACACCTACGACCATTCCTGGGCATATGCTAATCACTTCTGGGTGAGACATAGTTGATCAGGCTATGTCATTCCCAGACCTGACTATACATCCCCAAGCCTACTCGTATTGTTCAACAATCGCTACTTTTGTCCCATCCCACCGTGATACTGACCCTAGCGTGTGTGCACACGCTCCTACTTTTACCGAGGAATTATTTGTTTCTAAGAGTATAGTTGTTTTGAAAGCTTTAAATCAGAGACTTTCGGTCCCAATGTATTTATAGTTTGTATATCTTATGTGGTTCGATATACTGAGTTCACTATAAACAATGCTCTGATACCAATCTGTCACACCCCCAAACCAAGGATGGCGGAAACGTCCAGGGGTGGAGGGCTTCATGTACAGTATCACAACAACATGTATAATAGTGCTCAAAGTAAATACAACCATCATAAATATAATTGAAAAAGTTACACAAAAGTATATGTTTACATGTTTCAAAATCAATTACATTGTGATGATAAAAATAAAAATAAATTGTTGACGGTTTAACATCCCATCCTCAAAGCGCTGAAGTTTTCCTGTTTCACTGATTTCCTGAGAATACAAGTAGTTTTGAAAAGTGTCAACAATTAAGTTGGTGAGTTCATAAGTGTTTTGTTTGGAGTAGAAACCGTTTTCCTCTTTAAAGGCGATAGGATATGTATCCAGAAAATCCAATATTTTCTTAGTTAGGTGTAAACAGAATATTCCTATATGATGTGTTGATGAAGCCTAGATTGACCCGTAGATTTCCTCTATAATCGTCCAGCATATATAAGTTATAGAAGATTTAAGTTAGATAAAACGTCGAATGTAGTGGGTCCGCCCTAGGTCCACAACCCAACGAGGAACAAGAGATGAGGCGGGCACCACCAATTCTAAGCCAATCCAGACTAAATTCTTGTATGACTCAAGCATATACGCTCAACGATTATAGTTGAAGTCTAACAATGCGAACTTTTAATGTGAATATAACCTATACGATGTGTTGATGTATCCTAGATTGACCCGTAGATTTCCCCTATAATTGTCCAGCATATATAAGTTATAGAAGATTTAAGTTAGATAAAACGTCGAATGTAGTGGGTCCGCCCTAGGTCCACAACCCAACGAGGGACAGGAGATGAGGCGGGCACCACCAATTCTAAGCCAATCCAGACTAAATTCTTGTATGACTCAAGCATATACGCTCAACGATTATAGTTGAAGTCTAACCATACGAAAATCTATTGTGAATATAACCTATACATATCATAGTTCACCGGGGAGTAATAGGGATTAGTGAACCTGAACTATGCATATGAATAGCTTATCAAAAGTGATGGTGAATTGCTTTCTTGTAATTAAGTTCCTAGGGTAGATGAAACATAAACTATACCTATTATAGTTTATTACTTTGTTTGTAATATGTATTTACCATAACTATACCGATTATAACTAACGCATTCGTTTGTGGGGGTATAATGGCTTAACTATACTTATCATAGATTATCTTAATCGTCCATAGCGGCAATAACTCTTTTGTAAGTGTAAGACCTTTAATATTGTGTTTGTTATATGAATAATCCTAAACTATACCTATTATAGTTTATCGATTGATTTCGTGGGAAATGAGCATAGGCCTTACTTGTCATAATTTATCAATGTTTATATTTTAATGGATATAGCCTCGTAATATCGTATATCTATATATATATTTGTCATACTTGTGAAGGTGTAAATCCATTTGTTTTCTGATGTATGTCTATGTAGGAATACAAAATTTTTCATATATTGCAACTACACATAATCACATAACGATGTATACCTTGCTCAACATGTTATAAGGTGAAATGAAATTTATTGTGTTTTTCTGTTAATAACATTTTCTGTAACTGTTATTGAAAAAATTGTAGAAAAATCATAATATGTCCAAATCAGGTTCTGTAACCTCTGAGAGTTTGGAAAATGAGTCTAGTTTGTTCATAATTTTTATTGTAATTTTTAATGACCTCTAATTTGGGTGAAAAAGTCCATAATCACAGACTGGTCCGGATTGATGTTTGAAATGATAGGCAGTTTTGTAAAAATCACCATAAATTGTAGAAAAATCGTATGGAGCTGTTCAAGTAGTCATTTTAAAGCTAAGAAGTGGAACTACATGCACCTAAAACAGTTTTGAAAACAAAAATATTTAAGATGTCCAAAAGAGTCCGTGAATGGAGTGAAACTTTTCTGATGAAGGCTGTTAGAAAAATGTAGTTATGTTCTAAGTATTTTAACTTGTATTCCCCCCCTAAAAACTTGAGAAAACATGAAAATGTAGGGGTATGAACTCACCTTAAGTGTTTTCAGTAGGTAAGTGTTGAAGAAGAGAAGTGTTCAACCCAAGAACACTTGAAGAATCACTTGAAGATTCGAAGCTCTAACACAAATACTATGGAGTTTGTGTAAGATACCCATGATTTGGGTGAAAATAATTGAGATAATCATAAAGGAAATGGATTATGCTTACCAAATGTGGAGGAAAAACTCAAGATCAGCCCTTGAATCTCGAATTTCTAGAGAGAGAAAGTGAGAGAGAAAAGAGTTTGATCTTCTTGTGAAATGAGAGCAAATGAGAGAAAATGAGGAGAGAGGATGATTATCGAGCTCTCAAAAACGTGGGGATGGCTTGTAAAAAGGGTTAAAAGTGTTGGGTTTTGAGCATTCTAACACTCCTAAGTGTACATGCAACCCTAAATACCTTGGATCTATGTTTTCTCTATTATACATGCAAATAAGATATTCCAAGGTATTATCCTAATCTAGCATACAAAACAATAACTATAGCAAGATAGAATACATACCTCTTGATGTAGTAAGTCTTCATGAAGCTTGAGTGCTTAGTGCCCCAAGTGTGACACCTCAAATGGAATCACAATCATCAAAACACTTAGAATGATTTGAGAGAATTCTACACTCTTCAAAATCGGCTAGCCCTTTCTTCACTATCTCTAGTGGCCAATTTTTCCTCAATAATAAGATGCTTATATAGTTACACAATTAGGGTAAACTCTTAATTGTCATGGCTTTCCATTTCCTTGGATCCATGGGTACAAATACACCATGGAGCATCCATGGACCATCCTATGGGTTTTAGCCCAACTTGATTATCCATGGAGCATTAGCCCACTATACAAGTATGGATGATTTACACAATCAACCCATATATTTAATTAGTCTTCTTTTGATCACTTAATTAATCCTAGATTAATTCTTGATCAATACTAATTAAATAATCTTATTATTCTTATTATTAATATACTAGAACTTATAATATATTAATAACCATAAGTGTCTTATTTCTCTCATTCAAGTGCATGATGGTATGCAACCCAAATGGACCATGCCGGGTCGGGTCAAGTCTTACCAAATATAGTTATGGACTTAGACATTAATCCAACAGTCTCCCACTTGGATAAGTCTAAAACTATTATTGCGTATGACTTCAGGAACCAACCGGCAATCGTAGCTCTCAAAAGCTTCTGTCGAACTCTGACCTTGTCGATGAACTCTGACCTTTGTCAGTGACTTGTCCATTAGATAAGGGATCATATATTCCTCCATTCTAGATATCATATGGACTGAGACATGGATTATAATCATTCTCTCTGTCCATTTGTTGTTTCCCGATTTCCGATTTATGACAACTGACTAATTGAACAAATCAAATCAGTCCTGGCCCGGCCGAGCACTTCCATTTGTCATCATCAAATCATCGAGGGGCCCACAGATATCGCTTTTATCCCGAAGGTAAAAGGAACGGATAAACTTTGACTCATATGGCTTGTTCTACTACTTGTTGAATCATACACAAAGGCACGTTTTATAGCACCGAGTTACCAAATGCGTTTTCGTGCTATCAATGTACTATCAACTCATAGTAACAACTCATATCTCTAGGTTTGAAGAATATAAGATATTATCGTCTCATGATCACTCGTGATAAAATCCATGAAGTGATTCCAATGAGCGCGGGTTGAATCCAATACTCAGAACTTATGAGCACTCATGATTGTTGTAGCCTTGTCCAACACCTTAGACCTCTACAACCCATCATGACAGTCTTAATTCATATCTACTTCCAAAATATGACCGACTGTGGATGGTTTGAATAACTTAGTCATTCCGGAAGAATAACCCAGTTTATTCGGGAAGTCAAAACATGCAAAGTGAAACACAATAATAATTGAATCCAATATGGTCTCAGAACTTATGAATATAAATAAAACACCTTTTATTTATCACCATATGATTACACATTATTCATTGTATACTGTTTCAGCTATCAACTTTATTCTTGAATTTAAAACAATAGTTGTCCCATGCTCCAAGCATGTACACTATGTTTTTTTTTCTAAACACTAGTCATGCCACACACGAAGTATGCATACTATGTTTGTCTATGATCTTTACTTTGTGAACTAGATCAATTGAACATTACTTCAATGATTCTCTTTTCACACTCCCAAATCCTTACTGCAAATGCAAGAATTCCAAATTCATGCCATTTACTGAAATCTGTTAGATTCTAAACTTATATGCATTGATCCTCTTGTAATGATTATGCACAAAGTCAGAAAGACTTGACAACAATCACTACAGAGTATTCCAAAAGAGATCAGCTCCTTGGAAACTTCCTTCTTGCATTAAGTTTCTTAATCTTAAACAGATTGAAAATTCTAACTTTGAAACATTTCCAGATTCCATTTTGACTATCACTTCTGAACAAGAGTTGCCTCCTTACAGATTATGTCAATATGGTCCTTCTAGAATTATCACTATACTTCCAACTGTCCTTGAGCAACCAATCTTTGGTAAACCTTAGATTGTTCTCGACAATTGTTTAATCCTTTTAGTCATATCCAGTTCTAAACCTTTTTCCCTTCTTAATGCCCTAGGCATTTGGAAAATTTTTAGAAAGGATGAATATAGCACATGTAATCGATCCTATATCCGAAGCATATGGGACACGATTCATGATGTCTCACATAAAGACTAAACCAGTCTTTTGCTATAACATTTCCATTTCTATTTGCCAAGTTCTCCTATTTCAGATTATGAAAAGGGATGCCGTAATCATAATCGAATTTTAGAACGCAAATAATGGACCCGTATACAGAATTTCCTTATGTTGAGCCATTCCAACATGAAATTCATATATATCCTTGACTAAATGATTAAAACCTCACGATCTAAGCTTATAGATTTGAGATGAAGTATAATTTCCTCTCCCTTAATTATAGCAAAACAACTCTTTCCCAATTGAAACTTTTGTTTTCTATAATTAACATTGCTAACTTGCAATACTTATCATAATTATCATGCTCCCACTAACATGATGATTATTAGCATAACACTTATGCTCCCACTAGCTTTGACATGTACCCAGAAATCAGCTGGACTTCTAGAAATCAATACTTCATTGACTTTCTTACCAAAGTTCAGATTTCTGATACTAGATTATTTTGATAAGACTTTATCAAAATCATACACCTTCCCTTAGATAGCACACTTGTGGGTCTAAACAATTATGAAGAGGTATGCCGTAATCATAATGGCTAGACCTTTTTTGCCACTTCTCACAAGTCCATATTAGTGTGCCGGTTAACCACACGCGCTCCACTAACGACTTTGAGAATGCAAATATCACAATTGCTATCTAGCTAAAATCTACTTAGTGAAAGTGTTTCCTCACCATCATTTTCATGAATCAGAGAGAAACCTTATGACACTTAGATTTAATGGTGTATGAGTTCCTACCCATATGAACTGTCAAAATCATAATCATAAGACAAAGATAATGACAAATCCAAAACCATATGGATTGAACTCAATCTTAACTTCTTGCCACCTGGCAGCTCAAGGGCCTACCATTGCTTCCAAGTTGTTGTGCAACAAATTGAGAACTCTAAGAACTCATATGCAAAGCCAACTTTAACTGGAATGGCCACAGATATGTCAACACGATAGGTTATAAACCTCAAGTCGTGTGCTAGTGAAGAACTTCAGGTTTTACTCTTGATTAGTTCTTGAGACTTTCAAGACCTTTAAGACTCCCACTGTCCTCTTGACCTATAAGACTCCCTTGTCAAATATCCAATAGATAGTGTGGATTCTAATCAAGACAAACACTTCACACAATTGGCCTAAGTTGGTCTTTGTTTTATCCAAAACATCACAGCTTACCAATTTCAAATGTACAAGAGTAGAAAAACTTTTACTCTTACATTTGACAAGTGTTTTAAACCTTCTTTTGAGACATGTCACTCAAGTTACAATCTTGGAGTATGACTCTAAGACTTGTATTGGAACGAAGTATGACTCATCTTCTTGATTTAACCACTTCAACAATTCAAGTTCCTCTTCTTAGTCATAAGAATGCACTAAGATTTCCTTAGAGAACTAATTGTGATATGGTTTCTTAATCATTAAGATGATCACAAAACTGATACTAAAGTACTCTCCCATCTTTTCAGATTTGAGAAACTTTTATCCTTCTGCCTAATTTGATTCTTCTTATCGATCTTTTGTGGTGGACTTAATCAGTGCACAAGAATGTGTACTCGATCCCTTAGTCCTTTACTTGACTCACACATCCATGTGAACAAGTAATTAGTCTTAATTTTTCCAAAACTTGAAAGTTCTCATTCATCATGCTATACAACTTGCATGATTCCAAGTTCCGGTCCACTTGAAACTTGGGTGATGAGAATCTTTCCTTATTTGGTAAATTTAGACATTACCACAAATGAAAGAATCAATTTCATGTTTCCACTCTTGCTGTTAATGGAATCTTATAAGCAACAATTTTCTTTCCAAATGCCATTGTAAGGATATTTTAAAATAAATAAAATCAAAAATTTTCTTTTTATTTTAAAACTTTGCGGAAAAACTTATCCTTACAATCCATATGAAAACTTGTTGTTATCTATTCCTAAGCAATATCTCATAACTCCTGAGAAGTAGCTCACGAATCCGATTTTTCAAGCTACGCGATAGAAATCCATCTACGCAATCAGATTCAGCATATTCTTTCTTTAAGTTTCTTCACTTTTCTTTGATTCTTAAACATCACCATGTGACCCAGTCACATCATGTATCAAGAATCTCAGAATAGAAACTTAACAGAGTTAGATAGTGGACTTTACCTGAAGTAGAGTCAAACTTATTGACTTTTACATCCTTAGGTAAATTTGGCAACTTCGCAACCAATGCCCCTTCCTTTGGCAATATAAACATATGGACCCTTTGATAATGGTACACGGGACTATCACAGACTTAGCTTTTCTCTTTACCATTTGGTCAACCGAGTTGACTATGGCCGATCCCTATCCACTGGGAAGAGAATGCTTTACTGGATAACCAATGTCATCATTATCAATGTCCATAAAGTTTTAGGAAGTTGATCTTAGCAAATAGATAAGATCATTAAGGGTCTTGTCATAGTCTGTTTCATAGGTGTCCCAAAGGAACTCACTATGTGACTTAGAAAGTGATTGAACCACCAACTTTCTCAAGACTTTGACACCCAACTCTCCCGGCTTGTCAATATGTGACTACATCTCCAAGATGTGATCACACCTAGACCTTGCCTTGCCAATAGGGCTTGAGTGACCTTAAACTTTTCAAGAACTTGTGGGTTAGGGAGAATAATTGGAGGAGGAGAAAGAAGTATGATATCCATGGGACATCATCTTCATTAGGAAACCTTGTTTCAAGAGATTTGGGAAGATCATAGGTGTCTAAACCAGACATCTTTTGGGAGATATTCAAGATAGTTGATTTAAAGTCCTTAATATGACACCCAATATGAAATATTAAGGCTAGGACCCAACAAACTATTTTATAACTTAGAAGAGGTATGCCGTAATCCAAGCTATAAAATATTTGAAGGTAGGTGAATGACGATTCACCAATTTCCACCAAGATAAACGAAATGAATTATTAGGTTTTAATTGGTTTTGAAACTCCTAGATCTTTGAGATTCATTGAACTTTTCAAAGGCATGTTTCAATCTCGAGTGTGCCCTTCAGGTTTTGTGACTGGGATGCCGAGGATCACAAAACAAGGTGTGAAGTAACCATGCAAATCACTTGGTACCCTTAATAAATTACCCCTCAATCGATGTGCCGGTTAACCACACACGCTCCATCGATACTATGATAAATATTAAGTCACCCTTTACCTACCTTGTTAAGTCCAAGTTAGTGTGCCGGTTAACCACACACGCTCCACTAACGACTTAGACAAAGTGTAAAGTGTAATTTCATGGGTTAGCACCTTATTCACATTTTTCCTAAGTAACTAAGATTGGGTATTATTAAGAGTTTAGTTACTTAGTATTATCATTAATACTTTTAATGAAGGGAGAATTCTAGTCCTGTCAAACCCGTTCGGCTAACGACCCTCCACCAGTCAAGCAAGCGGTGGGTGAGAGTGGACACCCATTAAGTTGCCATTTTATAGGCAACAACCTTATACCCACCTTATAGACCGGTTTCGTGAATGAGGCGTACTAGCGGTAAGACTGAATTTACTCTTATACATATATATATTATTAACTTATAATATTATAAAGTATAAGGGTTGAATTTTAACTTTTAAAATTCTAAGGGCTAACTTGGAATTAAAGTATTCATAAGAGAAAACTTTACAAATTCCAAAACTTGAGGGCAAGTTTTGAAACTATTCAAAACTAATTAATTCCATAACTTATGTGTTTAAAGTAGTTTTAATCCAAAAACTCTTCAAGTTCCATAACTTGAGGACAAGTTATGGAAGACTTTAAACTAATAAAAGAATTAACTTTTTCTTTATTTTATAACTTATGGAATTAATTAAGGTTACACTTTTTTTTTTAATTTATTATTTAATGAAGAGACTCTTGGTCCTCCATAACTTGAGGACAAATTATGGAGTCATAACACCTTTTAATTAGAACTAGACTCTTCATTTTTGTAACCTTTGCCAACTTTTATGAGTTTTAAGATTCATAAATGTGACTTATAAGTTACATAAACACATTTTATGAACTTCTTTTAGATTAATTTGGATTAAAACCAACTATCACATAATTTTATTCATTAATCTAAATTCACTCATAAAATAAGGTAACACAAAAAACTTTTGGTGATCCATAACTTATTCTTAAGTTATGGAATCCTTTAAAACATTAACACCAAATTTTTTGTAACTCCATAAAACTTTGAATCAATTTTTTTTAAAAACCTTTTCATATCCATAACTTATGGAGGTTTCAAAAAATAAAACTCTTTAGATCAAACTTTTAAAACTAATAAAATAATCATATTATTTTATCTTTTATTAAATTTGACCTAATTCAACTCATAAAGCAAATTATTCAAATTTTACAAATAATTAGTTTTTCACAAGAACAAGTAATTATCTTAAAATTTGACAAACTTCATGTTTTTTTTTTCAACTTTGAAAATAAAATATTTGCATCAATATAACAGAAAACAACCCGTGGCTCTGATACCACTGTTGGGTTTTGAGCATTCTAACACTCCTAAGTGTACATGCAACCCTAAATACCTTGGATCTATGTTTTCTCTATTATACATGCAAATAAGATATTCCAAGGTATTATCCTAATCTAGCATACAAAACAATAACTATAGCAAGATAGAATACATACCTCTTGATGTAGTAAGTCTTCATGAAGCTTGAGTGCTTAGTGCCCCAAGTGTGACACCTCAAATGGAATCACAATCATCAAAACACTTAGAATGATTTGAGAGAATTCTACACTCTTCAAAATCGGCTAGCCCTTTCTTCACTATCTCTAGTGGCCAATTTTTCCTCAATAATAAGATGCTTATATAGTTACACAATTAGGGTAAACTCTTAATTGTCATGGCTTTCCATTTCCTTGGATCCATGGGTACAAATACACCATGGAGCATCCATGGACCATCCTATGGGTTTTAGCCCAACTTGATTATCCATGGAGCATTAGCCCACTATACAAGTATGGATGATTTACACAATCAACCCATATATTTAATTAGTCTTCTTTTGATCACTTAATTAATCCTAGATTAATTCTTGATCAATACTAATTAAATAATCTTATTATTCTTATTATTAATATACTAGAACTTATAATATATTAATAACCATAAGTGTCTTATTTCTCTCATTCAAGTGCATGATGGTATGCAACCCAAATGGACCATGCCGGGTCGGGTCAAGTCTTACCAAATATAGTTATGGACTTAGACATTAATCCAACAAAAAGGTACAAGGTATGGTGGGGAGGAGTATGGGTTGTCATGGAGTGGGTATGGGGGTTGCTTGCGTCATAAAGTAAAGCAAAGTCAACACTCCATCTCTTTGTACTTTACCCACTTGCTTTTAATATTTAAATAAAGATTTTTATGAAAATATGATTAAATTGTGAATAATTAGGGTTTATTATGTTAAAATATGATTTTGGGTGAAAACCCCGCGTTAAAATAATTAAAAACGGGCCTTAAACGTAAAACTATGCGAAAACCGGGAGAAATTGAGCTTCCAGCGAGACCTCTCGGTCCTAGGCCGAGGTTCGGTCCCTAGGCCGAGGCTCGGTCCATGCTGATGCTGAGTCGGAAACGAAGGCGCGAGCCAGAAGAAGGAGCGAAGGCGAAGGGCGAGGGTCCGGTCCGAAGCCTCGGTCCGAAGGCTCGGTCCGAAGGGTCAGCAGGGAAGCTTCGGTTCGGAGTTAAGAAGCGAGAATGGCAGAACCGAACGGACTGTAGTGAACAGTAATGAACAATACCTTCGGTTCGGTTAGTGAATAGTACCTTCGGTTCGGATCAGCAGCCTTCTTCATCAGGAGGTTTCGGTTCCTTAGAGGGGTTTCGGTTCCTAAGGTCCGTTTTTCGCGTAGACTTCCGTTTTTGGGCTGTTTTCGCCAAATTCGAGGGTCGGGATGCCCGGAGTGATTATAGAAAGTTGGGAGAGATTTCGAGAGAGATTTGAGAGAGATTCCTCGTTCTTAGAGAGATTTGGGAGAGATTTGACATACTTGGAGAGATTTCACATACAAAGAGATATGTAGGAGAGATTTCACATACTTAGAGAGATTTGGGAGAGATTTGACATACTTGGAGAGATTTCACATACAAAGAGATATGTGGGAGAGATTTCACATACTTAGAGAGATTTGGGAGAGATTTGACATACTTGGAGAGATTTCACATACAAAGAGATATGTGGGAGAGATTTCACATACTTAGAGAGATTTAGGAGAGATTTGACATACTTGGAGAGATTTCACATACAAAGAGATATGTGGGAGAGATTTCACATACTTAGAGAGATTTGGGAGAGATCTCTCATAGAGAGAGATAAAGTGAAAACGATTGAGGGAGGTTTCATTGGGGACCTTTTTGAGTGTTCGGCTTTGCAATGCAGGGTCCGTAAGCCCCGTTACGCCTTGTTTAAGGATCTTGCATACTCCCGATGAGTATGCGACATTGTTTTATCGGTTTGGCTCGCCACGTACCTCAGTTTAAGGTTAAGGAGATCTAGGTGTACGCACTTTTTGATTTAGGATCTCTTGTTAGAATAGAGAGTTGTTTAGGAGTTACTTATCATAAGCTCTAGTACTTACGGCAAAATAAGTGGACCGGTTTGACTTGTTGACTTTCGTTGACTTTGACTTGACTGAAAGTTGACGGTTGTTACATCTAGGTACTTGCCCTAAAAGTCTCTTGGCCTAAGGAAGTGTCTAGGGTGTCCTTTGACCCCTTAATAGGAGTTTACGGCCCAAGAAATACTCTTGGCCGTAAACTCTTCAACACTTGAGCTTTTCATGAGTTTTCTAGGTCCTAAACACTTTAAGGTATTTGCCTAAAATGAAGACTAAGCCTTAGGAAGAGTTTGAAGGGGTTTTGGCACTTAATCTTGGAGTTTACGGCCCAAGGAGCTACTTGGTCATAAACTCCCTCCTAGAATTGATTTCTAATTGTTTTGTTGGCCTAAATCATGAGTTTAAGGCTTCTAGGTTTTTGTTCTAAGGCTAAAGGAACATTAGGCACTCATTTGTGCCTTTTAGTTGGAGTTTACGGCCCAAGAGGTGTTCCTTGGCCGTAAACTCCTCAAACTACTTGGTTTTGATTTGTTTCTAGCCTCTAATTCTCATACCTAAAGTCCTTAGTTAGATTCCTAACACGGAAATGGGACTAGGTGGCCTTTAGGCTTGATTTTGGAGTTTACTCCCCAAGAACGTTCTTGGGCGGTAAACTCCCGGATCTTGTATTTTGGACATGTAAACAATGTTATTTAGCATATAACAAGTATTAAAACACATCTATGAAAGTAGACTCACAATCTGGGATGAAAACCCGAAGATCCGTGAGAGAGTATTTGGCTTTTCTCTAATTGGAATTCAAATAATGAACCAATTTGGTTTAGAATTCTATTTATAGTCCAGAGATTTTTGGCAGAAAATATTTCTATTCTCGGAATGGATTCTAATGACTTAGAGTAACGGAATTACAGTGTTGCACAAAATCCTAGTGCATCCACTCTCCTAATATCTCTTTAGGTGTAAAACCCTGAAAACTGCCAAACTTATTCCATAAGTCTGAATTTTCACAGTAACTGCTCTACTACTATTGGATTGAAATGGTTTGATTAGAATGGAAATTTCGGGTTGTCACAATATATATATATATATATATATATATATATATATATATATATATGTATATATATATATATATATATATATATATGATGGTGGTTCTTACTTTCTTTACTATGTATTGAACTGTTAGGATACTACATGTAGTCATCCGCCCTCGAACGATTCAGCCGTTCTGGTTTAGGGGTGTGACAAATTAGTATCATAGCATTGTTTGTAGTGAACTAAGTATATCGAACCACAAAAGATATACAAACTATAAATGCATAGGGACCAAAACTCTCTAACAAAACGCTTTTACACGTAAACCGCGTTTCATTTAACTTAAATTATCTGGGTCGTAAAAGCATACCTACATGCATACAACGATTTATTTTCATAAGTTAGAACTATACAATAAGTATTAAGACAAGTTGGACACTATGATCCTTGGAATATGTAATCGGATTGGGCACGAATATCGTCTGATCAACTATATTTATCTGAGATCGGACTAATGTATGTCGAGGAATGGTCGTAGTGAGAAATAAGTCAAAACTTACCAAAATAACACTAGTATCAAACATACAAATGTAAATACTATAGGAGTATTTAGTAAGTACAATAGTTTAAGCTACATGTTTAGATTTACATGTTTTAAATTTTAGACAATTCTCATATCTCTATTCTCGTACAGTCGAAATGGTTGGATTCTATCCACCCGGGGATCCCTACTACCCGAATCAGGGCAATGGAGGATGGTTAGAGGAGGACGCCAGAGAAGATGAGGAACCTATAAAGTTAGAGGAAGGGCAAGACTTAGGGACATACTTAGAGCTAGATGTAATCAACCCACCAGTCGCTCAATCTTCCGCATTTAGGGGAAACATTCAGGGACAAACTCTCATTTGGGGAAGTCACATTCACCATTGGAACTGACAACAAGGATTACGCCCTTCCTACGACATGTGTCAGGACCTCTACGACGTCAGGGGCAGAGGTTCAGCCGACCAAGCACTCCCAATCATAATGGGCAAACTAGCCAACCAATCCTATCAATCCGGGGTTCAAGAAAACCAGACTCGTGAAGTCAACGTGGAAGTACAAGTTCACACTTCCGACATCCGTCGTCTGGATAGGTTGCAAGATAATACCCAACTCCACACCGACACACTCCAAGTATAACTAACTGCAGCTCTCTCTGAGATAAGGGAAATGAGAGAACAACAAGTCGCCTTTGATAGGCGCCTTATGGAGGCAAAGCAATCAGACACAGAGTCGAGCTCCAAGCACACCCTATGTCGCAAGTAGTACTTGCCCAAATCCCAAAATTTTGTTATAGAATAGGAACACGGTTAAAAGTATTACTTTTCTTTAACTTTTGTATCGGAGACCCTTACAAGGGTCAAAATTTTCCTAACTTCACAATGTAACTCAGCATATGTTTAATATATATGAAGAAAGTCCTTTGTGTATTAATTCTTTGAATACCACTCAGATTCATAAAAATATCTATTATTCTGCACACTTTTATTATGAATCAAGTTCAAAACTTTGGGTAGGTCAATCAAATTCATGAATTGAGGAAAATAGCTAGTTGACATGTGGCTCCCAATCATTAAAGACTTATGCTCTTCATTTTATTTCATTAGCAGCACGATGCCGCCCCATAGATCTACACGCCGTGTCAACAAAGCAACACCTCCACCACCAGCACCTCCATCAATGGATAATGCCATCTTAATAGCTGCTGTAACAGCTGCAGTAATAATAGCAATGGCCACAAATGAGTAATAATGGGTCCGGAGGGGGATAAATAGCTCTACGAATGGCCAACATGAGGGTCGTTCAGGGGATTGCACCTACAAGGACTTCACCAATAGCAAGCCCATACCTTTTAATACATCCGGAGGGATAATGGCTCTATCGAAGTGGATAGAGAAAACAGAAGCGATTTTCGAGACCTGTTCATGTCTGGAAAGGAGCAAGGTAATGTTTGCTGCCTGGACATTCTCCGAGAGAGCTCTGACGTGGTGGAATGGCCATGTCATGTCAGTAACACTGGTAGTGGCAAATTCTATGGGCTTGGAGAATCTAAAGCAAATGTTAATGCAAGAGTACTGTCCAAGGGGCGAAGTACAAAAGCTCGATCAGGAACTTTGGGGCCTTACTATGGTAGGCTCGGACATCACAACCTATACCAATAGGTTTAGTGATTTGGCAATCCTTTGCTTGGGGATGGTTGCTCTAGAGAGCAAGAAGATCGAGAGTTATATCTAGGGACTGTCGCCCCAGATTTAAGGAAGTGTACTAGCTTCCAAAGCAGTCACTTTCTATAGTTCCAAACAGTTGGCACAATCTCTCATTGACCATGAAATCTACCAAGGCTTCGCGACTGTCGTTCTGGAGAAACCCATAGGGAACAACAACAACAACAACAACAACAACAACAACAACAAGTTTTGGAACAAGATAAAGGGTCAATTTCCACAAGAGCCTTCCAATAAACAACAGATAGTGGCAGTCCATGCCGCTACTGCCCCACTGATGTCCCTGTTACCCCTACACCAGCGAAGCAATATGCTGGGAACCTACCAAAGTGCAAAAAATGCGATTTCCATCACAACGGAAATTATCGGGAGATGCACTGCAACAACAACAACAGGAAAGGGCACACTGCCCGTTTCTGTAAGGCACCGGCACGACCAATCACCCAAGTTCATGGAGTCGGTGTGGGCCAGGCGTGTTATGGTTGTGGTGAGACTGGACACTACAAGAGACATTTCCCTAAGGCAAGGAATGTTGGAGGCATAGAAAGATTGCTGGCACTAGGGCAGAACGAAGCAATAGCTGATCCCACGATGATTACGGGTACGTTTCTCCTCAATAACACTTATGCATGCATACTCTTTGATTGTAGTGCGGAGAGGAGTTTCGTGAGTCATAAATTCAAACACTTACTAAAACAGAACCCTCAATCACTCAATAAGATATTTACAGTAGAAATGGCAAACGGTAGAACAGAAAGCACAAACGATATTTACATAGGCTGCACACTAACTCTAAACGAACATTCCTTCCGAATCGATCTAATGCTGATCACTATATGGAGCTTTGATGTCATCATCGGTATGGATTGGTTAAGCCTGCACCATGCTGATATACCTTGTCACGAAAGGGTCGTTCGCCTTAATCTACCAAACGGCGAAACTCTTGTCATTTATGGTGACAAATCCGGTACCAATTTACAAATCATCTCTTGCGTTAAAGCCCAGAAATACCTGCGTAAGGAGTACCATCCCTTCTTAGCCCACGTGGAAGATAAGGAAAAAGAAACGAAAGACATCAAAGACATTATAGAAGTCTGCGATTTTCCCGATTTCTTCCCTAAAGATCTTCCAGGAGTTCCACTAGAATGCCAAGTCGAGTTTAGGATCGATTTAATTCCCAGAGCTACCCCAGTAGCTAAGTCACAGTATCGTCTAGCACCAACTGAGATGCAGGAATTATCCAGCCAATTAAACAAACTACTCAATAAAGGATTCATCAGGCCGAGCTTCTCAACTTTGGGAGCACCAGTCGTGTTCGTAAAGAAGAAGGATGGATCTTTCCGCATGTGTATCGATTACTGGGAACTCAAGAAGCTCACTATCAAGAACTGATATCTCCTACCATGCATAGACGAATTGTTCGACCAACTCTAAGGAGCGAGTTATTTCTCAAAGATCAATTTCAGATCCAGGTATCATCAACTGCGAGTCCTGGAAGGAGATGTTCCCAAAACACCCTTTCGAACTCGTTATGGTCACTACGAGTTTGTAGTGATGCCCTTTGGATTAACAAATGCACCGGCGGTGTTCATATACTTAATGAACCGAGTGTGTCATTTATTCTTGGACAAATTTGTGATTGTGTTCATAGACGATATACTCATCTATTCGAAGAGTAAAGAGGAACATGGTCAACACCTCCGACGAATCTTGGAAACGCTAAGAAAAGAGAAGCTATACGCAAAATTCTCAAAGTGCGAATTTTGGATTCGGAAAGTAGATTTCCTGGGTCATGTGCTTAGCAAAGATGGGATACATGTGGACCCTTCCAAAATCAAGGCAATCGAGAACTGGTCAGCTCCCAGGACCCCAACGGAAATCCGACAATTCTTTGGCCTTGCTGGCTATTACCGAAGATCTATACAAAACTTCTAGAAGATTGCTAAACCCCTTACCACCTTGACCTAGAAGGGTGTGACCTTCAATTGGGAGGAAAGACAAGACGTTGAATTCCAAACACTAAAGCAAGCACTATGCAACGCACCTATATTGTCCGTGCCAGAAGGAATAGAAGACTTTGTGGTCTACTGTGATGCATCTAATCAAGGTCTTGGATGTGTTCTAATGCAACGAGGAAAGGTCATCACTTACACCTCGTGATAACTCAAGACGCACGAGGTCAACTACACTACACACGACTTTGAACTGGGAGCAGTCGTTTTCGCGCTAAAGATCTGGAGACACTATCTCTATGGCATGAAATGCATGATCCTTGATAAGATATAAACTAACTTGAAGATCGATTAGATCTTTATAACAGGTATAAGATGAATGCGAAAACTAAAAATAACACAAGTATGGATCAAAGTGTGTCAAATGATTAATTCAAACAATCCTCAGCAAAGCTCGACTAAGAACTTCCGCTGTAGAGGATTTAGGGTTACAAGAACGATAATAAAACTTCTGAAATAATACTCTAATCAATCTGTTCTATCGTTACTATTGTTAACCTAAGATGCATGCAAGCACCTATATTTATAATAAACACTACTATACTCACGGTTGGACAGGCCCAAACCGGAGATACAAAATGGACTAACTAGCGAGCCCAATAGACGCAATAATTCACAAAACACGACCCAACAATCTCCCCCTTTGCGTCAAATTGGAGCGAGACTACTTCTTCTTCTTGCTTGGGCCAGCATCGGGAACTTTCTTCGTGGTATCAAACAGTCGAGAGATTAGCGCAAGAATCGTCTGTCTGAACCGAATGTACCAATGTATCATGTCATCGAAGTACTTGATATCATCCGCTGTGTTTTTCTTGCATCTGTGGATGATCCCCAAAACATG
This sequence comes from Lactuca sativa, assembly GCF_002870075.4. Lineage (NCBI taxonomy): Eukaryota > Viridiplantae > Streptophyta > Magnoliopsida > Asterales > Asteraceae > Lactuca > Lactuca sativa. The sequence goes on from NC_056627.2 coordinate 101,480,003, forward strand.
CTCTAAGCAAGCAGTTGTGTACAGATGTTTGTGAGCCAAGGCGAAAAGACATTTCTGTCCTTCGTTCCTGGTGAACATGACCGAATTCCTTCTCGAGTCAATTTTTCCCATCTGCATTTGGTTCAGATCACTGGCAGAGCCAATAGGAGATATTGTTGGTTTCTTCTTGAAGACGCTTGCTATCTCCTGATCCATCAGTGCAACTTCCATGATGTAGCACACGAGCATCCTTTTGAAATGGTCGATGATCGGACCGTATTCAGCTTCGTTGGTTAGAAGGATGTTGTGCAAGATTATCCAATCATGGGGATTGAGGTTCGGAAGATCTGCTAAGGAAATGGCATGTTCGGACTTGGCAGATCCCCGAAGCACCTTGAACCGAATGTTGATGAAGTTTCCTTCAGTATACGGCTTCAAGACCCGAACGTTGACAATTTTCTGAGCGCTCCAAGTTAGATATTGGGGTTGAGCAGCCTTCAGATAAAAATCAATTAAGTCCCGATCAACCTGTGGATGAGGATGAGGGAAATCTGCAACGTTGGAGAAGGCGTGAAAGATGAACGCCTTTCGGGTCAGTGGCATGTCGAATTGAGTGTCGACAGTATTGGAACAATCAAGTGAAATCGCTGGTTCCAGCCACAAGATGCTTGGAGTGTTGAAGGCTTCCTTTATCATCCTCTCGAGAGTCCAGGCAAGAAAAAGAGTTTTCCTACTCTCAAGAAGGTCGTGGGCTTCCTTCTGTTTTCTTTCAGCTTCTTCAGCTTCTCTAGCCACACGAGCACTGATATCAACATCATCAACTCGACGTTTTCGCTTTAAAAGATCAACGATAGTCTCTTTGTCTTCATCTTCATCTTCCTCAGCAATCTTCTTGCCTTTATCTTTCACACCAGAACTGGAGGCTTGGCCTACTGGAGGAGGTTTGGTAGTGTGAGTTGCCTTTGATGAAGGAGGTGGTTGTGATGTTGACTTTTTTTCTCCCCCTTGTCTGGGAATGGACACAAAATCAAGTAGCCCTTCGATTTTGCTGAGTAGGGTAAGAGCGGGAGCGAGCTTCTCTGCAAGGTCTCACCTCACAGTGTAGTTCATGATGGGATCATGTGCTTCGAGGATGTTGGATATGGCAGAGTGGACATCCGAAACACATGACTTAATCACCTCCCTTTCGGACCGAAGAGAGTCAACCTCCTGTTGAGAGTTAAAGAGTTGAACACTCTTGACCTTCAGAGCAGTGGTCTTCCTGGCTAGAACATCCATGAGAGAGTTCTCAGCAGCCAAATCTTCTTGCAGCTTTGAGAGACGCTCGTCAATGGTTGCACGAAATGCTGAGTTGTCGTCTGATAGTGTTTGATGAAATGAAGCGAAAGACTTCAACTCATTGGAGACAGACGTTTTCAATTGTTGAACAATTGGTTCCAACGTAGTTTTAGCAGCATTTGCACTCTCCTGTAAAGACATTAACATGGCAGAGGCATCAGAAAATAGTTTATCGACTTTTTCGGTCGCAGCCTGACAGGCTTTTGTTGAGGCATCAATGGCGGAGGTTGCAGAAGCGAGAGAGTCTTGTTGAGCCCTAGAGAAAGCATCAACAAGCTTCTGAACTGCATCTTCAAAAAGTGATGATTGAGACGTGGAAGAGGAGGCGATGAGCAAGTCAACCTTGTTATGGAGCTCCTTGAGATGTTTCTTTGTAACCGGAGCGTCATCATCATCATCGCTCTGTACTTGAAACGGACTATAGTAGACCGAGTCAAACGTCATATTTTCCCCGCCAAGGAATGTTTCTTCTCCCTCTGAGGCATGACCGGGAGAAGGTGGTAGTGGAGAAGCTGGTGGTGCAGTAGTATGGGTAGGTTCGGGTTGGGTTTTTCTGGGTGTAGGTGTGGGGGTAGGTTCGGGTGCTTTTGTGGTTTCGGGTGCTTTGGTAGTTTCGGGTGCTTGAGTGGTTTTGGGTGCATCAGTATGAACTCCCGTATTAGATACGTTGGCTCTAACATTTGCAGTGGATGTTGTGGTTGCGTCGGTGAATATTGGTGGTGGTATTGGGATTGAAGTGGTTGGAATGTGTGTAAAGGGGTTTATGGTGGGAATGGAAGTAGGAATAGTTTTAGGAGGAGAGGGAAATAGAGAAGGAGGGATTTGAATTTCAGGGGTAGGAGATCTGGGTGGAGTGTTGCCTCGTGGAGAGTCGTCAGAATCCGAACTCTCACCCTCAGACTCGCTTGAGGAAGAAGCGATGACCAGCTTTCTCCTAGGTTGGGTTTTTCTCCTCTTTTGCTGTGGAGACTGAGCAGCCTTTGTGGGTTTCCTCTTCTTTGGAGACGGGCATTTTGCTCCTTTCACGACCTGTTTCCCCTTATCAGCCTTCTTGCCTCTTGGACCAGGCTTGTCGGCATCATGAATAGACTTCAACATCTCCGGAGTGAGATCCCTCGGACCAGAACACTTGAATTCTTTGTATGTCCTGATAATTCGACTATCAGCAGGAACATCGCCATACATTGTTACCGGAATGGAGCCGTTGAACGGAAACTTGGAAGCATCCGAGACAATGATCTTCGTGGTATGGAAGGTACCAATCGAAGACATTGGAGGACCAACGACAATGGGGACGTGGTACTTGTCCATCACCCATTTCGTGATCAAGGTCCAAAACCTAGTGTAAGAAACCTCTGAATGCCTGGAAGTAGAGGAAAGACTCTGGATGAGTTGTTGCCACAGAACAGACCCATAATCTACGTTGATGCCATTGTAGATTCCATACATTATTGATAAAAATAGCCGACTGGCACCATCAGATCCATCACTTCTTTCAGAAAGCCCTTTGAATAAAACAGTGAATAGCCCGTTCCACTGTGGAGGTAGGCACGACTTCTTGAACATTGCGACTGAAGTAAGCACCTCCGTATAACCCATGTTATAAAACATGTTGAACAAATGCCCCAGTGGAATCGTCTCAGGATTAACCCTCGTAGAATCAGCTTCAAACCCAAACAGGGAGCAAAACCATTGCTTGGAAATTGATGCTTTGTGCTGAAAAACATCAAAGAAGAGTCTGTCAACAGCCTTGTTGTAATGAGCAGTCGCGAAGATTTGCGACAAGAACTCCATCGGAACAGATTCTGCACTTGTAAGTGCAGGAGCGATCGGAGAAAACCGCAAGCACTCGATTATGGGGAACATGAAGGCATCGTAAGCGTGAGGGGTTAAATCAATGATGAGGCTTTGTTGTGGGTGAATGGGTAGTATGTGGGATGTTGCGTGAACAGAAGATGAATCTGCCATTGCTTGAGAAAAATAAAGAAGATGATGAACAGTTAGAAATTAAGGAATTTTTGCTCTCTGGGAATTTTGATTGCGGTAAAGAGGTAAATGAAGGATTGTGTTGCCTTTTATGCCGGGGTTTAAGGAGAGAGAAAGATCTTCCCAAATCTTCGATTGAGAATGGAAGGGTTTTTCTGAGTTGACTGATACATGACAGTTGGGGTTGCCGATGATAACGAATGAGAGAGAATGTCAGACCCCTAGGAACACGCCTCTCATCAAGCGCCGTTTGCATATAAACCGTTTCAAATTCACACGCGCTCCTGCTGCGCCATTTGGAGATGAGACGTTTCCAATTCGCACGCGTTCCCTTTTAGCGCCATTTGAAATCAAATCGATTAGACTCCCGCCTGAGTCAGCAAGTCATCATCTTATCCTTTTAAATTGTAACGGCATCTTTTGAACAATACTCCCACGTGGATTAAAGTTAACCACAACTTTTAATTAATCACCAATCCAATGAAAATGCCTGTAAGTAATGGAACCTGAATTTTGGAAAATCAAAGATTTTCGTGCTAAGGGTGTAAAAGAAAAGAAATAAAGCAATACTTTTAGGGAAGATATGTGATGTCAATAAAGACACGAAACAAATGATCCCGGGCACAAGTCTCTTCAAAGTCAAGAGAGACCTTAAAGTGTTTGTGTGGTTTCCCGTTGATTAACGATCAGACACTTATTAAGAAGTGTTGAAACGCTTCTTTTAACTAGGCTTAATAGGGTGGCGTTTTCTTCGATTCAAAATTCCTAATCTTGATATAAGATAGAAAGTGAACGAAGTACTTATGAGACCGGTGTAGTCTGTTGAACAAGTAGGTTGGTAATAATTTTAATTTGGCTGGGAAATAGAAAATCTCAACGAAAATTTAAAACTGGATCCCAAGGGAAGAAACGTTATTGGTTTTAACAATTTCATAGGAATCACACAAAAGAAAATTTTGAGATTTCATGAAGATACGTCCGTCAATTCATTAGTGAAAGCTAGAGCAAATTGAATGTTCACCGTCAAATCGTATTGGGTATTGAATTTTGGGTTTCACTTAGCTCGTAGTGGCACGAAACTAAGATCATGAACACAGAAATTGTGTAACCATAAACCTCAGTGGTAAGTTCTGAGAGTCTCAAGGGCTACGTTTGTGAAACGAGTGTGATGGAGAAATGCATTTTAGATGGTGTAAGAAATCAAAGTACCTCTGCTGTGAAAAATAGGACCAAGTAGAAAACTCTTAACTCTTGAGAGAAGAGAGTTAGGTAGCTCATGATTAGAATAAATGTGATAGCCTAATTAGGAAGACAAGGTTTGTGTATACCAAGTCATTAAGGCTATTATTCAGAATCATATGAGGCTTTGGACACATACAACAACATGCTTCTAGGGACACTTAGCTAATTCAAGAATTTCCCCATAAACGAACACGCAAATAAAATTAAAGCCAAAAAGAAAATAAAGAACAAAATATTTTTGGAATTTTTTTTTTTTTAATTTTATATAAAGAAAAATATTTTTGGAATTTTTGATAAATAAAAGTGAAAGAAATAAAAAAATAAGACTGGAAATTTTTTTTTGGAACCGAACCCGAACGTTCGGTCTATTTCGGTTGTGAAAAACTTTGGAACCGAACCCGAGCATTCGGTTTATTTCGGTTGACAAAAATTGTGGAACCGAACCCGAGCGTTCGGTCTATTTCGGGTGAGAAAAATTTTGGAACCGAACCCGAACGTTCGGTATATTTCGGTTACCAAAGAAAATAGATTTAAAAAGGAGAATAACTTTGAAAATAAGATAAATGATTTCAGAGCAAATATACATAAGATCTACAACCAAGAAAACTACCTTTGATTGATGTGCGAAAAGCAGATTGTTAAACCGAACCCGAGCGTTCGGTTCATTTCGGTAATTAAGTACAAGACCCGAACCCGAACGTTCGGTCTATTTTGCTTCTTACTTTTGAGTTTGAGAGGTAATTTGTGGTACTGACTCTGATTCCATCATACCTAGCCCTTGTAGAATTTTGTTGAACGATGCTTCAGGAAAAGCTTTGGTGAAGATGTCAGCCAGTTGATCAGTGGTTCGAACAAAATGAATTTCGACGTTCCTATCTTCCACATGATCTTTAATGAAGTGATACCTCAGCGCTATGTGCTTGGTCTTGGAGTGTTGCACTGGGTTATGACAGATCCTAATTGCACTTTCAGTGTCACAATATAGTGGGATCTTTTTCATATTGAGTCCATAGTCCCGGAGTTGACTTTGGATCCAAATCACTTTAGAAGTGCAGGAGGCAGCTGCAATGTATTCTGCTTCAGCTGTAGACAAAGACACACAAGTTTGTTTCTTTGATTGCCAGCTAACCAACTTCCCGTCAAGGAATTGGCAGCCTCTCGTGGTGCTTTTTCTGTCTAGTCCACAACCTCCAAGGTCTGCATCTGAGTAGGCCTGAACGAAGAAGCCTGAGTTGGATGGACACCATAGGCCTAATGAGGTAGTTCTCTTGAGATAACGGAGTATGTTCTTTACTACAAGCATATGAGGTTCATGTGGATTCGCCTGAAATCTAGCACAGTAGCATACAGAGAACATTATATCAGGCCTGCTAACAGTGAGATACATCAGAGAACCAATCATCTGGCGATATAGCGTAATATCAATTGCTGGCTTATCCAAGGATGGAATGAGCTTGGTGCCGAACGCCATTGGAACTTTAACCTTTGAATTTCCCATCATGCCAAATTTTGCAAGGAGAGTCTTTGTGTAAGCTTCCTGATTAATGAAGATGCCTTCGGGTCCCTGTCTAATGTTTAAACTAAGGAAAAACTTAATTGGACCGATTGAGCTCATTTCAAATTTAGTCTCCATCAGTTTTCTGAATTCAGCCGTTAAGCTAGGATTCGTTGAGCCAAAGATGATATCATCGACGTAAATTTGTACAATCATATGGTGGTTACCTTCCTTCTTACGAAAGAAGGTTGGGTCAACCGAACCTCTTTTGAATTTGGACATCTTTAAAAACTTTGTTAGCGTTTCATACCAGGCTCTCGGAGCTTGTTTCAGTCCATATACGGCTTTGTCCAAAATGTAACAATGATTGGGGTACTTTTCATTTACAAATCCAGGAGGTTGCTCCACGAACACTGTTTCTTCTAGTTCTCCATTTAGAAATGCGCACTTGACATCCATTTGGTAGACTTCAAAGTTTTTGTGTGCAGCATAGGCAAGAAATATTCTAACGGATTCCAGCCTGGCTACAGGAGCAAAAGTTTCTTCATAGTCGATACCTTCCTCCTAACAATATCCTTTCACCACCAGACGGGCTTTGTTGCGTATCACGTTGCCTTCCTTATCCATTTTATTTTTGAAGACCCATTTGAGACCAACAACTGAGGCATCTTGAGGAGTTGGAATGAGGCGCCAAACTTTATTCCTTTCGAATTCATTTAGTTCGTCTTGCATAGCTTGGACCCAATCAGAGTGATCAAGAGCAGTGTTAACTGTCTTTGGTTCAACTTTTGAGACGAAGGAGTTAAACATACAAAATTACACTTTTGAAAATAAGGAAGTTTGTTTTGCCTTAATTTGTGATCGGGTCAGGACCTTTTCAGAGACATTGCCGACAACCTGGGAGACAGGATGATCTCTGGTCCATTTGACAAGAGGAGGGTAATTTGGATCATAAGACGGATCCAATTTAGCGTTTATCATCTCTTCAGGTTCAGATTGACTTTCATCATTATAGAACATATCGGCATTCTCCCCCTCGACAGATGAGCTTTCAGGTGGGTCTTGAGTATCTTGAGCTACAGGGGTTTCGGGTGGTGTCGAGCTTTCGGGTGTTGACGCACCTTCGGGTGTTGTAGCACTTTCGGGTGGTGTGGCACTTTCGGTTGTTGAAGTGCGTTCAGGAGAAGCTTGAGAATTGTTCTCCCCCTCAACATGTGAGCTCGGCTGTGATGACGAAGATGGATCCTCCCCCTCAACTGAGGCATCATGCTATGGAGGTTCGTTGAAACTTGATCCTCTTTCATTCATTCGCTTTGCAGCATCTTCGACAAGTTGCTTCAGATGATCTACTTTGTTATCTGTTGCACTGGCTTCCGAGTGGGTAGCCTTTTCTGGTTCATCAAATAACTCAACAAACTTCTCAAATAGGTTTGCGATCGAGGCTGCGACTTGGCCTGTTTGAGAAAAGATTTCTCCAACTGTGTCTTCGTTGACCTTGAGCTTTTTGACATAGCTATCATCAAAAGTCACGTAATAAGTCTCTTCTATTTTCCTCGAGCGCTTGTTTAATACCCTGTACGCTTTAGAAGTGAGAGAGTAGCCCAGAAAAATCCCTTCATCGGCTTTAACATCGAACTTGTTACGATGTTCTTTAGAATTGAAGATGAAGCACCGTGAGCCGAATACATGGAAGAATCTGACATTTGGCTTCCTGTTGTTGATGATCTCATAAGGAGTGAGAGTGAATCGCTTATTGAGATATGACCTGTTCTGCGTAAAACAAGCTGCAGCAATAGCATCAGCCCAAAAATATAGAGGTAAAGAGGCAAAACTTAGCATGGTTCGGGCCGCCTCACACAAGGATCGGTTTCGTCTTTCGACAATCCCGTTTTGTTGAGGGGTGTAGGGAGCTGAGAAGTTGTGACTGGTTCCTTTTTCTGCCAGGAATTCTTCGAATTCTTTATTTTTGAACTCCAGCCCATTGTCGCTCCTGATGTTGCGAACGACTTTCTTCAGCTGTACTTCAACCTGCTTGATAAACATCTTTAGCTTTAGAGTCGCTTCAGATTTCTGCTTCAGAAAGAACACCCATGTAAAGCAAAAAAGTCATTGACAATGACAAGAATATACTTGCTACCGCCGATACTTTCGACAGATGAAGGACCACACAAATCAATGTGAATTAACTCTATTGGTTCAACAACTTTGGTGTTTACAATAGATGAGTGACTTTGACGACTCTGCTTCCCCATTTCACATGCAGCACACAAATGTTCTCGATCATACTTGAGCAATGGAAGACCTCGAACATGACCTCCAGTGACAAGTTTGTTGATGTCCTTAAAATTGAGATGAGAGAGCCTTCGGTGCCACAGCCAGCTTTGGTCAGATTGTGCTTTGGATAACAAGCAGATAGCCGGATTCCCTTTGATGGGTTTGAGGTTCAGGGGAAACAATTTGCCTTTTCGCTCCGATTTAAGAATAACTCTTTTCGTTTTCTTCTCAATTATTTCCGAACCCTCATCATCGAATGAGACCTTGAGACTTGTACCTCCAACAAGCTGAGATACATTGATGAGGTTGTGCTGTAGTCCTTCAACGTATGCAACTTTCCTTATCGTAAAATCACCATTTGTTATCATTCCATAGCCTTTTATTGTGCCTAATGAGTTGTTCCCGAACTTGACATTTCCACCGTTTGAAAGAGACCTAAATTCCCTCAGCTCTTCCTTCCTTCCTATCATGTGACGCGAGCAGCCACTGTCAATATACCATTCTTTGTCAAACTGCTCGTCACTGATAACCTGCAAAAATTAAGCAGATTTAGGAACCCAAAGTTTCTTGGGTCCACATGAGCCTTTCACAGGAACAAGAGTAGTAAGAGAAATGTCAACCAGATATGTTCTTTTTATTAACATTGTCTCATCTTTCTTTTTGATGGTAAAAACCTTAATTTTATTGGGATTTGTTACTTTTGCTTTGGATTCTGGTTTAGGTATTTGGACTTTAGGATGATTTTGATTTGTTTCAACTGACGAAACCTTTGATTTTCCTTTCAGATCTGTTGATGATTTAGGTTTTTGAGTGCGAACAGAATTGAATTTAGAAAGTGGTTGAGAGGAATTAGAAGAATTAGCAGAAGAAGAACAAGAGAATTTAGAATGAGAGGATTTCTTGGCTTGAGGTTCTAAGTGACCCTTTTGTTTTTTTATCATTAGTGGGACCGAACCTTGAACTTTGGTTTCTTTTGCTCTCTGAACCGAACCTCTGCTTTCGGTAGCTTGTGTTTTCTGAACCGAACATTTGCCTTCGGTTGTCATAATTTTTAGAACCGAACGTATCCTTTCGGTTGTTATGACCTTCTGAACCGAACCTCTCCCTTTGTTTGTTGTTACTCTCTTGTGATATACCAGTACTTTTCTCTGACTTTAAATTTCTGTCATGATAGGAGAAATGGGCGTTTTGAGATTGCCAAAACTGTTTTCTTTCAGAGAGATTCTTCTTGTATCTCTGATTTCTTTGCTGTTTTTGGTTTGTCACCTGCTTCGGCTGACGATGGATATTTGCTTTTTGTTTATGCTTTCTGTCAGCCGGTTCACTTTGAACTGATGATGTTTCGCTTGAGGGATTGACTTCTTTTGCAGGAACTCCTTTTTCCTCAGGAACATTTTTGTACCACTAGTACTTGGCACGTCGAAGCTATCAGGCTTGTTTAAAGGCTCTGGCACATATCTGCCTTTGGTTTTCCATGACGTCCTTTCTGACAGACCAACTGTTTCATCAACATTGTCGATAGGAGCTGACCAAAAGAATTCATCACAACCATCAGCATTATCTTCGTTTACAATGGCTGTGAGTTCGGCTGTCTGATGTTCGGTAACACCTGTGACCTTATATACCTGATTTGGAGTCGTTCTAACCTTTTGGTACACGACAGATTTTTCCTCAAGGATCAGGAACTTTTGTTGGGACAAGCGAGCAAATTACACAGAATTTTATGAAATAAGATTTTTGTGGTTTTCGGGTTCGCTCTTGACAAACTCAGAACAGTCAACTTCATCCTCTACAGAAATTTCACTCATATCATCGTCCGCATTAAGCTCAGATGCATTTTCAACATCAATTTTATTTTCTGAGCTCAAGTTGGCACTCAATGAGTCAAACTTTTGTATGGTTTTGGTCCTTAGTTTTAGTTTGTCATTTTCATCCAAAAGATTTTTCAGCATGTCCTTATGGTCCTTGGACTTAATGAAAGATTCGATTTTATCTAGACCATACATATATGTCGGATTAACATCCTCAGACGAAACCACACTTTCACAATAATATGCTTCAGCATCGATTTCATCCTCCTTAAACTCAAGGAAGGGCAAAATCATGCGATGAATTTTCTGCCCTATTTCACAGTTTAAATGAAGTTGAGTGATATTATTGTAAAGACGCTTAGCAATCAAACAAAAGACATTTCTCTGTTTTAAAAGGTTCAAATTGTCTCTTTGTAAATAAATGTTTTCGTCCTTGGTTTTAATTAACTCCGACTCCTTCAGCTCGATCCACATCCTCCGTTCCTCACTCTTTGAAGACACCCTGCTTATTTGGTCAGTTAGGTTAGAATTGGTGACCCGAGTTTGAGTTAAGCTACTGTCTAGATGAGAGATTCTTGAATTCACATTTTTTAGTTCCTTTTCGTATGAACACTGTGGGACTTTGAATGAAACAAAAACGGATTGTACCTTCTTGATCAGTTCATCATGTTCGTTGAACTGCACGCTGAGCGGTTTTGTTGTGAAGCACAAGTCCTCTCGCTCCTTTGTGTCTTCATTTCCACCATCTGTGTTATATCCCCTCATCTGAGATACATCTGACACCATCAAACACTTGCCACCACTCCCTTCATCTTTTGCAACATAAGCCTTTCCATGAGAAGGCTTCCTTACTTCATCATCCTCAGAGTCGGTTGACCAGACCTCCACGCCACCGAACTCATTATCCGCTACCGAACCCTGCACAATTAAAGCATTTATAGAAGGGTTAGCAGTGGATTTCTTTCTCTTGATCTCTTCAAGCTTTTTTAACAACACAGCTTCTTCATCTTTCTCCTCATCCTTTTCTGCCATTTTCTTGAGGACACAATCTTTTGCATAGTGGTTCTTTCCTCCACAATAATAGCAGCTCACACCCGAATCTCCTTCAGCTTTCGGTTCCTTCTTTGATTCTTCTGCCTTCGGTTGATCACTGACCTTTTCAGAACTATAACTTCCCTGCCAATTTCGGTTCTTATTAGTAGGAAATCTTTTCTTAATGAACCTCTTGGGGTTTGACACCATCATAGCATAGTCTTCAGAGGTAAGGTCATAGTCCTCCAAGTTGAGGTCTTCATCTTCCATCACCCTTTTGCTTTTAGACAGAAGGGCCAATGATCCCAAGCTAGAAACCACATTTTTCTCCTGCAGGACAATCTTTTCTTGGGATTTCAAAATCCCTACCAGCTTTGCCAAAGAGTAAGATTTGAGTTGCTCATGTGCTTTAACAGTGGACACAACTGCTCTCCATTCAGATCTAAGGCCATTTAAAAATATAACCTTTTGTTCAATCAACTTTCTTTCAATATCATGTTTAATCATCTTGCTAAGAAGATGATTGAAGCGATCGAACGTTTGAGTTACAGTTTCTTCGGGACCCTGCTTGAATCCACCAAACTCAGACAAGAGTAATGTTTGAATGGAATGCTCGAGATCTTCATCTGTGGAATATAACTCTCGCAGCCTATCCCATATTTCTTTAGCAGTGCTGCACGAACTCACCAGCCTGAATGTATCAGATTGAAGAACGAATCTGATTAGTCTCAATGCTTTAATATTGCACTGAAACTTATCTTTTTCGTCTTGGGCAATATCTTTAACGTCTTTAAATAGATCATTATACTCTTTCTGAGTTTTAATGATCCTTGAAGTTGTTGAATGAGCGAAAGGTCCAGACACGATGGCTTCCCAGATGAGATATCCGTTGTCCTCAGATCCAATAACATAATCTTCAAAGTGATGTGCCCAGACTTCATAATCCTGGGTGTAAAGGATGGGAATCTTCGTCGTTGATCCAATGTTGTTAGAGATGTTAATAGGATTTGATTGTGACTCGTCCCTGCTTGATCGAATAACCGGTTTAAAACAAACTTGTAATGTATTAAATTAGGGCAAAACAAATAAATGCTGAGTTACATCAATTATGGGATGACAGCTCAATAAATATTGATTAATGCGGAATAACCCTAATCGCAACCTTTTTCATAGAAAAGATGTGTATGAATTACATAGCCTCCTGCTCTAATACCAATTGATAAGATATAAACTAACTTGAAGATCGATTAGATCTTTATAACAGGTAAAAGATGAATGCGAAAACTGAAAATAACACAAGTATGGATCAAAGTGTGTCGAATGATTAATTCAAACAATCCTCAACAGAGCTCGACTAAGAACTTCTGTTGTAGAGGATTTAGGGTTACAAGAACGATAATAAAACTTTTGAAATAATACTCTAATCAATCTGTACTATCGATACTATCGTTAACCTAAGATGCATGCAAGCACCTATATTTATACTAACCCTACTATACTCACGGTTGGACAGGCCCAAACCGGAGATACAAAACCGGACTAACTAGTGAGCCCGATAGACGCAATACTTCACAAAACACGAACCAACAATCCTTACCGATCATAAGAGTCTTCAACACATCCTAAATCAAAAGGAACTCAACATGAGGTAAAGACGATGGGTTGAACTATTGAATGACTATGAATGTGAAATTCGTTATCATCTAGGAAAAGCGAATGTGGTAGCTGATGCTCTTAGTTGAAGGGAGTACTTGGGCCGCCGAGTGAAATCCTTAACCATGACGATTCATTCACACCTATCCACACAAATCAAGCAAGCTTAGAGGGAAGCCTTGAAAATGGAGAATGTGGCAAGTGAAGCCTTAAGAGGAATGGACAAAAATCTTGAAGTCAAGAGCGACGAAGTTCGTTACTTAGTGAATCGGATCCGGACACTGAAGTTTGGTGGATTTAGAGACGTTGTTATGAACAAAGGTCATAAGACTCCGTACTCCGTGCACCCAGGTTCAGACAAGATGTGTCTGGACCTCAAGAAATTGTATTGGTAGCCGAACATGAAAGTAGAGATCGCTACCTATGTGGGCAAGTGTCTGACTTGCACCAAAGTCAAGGTAGAGTACCAAAAGCCCTTGGGATTACTACAATGGCCTAAAATAACCGAGTGGAAGTGGCAGCGGATAACCATGGATTTCATAACCAAATTACCCAAGACAGCAGGTGGGCTATGAAGGGTTATGAGCATTCTAACACTTCCTAAGTGTACATGCAACCCTAATAACATTGGGTCTATGTTTGTCTAATTATCATGCAAAGTTGATTTCGAAGGCTATGATCCTGTCCAACATACATGGGGAACAATTTTAACTTAAATAATAGATAGAACTACATACCTTGTTGTTGTAGGTGTTCCTTGAAACCTTGTGAGCCTAGCACCCCAAGTGTGATACCTCAAATGCTTCACACAACACCAAATGCTATGGAGTAAACTTGGAGAGAATGTATATGTAACAACCCGTTATTTCAGGTCATTATAAATCGAGTCTTGTAACCTCTTTGGAATGTAATAGGAATATCATCGATAAATGAATTATTCAAAAGCTCTTTTTGGAGTACACTATGTAGTAGATATCGTCTTCAGGTTTCCAAATATATAAAGAACACTAAAATCCGAGTTATCACGAAGAAGTTATGACCATTCTAAGTTTTCCGACAAAACCGGCAATACGGATATACGTAAAAACGTGAAGTTTCGATAAAATACTTTTTGACCTTAGGTGTCTAAATGAAAGTCATAGATATCATTAAACTGCAAACATACACGAAAAGAACGCCCAAATCCGACGTCAGATAAAGAAGTTATGAATTTTAGAAAAATTTCCTTAATCACGTCATTTTATTAAATAAATAATAAAAATAATTTCGGAATTTGCCGACGGAGTCTAAACGAAAGTTGTAGATCGTAGTCTCACCTACGCATGCATATAAAGACCATCGAAAACGGAGGTCGTATGAAGAAGATGTGATTTTTTGAAGTTTATTAAATAAATTATATATAAATTTAATTCAAAACCCGGTAATATCCGAAGGAGGAGTCAGCATCCTCATCTGAGTTACGCGCCGCATAACCCCGTACACCTCGCGCATGCGAGGGCCTTGGTCTTGGTCCGTCCACGTCGCCCCTATGCGAAGCTACGCCCTCCCCGTCCCATCCGAAGCCGAGGCAGTCAAGGACTCGGTCATGCGTGACGTATGCGTACGCGCTGCGTACGAGCGTACGCCCCGCGTACCGAGGCGGTTCAGCATCCCAATAAATAGAGATGCGAGGGTTCCCGGGAATTTTGCTCATTCTCTCTCTAGTTTCTTGCATTTTTCCTCGTTTTCCGGGCCCGCACTACCCCGAAGCCCTGATCATTTTGCTCGAGTCTCGAAGGTCGATTTTTCTCCCGAGATTCCCGAGAATCCCGAGAAAAATCCGTTTCCTGAGACGAAACTCTGCCCAGTTTTCCATCTCGCTATCTTCAAACTTTCAAGTGAGTTCATACCTCCTTCAAACACACTTTAAATATATTTTAAATGCTTTTATACACTTTTGGGGGGGGGGGGGAATACAAGTAAACATACGGTTATTATCGTGGATTTCATAAAATTTCACTTACTCGTTTTTATCAAATGAATCACTTGTGATTTAGTACTTCTATGCAAAAACTCTTGTCATACTTTGCATACCCTAGATTTATACAAAGTATTTAGTAATTCCAAAGTATCCTTCATTGCTAAATCGTTTTATACATTCTAAAAACTTATGATTTGTGCTTTGTCAAACATTGTGAAAAAGGATAAACTTTGCACACGAACTATTACTTTAATACAGACTTAGTTGAGAATCAATGAGACATGTACATCTTCAAATACTGCCTTTTATTAGAAGGTATCGCTACAAGTCCTGTCTATAACCAGAGTCTCCCGTTCGGAGAACGTGTCAAATGTGTATAGATCTATACGGGAAGTCATGATCCCGCGCCCTGACTGTTAGCTACAGTCCTTCCTTTGGGGTGACAGTTTGTTATAACGCTACGACGCCTGAAGAACATCGCTACAGGCATATTATGTTTAGTATGGTTATAAAACTCATCAGATACACAACTATTATAGTACTTCTGATTGATGAACGAGTAGCTATTAAAACTATTCTTTATCTAACAAACTGAAATCTTTTGATAGGTTTATTATATAAATCTATGTTTTAAATCTTCTAAAGCATGTGGATTGCTTCCAATTTTTAGTCTTGGACATTAAACAAACTATTACTTTAGGAAAATATGGGATTTTCCTGTATACAAACCAAACAACTATTAGGAAAATAAGGGATTTTCTTGGTTCAACTAGCTACATTTTTCAACACAAATACTCTCATGCATTTCATACTTTTATAAGAAAATAAGAGATTTTCTTGGAAAATATACACTCATTTTGGAATGGCATTCAATATTTCTAAATCACTTATGAACTCACCAACTTAATTGTTGACACTTTTTCTTTGAAATATCTTGTATTCTCAGGGAACCGTTAAGCAGGTTTGGAAATCAACTTTTGGGATTAACGCGCTGGCATTAAGTATTTCTTTTGAAAGACGTTTATGCATTTATCTTTTGAGCATGTAATGAATACAATGATGTAAACATTTTTAAAACCTTTATATATGTATGGTGGTGTGTACTTTCCTTTCTATGAACTGTTATGATACTGAATATGACGTCCTCCGTCCCCTAACGTTTCCGCCGTTCAGGTTTGGGGGTGTGACAGATTGGTATCAGATCTTTGTTTATAGGGAATTAAGTATATCAAAACCATTTCTTTTTGGTATACAACTATAAATTCAACTGGGCAAAAACACTCTGAGAAGAATCATACTTTTGAAATTAAATTTAATTAGTTTTTAAAGTAGGCATTCACTCATTTCATACTAATAACAGTTTCATATCGAATAATTTTAGAAGTATTATAAATAAGTTTTGCAGTACAGGTACGCCTTGGGACATGTAATCGGAACTGGGAGGAATATAGCTTGATCAACTATATTTGTCCGAGAGCCGACTAACATGTGCCAAGGAGTGTCTGCAGTGGACAAAAATTTTAAAAACTTACCGAAAGCACATCATTACATAATACTAAGGGAGCTTTTGTGTTGTCGTCAACCATTAAACTTAAGGGTAAATTTCATGTACTCTAGCTTATAGTAAATTCTTAACCCTATTCTCGTACAGACTCAATGGCTGGATTCCACCACCCCAATGACCCCTACTACCCCAACCAAGGTAATGGAGGATGGGTCGAAGAAGATCCCGAAGAAGACAAAGAGCCGATAGAATTGGATGAGGGAGATGACTCTGGTATAGATTCAGAACCAGAGGTTATCAATCCACCGGCCCCACAACCTCCTGTCAACGTGAGGAACTTCCAAGGACCCACTCTTGTGTGGGGAAGTCACCTCCACCATTGGAGCCGAGAACAAAGCTTACGCCATCCCTACGACATGTGCCGAGACTTTTATGATGTCAGAGGCTGGGGATCGGCAGACTGAGCACTTCCGGTCATGGTTGGCAAACTAGCCAACCAATACTATCAATCCGGAGTTCAAGCCAACCGGATCCGCGAGATCAATGTAGAAGTACAGGTTCACACTTCTGAAATCTGTAGGCTGGATGGAATTCAGGACCATGACCAACTCCAAACTGAGGCATTTCAGGCACAAATGATTGCAGCCCTAGTCGAGTTAAGGGAGCAACAAGCCGCTTTTGATAGACGTCTAATGGAATCGAAGCAATCAGATGCGGAGTCAAGCTCTAAGCGCAACCTACGTCGCAAATAGTGCTTGTCAGGATTTCAAATTTTGTTATAAATTAGGACATCGGATAAGAATATAATTTTCTTTAAAACTTTCTGTAATCAGAGACCTTTAGAAAGGTCAAAAAGTTTTGTCTAAACTCGAATGTAACACAACTATATGTTTAATATATATAGGGCATATCTATTTCTTGTTTTAATTATGTGTAGTCCGTTCAATTCATAAGTACATCTATTCAAACGTTATTTATGAATCAAGCTCAAAACCCTGTGTTGGCCAAACCAAATTCTTAATCTATTATAGGAAGTTAACTCAATATCATTCAACTCGCAACCACCGAAACTTATAATATCTCATTTTTCTTTTGGCAGCGTAATGCCTCCTCGTAGATCATCACGTACAAACGCAACCCCACCACCACCTCCACCACTAACATATGATCCGGGCATGGTCTAGCCTGCTATCAGAGCAGCAGTAGCAGCAGCTCTCTCGCAAATAAACTCCAATGCAAATGGAGGTACAGGAAGCAGCACGAATCATCCCAATCGTGGCACCGGCCAGGGTCATGTAAGGGAATGTACTTACAAAGAGTTCTCCAACTCAAAGCCAAAGACTTTTAATGGCAGTGGAGGAGTCATTGCACTAATGCAATGGTTCGAAAAGACCGAAACAGTCTTTGAGATCTGCTCGTGCCAAGAAACAAGCAAGGTTAAGTTCGCTGCTTGCACCTTCACAGATCGAGCCCTCACTTGGTGGAAAAGCCATGTCAATTTTGTGACTCTCACTGTCGCCAACGCCATGAGTTGGGAAGATCTGAAGGTTCTACTACTGGAAGAATACTGCCCAAGGGGCGAAGTGCAAAAGCTTGAGCAGGAACTCTAGAATCTGAAAATGACTGGGTCTGATCTAGTCGCCTACACAACTAGGTTCAACGACCTCGCTGCTTTCTGCCCTACCATGGTCAACCCAGAATAAAATAAGGTCGAAAGGTACATTTGGGGGTTGTCACCCCAGATTCAAGGGCATGTCCTAGCTTCCAACCCTATTACCTACAACAGCGCTAAACGCCTGGCTCAGCGACTTATCGACCACGGAGTAAAACAGGGTACCATTACAGCAACCGCAAATCCACCTAAGGAGGCTCAGGGCCAGAGTAGACCTTGGAACAAGAGGAGGGGTCAAGCCCTCCAGGAGAACCCCAAGAAACAACAAGTGGTAGCAACCCACGCTATTACTGTACCTACCACCACTGCTCCCATAAGTTCATACAATGGAAAACTTCCGAAATGTAACCAGTGCAACTTCCACCACCACGGTCTCTACCGTGACCTCCAATGCACTAGGTGTAATAAGAAGGGGCATACAGCCCGCTTCTGCAAGGAGCCAACCCAACAAGCCGCCCCCACTGCTAATACCGGAGTAAGTCGCGCCTGCTTTGAGTGCGGAGACACGGGGCACTACCGTAGGGACTGCCCGAAGGCAAACAACAGGAATACCGGCCGAAGGGGCCGAGTTTTCGCATTGGGGCAAGATGAAGCCGTTGCGGACCCTACTGTTGTTACGGGTACGTTTCTTCTCGATAACTCGTATGCATGCATTTTGTTTGATAGTGGAGCGGAAAGGAGTTTTGTGAGTCACGACTTTAAAGGCATGCTAAAACCAAAACCAAAATCATTAAGTGAACCATTCATAGTAGAAATGGCCAACGGGAAAACCGAAGGCACTAAGGAGATATACTTAAACTGCACCCTAACTCTAAACGATAATCCCTTTTCAATCAGCCTCATGCCAGTCTCGATTAAGAGTTTCGATGTCATCATTGGCATGGATTGGCTGAGTTCTCATCATGCGGACATTTTATGTTATGATAAGGTCGTTCGCCTTAATCTGCCAACTGGCGAAACTTTCATTGTCTTGGGCAACAAACCCAGTACCACTCTTCACATCATCTCAAGTATCCAAGCATAGAAGTACCTACGCAAGGAGTGTCACGCGTTTTTGGCACATGTTGTAGATGTGAAACGCGAAGTCCAGGACGTCAAGGATGTGCCCGACGTATGCGATTTTCCCAACGTTTTTCCCGAGGACCTTCCAGGAATACCACCCGCAAGACAAGTCGAGTTCATAATCGATCTGGTTCCCGGAGCTACCCCAGTAGCCAAAGCACCCTATCGATTAGCCCCGACAGAGATGCAGGAGCTATCCAGCCAACTGAATGAACTACTTGGAAAAGGATTCATCAGGCCGAGCTTCTCGCCCTGGGGAGCACTCGTGTTGTTCGTAAAAAAGAAGGATGGATCGTTCAGTATGTGCATCGACTACCGAGAACTCAACAAACCTACCATCAAGAACCGATACCCCCTACCCCGAATCGACGACTTATTCGATCAACTCCAAGGAGCCAACTACTTCTCCAAGATCGATCTGAGGTCGGGATATCACCAGCTGCGAGTCCTGGAGAGTGATGTTCCCAAGACGGCCTTCCGAACGAGATACCGACATTATGAGTTCGTAGAGATGCCGTTCGGACTAACCAATGCCCCGGCCGTATTCATGGATCTAATGAATCGGGTATGTCGTCCATTCTTTGATAAATTTGTGATAGTATTCATAGACGACATACTCATTTATTCAAAGAATAAAGAAGAACATAGTCAACACCTGAGACAAGTCTTAGAGACGTTACGGACTGAGAGACTTTATGCAAAATTCTCAAAATGTGAGTTTTGGATTAGAAAGGTGGACTTCCTTGGTCACGTGGTCAGCAAAGAAGGAATCCACGTGGACCCCTCAAAAATCAAGGCTATCGAAAACTGGTCTGTACCAACTACACCAACCGAAATTTGCCAGTTTCTAGGTCTTGCTGGTTAGTATCGAAGGTTCATCCAAAATTTTTCCAGCATCGCAAAGCCTCTTACCGCTTTAACCCAGAAACGTGTGACCTACAACTGGGGAGAAAAGCAAGATGTTGCATTTCAGACTTTGAAACAAGCCCTTTGTAGTGCACATATCCTTTCTCTTCCAGAAGGGACCAAAGATTTTGTGGTGTATTACGACGCTTCGAAGCAAGGGTTGGGCTGTGTGCTAATGCAAAGGGGAAAGGTTATTGCATATGCCTCACGACAACTGAAAACGCATGAGGTCAATTACACCATTCATGGCATAGAACTTGGAGCGGTGGTCTTCGCTCTTAAAATCTGGAGGCACTACCTATACGGTACCAAGTGCACTATCTTTACAGACCACAAGAGCCTCCAACACATCTTCGACCAGAAGGAGTTAAACATGAGACAACGACGTTGGGTCGAATTGCTCAACGACTACGAATGTGAGATTCGTTATCATCCGGGAAAGGCGAACGTCGTGGCCGATGCCCTTAGTCGAAAGGAGTACCCTGTCCGAAGAGTGAAGTCATTAGCCATGTCGATCCATTCGCACCTGTCAGCACTAGTCAAGGAAGCTCAAGTAGAGGCCTTGAAACCCGAAAACATGACAGGTGAGACCCTTAGGGGAATGGACAAGAACTTAGAAATCAAGAGTGACAAAGCATGCTACCTCATGAACCGGATCTGGACACCCAAGTTTGGTGGATTCAAAGAGGTAATTATGAGCGAGGCACATAGGACTCCATACTCCGTACACCCAGGGTCAGACAAGATGTATCTAGATCTCAAGCAACTCTACTGGTGGCCAAACATGAAAGCGGAGATTGCTACTTATGTGAGCAAGTGTTTGACTTGCGCCAAAATAAAAATAGAACACCAGAAACTCTCAGGTCTACTCCAACAACCTGAAATACCTGAGTGGAAATGGGAGCAGATTTCCATGGACTTCATAACCAAACTGCCCAAAACTCAGAGTGGCCAAGATACTATTTGGGTAATCGTCAACAGATTAACCAAGTCAGCCCATTTCTTACCGATCAAGGAAACTGATAGGATGGAAAAACTATCAAGAACCTACATCCGGGAGATCGTGCGACTTCATGGAGTACCAATGTCCATCATCTCAGATAGAGACAACAGATTCACTTCCAGATCCTGGCAATCACTGCAAAAATCCATGGGAACAAGGTTGGATATGAGTACAGCATACCACCCACAAACTGACGGATAGAGTGAGAGGATGATCCAAACCTTGGAAGACATGTTTCAAGCATGTGTAATCGACTTTGGTAAAGCATGGGATGTTCACTTACCTTTGGTCGAGTTCTCTTATAACAATAGTTATCATACTAGTATCAAGACCGCTCCATTTGAAGCCCTTTACGGCTGTAAGTGCAGATCACCTTTGTACTGGACGGAAGTGGGCGACACGCTATTGGCAAAAGGTCTAGTCCCTAATAGCACCCTTACTGGTCCGGAGATCATCAGAGAAACGACTGAAAAGATCATGCAAATACGAGAACGACTGAAGTCCTCAAGGGATAGGCAAAAGAGCTATGCCGACAAAAGACATAAACCCTTGGAATTCCAGATTGGTGACCGTGTACTACTGAAGGTCTCACCCTTGAAGGGCATGATACGCTTTGGAAAGCATGGAAAGCTAAATCCTAGGTACATTGGACCCTTCGAAATCATTTCAAGAGTTGGTCCGGTGG
Organism: Lactuca sativa; assembly: GCF_002870075.4. Lineage (NCBI taxonomy): Eukaryota > Viridiplantae > Streptophyta > Magnoliopsida > Asterales > Asteraceae > Lactuca > Lactuca sativa. The sequence goes on from NC_056627.2 coordinate 101,501,605, forward strand.
CCTACAAACTCCAACTTCCAATCGAGCTTAACAAAGTACATCCAGTAATCCACGTATCGAACCTGAAAAAGTGTTTGTCCGACGAAACACTTGTGATTCCACCCGACGAAATCGAGCTTAACGAAAATATTAACTTTGTGGAAGAACTCGTCGAGATCATGGATAGGGAAGTTAAACGAACTAAACAGAGTCGCATACCAATAGTAAAGGTCCGTTGGAATGCTAAGAGGGGACCTGAGTTCACGTGGGAACGAGAAGATCAGATGCAACAGAAGTATCCGCATCTTTTCCTCAGCCCCTAAAACTTTTCTCTTGTATTGAATTTCGGGACGAAATTCCCTCTAACGGGGGGATGATGTAACAACCCGTTATTTCAGGTCATTATAAATCGAGTCTTGTAACCTCTTTGGAATGTAATAGGAATATCATCGATAAATGAATTATTCAAAAGCTCTATTTGGAGCACACTATGTAGTAGATATCGTCTTAAGGTTTCCAAATATATAAAGAACACTAAAATCCGAGTTATAACGAAGAAGTTATGACCATTCTAAGTTTTGCGACAAAACCGGCAATACGGATATACGTAAAAACGCGAAGTTTCGATAAAATACTTTTTGACCTTAGGTGTCTAAATGAAAGTCATAGATATCATTAAACTGCAAACATACACGAACAGAACGCCCAAATCCGACGTCAGATAAAGAAGTTATGAATTTTAGAAAAATTTCCTTAATCACGTCATTTTAATAAATAAATATTAAAAATAATTTCGGAATTTGCCGACGGACTCTAAACGAAAGTTGTAGATCGTAGTCTCACCTACGCGTGTATATAAAGACCATCGAAAACGGAGGTCATATGAAGAAGATATGATTTTTTGAAGTTTATTAAATAAAATATATATAAATTTAATTCAAAACCCGGTAATATCCGAAGGAGGAGTCAGCATCCTCATCCGAGTTACGCGCCACGTAACCCCGTACGCCCCGCGTACGCGAGGGCCTTGGTCTCGGTCCGTCTACGTCGCCCCTATGCGAAGCTACCCCCTCCCCGTCCCATCCGAAGCCGAGGCAGTCGAGGACTCGGTCATGAGTGACGTATGCGTACGCGCTGCGTACGAGCGTACGCCCCGCGTACCGGGGCGGTTCAGCATCCCTATAAATAGAGGTGCGAGGGTTCCTGGGAATTTTGCTCATTCTCTCTCTAGTTTCTTGCGTTTTGCCTCGTTTTCCGTGCCCGCACTACCCCGAAGCCCTGATCATTTTGCTCGAGTCTCAAAGGTCGATTTTTCTCCCGAGAATCCCGAGAAAAATCCGTTTCCCGAGACGAAACTCTGCCCAGTTTTCCATCTCGCTATCTTCAAACTTTCAAGTGAGTTCATACCTCCTTCAAACACACTTTAAATATACTTTAAATGCTTTTATACTCTTTTGGGGGGGGGGGGGGGGGAAATACAAGTAAACATACGGTTATTATCGTGGATTTCATAAAATTTCACTTACTCGTTTTTATCAAATGAATCACTTGTGATTTAGTACTTCTATGCGAAAACTGTTGTCATACTTTGCATACCCTAGATTTATACAAAGTATTTAGTAATTCCAAAGTATCCTTCGTTGCTAAACCATTTTATACATTCTAAAAACTTATGATTTATGCTTTGTCAAACATTGTGAAAAAGGATAAACTTTGCACACGAACTATTACTTTAATACATACTTAGTTGAGCATCCATGAGACATGTACATCTTCAAATACTGCCTTTTATTAGAAGGTATCGCTACAAGTCCTGTCTATAACCAGAGTCTCCCGTTCGGAAACCGTGTCAAATGTGTATAGATCTATACGGGAAGTCATGATCCCGCGCCCTGACTGTTAGCTACAGTCCTTCCTTTGGGGTGATAGTTTGTCATAACGCTGCGACGCCTGAAGAACGTCGCTACAGGCATATTATGTTTAGTATGGTTATAAAACTCATCGGATACACAACTATTATAGTACTTCTGATTGATGAACAAGTAGATATTAAAACTATTCTTTATCTAACAAACTGAAATCTTTTGATAGGTTTATTATATAAATCTATGTTTAAAATCTTCTAAAGCATGTGGATTGCTTCCAATTTTTAGTCTTGGACATTAAACAAACTATTACTTTAGGAAAATATGGGATTTTCCTGTATACAAACCAAACAACTATTAGGAAAATAAGGGATTTTCTTGGTTCAACTAGCTACATTTTTCAACACAAATACTCTCATGCATTTCATACTTTTATAAGAAAATAAGGGATTTTCTTGGAAAATATACACTCATTTTGGAATGGCATTCAATATTTCTAAATCACTTATGAACTCACCAACTTAATTGTTGACACTTTTTCTTTGAAATATCTTGTATTCTCAGGGAACCGTTAAGCAGGTTTGGAGATCAACTTTTGGGATTAGTGGCGTTAATTATTTCTTTTGAAAGATGTTTATGCATTTATCTTTTGAGCATGTAATGAATACAATGATGTAAACATTTTTAAAACCTTTATATATGTATGGTGGTGTGTACTTTCCTTTCTATGAACTGTTATGATACTGAATATGACGTCCTCCGTCCCCGAACGTTTCCGCCGTTCTGGTTTGGGGGTGTGATAGTATAACACACTAAACTCGGCTCTAGCCCTCTTGTTTCTTGTCTAACCGATTTTGGGAGAACACATGAGCTTTATATAATGTTGACACATCTAGGGTTACACCCTAATGTGTCAACACTATATAAAGCTCATGTGTTCTCCCAAAATCGGTTAGACAAGAAACAAGAGGGCTAGAGCCGATTTTAGTGTGTTATATATTCTCTCCAAGTTTACTCCTTAGCATTTGGTGTTGTGTGAAGAATTTGAGGCATCACACTTGGGGTGCTAGGCTCACAAGGTTTCAAGGAACACCTATAACAACAAGGTATGTAGTTCTATCTATTATTTAAGTTAAAATTGTTCCCCATGTATGCTCAATAGGATCATAGCCTTGGAAATCAACTTTGCATGATAATTAGACAAACATAGATCCAAGGTTATTAGGGTTGCATGTACACTTCGGAAGTGTTAGAATGCTCAATACCCTTCAGTGGTATCAGACCCTAGGCTTGCTTGTTTGATTTTTGTGCAAACTGCTTGAAAATTCGAGTTTTCTGCTTTCTGCCCGTATGAACTCGACGAGTCCATGGGGGGGCTCGACGAGTCCATGACCAAATGCAAGCTACTCGCCGAGTCAGTTCATGCACTCGACGAGTAGAAGCTGCAGTTTCAAAATTTCGATTTTAGTTGCTGGAAATGGACTAGAAACATTACCCTAAATTGTTTTGGTTTTTTTAAACATGTTTTAGATGGAGTAATGTTTTTGCTAATCCATTTACAACAACAAGTTATCAAAATTACATGTTTTAAGTGTAATTTTTGATTCACGAAAGTATTCACATTCATGTTCTTGATCTTATGATGATTAGATGATCATAGGAATTATTTGTAACCTATGTGGTAGATTAAATCATGATCTTTATGTGTTTTAATGGAGTCCATAACTTGTCCTCAAATTATGGAAAACCATAAGTCACTTTGCTTTAAAACCATTAAAAGAACTCATGGGTTATAAAATGAAGAGTCTTCATTTTTAAATACCCTAATAAACTCATAAGTTACAAGAAATGAAAAGTTTTGAAAGTTTACAAAACTTTCCCTCAAGTTTTGGAACAAGTAAAGTCTTGATTAAAACTTTAGTTCCAACCCTTAGGATTTAAAAAAATTAAAATTCAGCCCTTATACTTATAGTATTATGATTTAATAATTATATATATATATATATATATATATATGCATGTATGTATAAGAACAAAAGTCGTCTTACCGCTAGTACGCCTCATTCACGATGCCGGTCTATAAGGTGGGTATAAGGTTGTTGCCTATAAAATGGCAACTTAATGGGTGTCTACTCTCACCCACCGCTTGCTTGACTGGCGGAGGGTCGTTAGCCGAACGAGTAAGACAAAGACTTATAAATTCTCATTAAAAGTATAATGATTATTATAAAGAAATTAAATGTCTTATAAATTCCCAATATTAGTTACTTTAGGAAAAATTTGAATAAGGTGCTAATCCATGAAATTACACTTTGCACCTTGTTTAAGTCGTTGGTGGAGTGTGTGTGGTTTACCGGCACACTAACTTGGACTTAGCAAGGAAGGCAAAGGGTGACCTAAGGTTTTTCATGAGGTCGGAAGGAGCACATGTGGCTTACCAGCACAACAATTAAGTGAAAAACATTAAGGGTACCAAGTAATTTGCATGGTTACTTCACACCTTGTTTTGTGATCCTCGGTATCCCAGTCACAAAACATGAAGGGCATACTCGAGATTGAAACATGCCATTGAAAAGTTCAATGAATCTCAAAGAATCTAGGAATTTCTAAAAGCCAAATAAAAGCTAATAATTTATATTTCGTTTTCATGGTGGAAATTGGTGAATCGTCATTCACCTATCTTTCAAATATGTTATAACTTGGATTACGGCATCCCTCTTCTAGGTTATAATATATTGTGATTGGATCCTAGCCTTAATACTATATTTGGGTGTTTTATTAAGGACTATCCCTATATCTAAACTAAACTTACTTTCTTCCTTTCAGATGTCTTCTAACAATGTTGTTCCTGGCTCAAACTCTACTGGCTCCTTCTCTTTCATGATCCTTTGTGGGAGAGTCATCTTTGATGGATCCAACTTTACTGACTGGATCAGAAACATCAGGATGGTCACTCGTTACGAGAACAAGGAATATGTTCTTCACAAGGAGCTCAAGGAGCCTGAGCCAACTGCTACTCCTGAGGAGTTTGCTGAATATGAGGCATATGAAAGAGATGCAACCAAAGTGGAATGCATCATGATGGCCACCATGACAGCCGAGCTCCAAAAGTCCTATGAGGACTACTATTCTTTTGAGATGCACCAGGATTTGATGGACCGCTACCATCAGAGTGCTCGTCAAGAGCGATATGAAATCATCTCCTCTATGATGACAACCCGGATGAAAGATCGCGAACCCATCACAAGCCACATGAAGAAAATGCAAAGGTATGTGGATAGATTGATGAAGTTGAATGTGAAATTCCTTGAGGAGTTAGCAATAGATATTATTTTGCACTCCTTACCTTCGTGTTATGATCAATTCCGCATGACATACCACATGAATAAGGAGGAAAGTACACTTAGCAAACTTCAGGGACTCCTAAAGACCGCAAAATCAGGTCTTAAAGCAAAGTCGGTTGTGACCATTCCTGCTACTACTCCAAACTCAGCACCTGTCCTGGCAATCGGGAATGGTAGAGGGAAGAAGAGAAAGAACCCTTCGAATGGTACCAAGGGTAAGACCCTTGATGGCTCCTCTTGTAGCGGAACCAAGAAAGGTTTCATTACACCATCTTTTGATCCTAAAGAGGCTGAATGCTTCTACTGCCAAGAAAAGGCGCACTGGATGCGTAACTCCCCAAAGTACCAGCAAGACGTGAAGGATGGGAAGGTTAAACCCAACCATGCACATATTTACACTATCTCATCTAATAATTCACTCTATTCTAACTCTTGGGTCCTTGATACCGGTTGCGGTATTCATATTTGTTTTGAATTGCAGGGACTAAGAAGAAGTGAGAATGTGGAGCATGGAATGATAAACTTGATCATGGCGAGTAGGAAAGTTTCAACTTGTCACACCCCGAAAACCAAAGGCGGAAAGGTTTCCGGGGTTGACTCCAAGTTGTGTATCAAATCCAATGCACATAGTAAGTAAAGTAAACAACCATTACATTACATATTAAAGTTTACATTTGTTCAAAAGTAAAATTGTACATTCGTAATACATAGTATATATGAACAAAATAGAGACGAGTCTTCTGTACGTTCCGTCTTCTCCAAAAGGATCGCTAGGTACCTGTCTACTGTTGACCTGAGAATACAAGCAGTTTGAAAATCAGCATAAAGCTGGTGAGTTCATAAGATGTTTGTTTTGTGAAAATGTACGAGTTTCCTTTGACTTATCGAAAAGTTTGATATCCAAGAAAATCCCATGTTTTCTTAAAAGAAAAGGTTGGTTGATTGTTAGGTTACACGGTTCTGGTTATGTTTAACTATGATCCCAGGAAAGTCCCATACTTTCCTGATTGTATATTACTAAGTGTGAAAGATATATAGTTATCTAGTTTATTACTCCTTTCTAGTTATGTAACGTTTCCCCAGGAAAGTCCCATACTTTCCTAAAAGAAATTTTAGTTATTGAAATTCGATATACTGATTGATTTCCATTCGTACCTATTTTATTTGTATTAACTAGGTATTTTGATATCCTAATGTGTCATCTTGAAGTATACTTAGATACATATCTTCGTATTCGTGTTCTTATTCTTAACATATTGTTATTCTTATTCGTGTTCGTATTCGTATTCGAAGTCGTATTCATTTCCTTAATCCTACTCCTATTACTATTCGTATTCGTTCTGTTCCTAGTTATAGTTTCGTTATTCGTTCTGTTCGTAGTTATAGTTTTGTTATACGTTCTGTTCCTAGTTGTAGTTTCGTTATTCGTTCTGTTCCTAGTTATAGTTTCGTTATTCGTTCTGTTTGATGATTAGTATGAATTATTCGTAGATTATGAAACATAGTTTAGATGGTAACATTTTATCAAGAAATCTATGATTAGTTTGAAAGCTAACTTCGTAATTTGAACTATTTAATAAACACAGTTATTGATATTAGAACATACAGAATGAAATCAATTGAACAGAAAATGATAAGTTAGAGTACAAGATTTCCTTGTAGTTTTTCTTGTATTCCCCCCCCCCCTGAAAACAGTGAAAACAGTTGAAAAAGGGTAGGGGTATGAACTCACCGGACAAGAAACGTGACAATTTCGGATGCTAAACGTTGGTCCGGGGCTTTCAAATGCACGAGGTTCCTAAGTATCATGTAAAGATACACATTTGTATCTAATTAGGACTGAGATTAATTATTTGTTAGGGACAAATACTTGTAGTTGCGGAAACACCCCATTACGAGTGTTTGGAGGGACCCGGGTGGCGTTTAAGGACGTGTAATGGCACTAGGGACTTGGAACTTGTGTTTACTCCCCATAAATAAACTCATACAAGAGTTTTTGGTCTAAAACACCCATTCCCCATGAGTTTACGGCCGTAAACTCATGGTGGGGTGGTTTATGGTGTTTAATGGGTCACAAATGGGTATGGACACTTGGAAATGCTTGGAACAATTTTACCTAAGGCTTGGATTGAATTAAAATCACCAAATATAACACTTAAGGGAGTTTATGGCCTAAGCATGGGGTCTATGGCGGTAAACTCTCTTATCTCCTTGAATAAGTGTTTGTAAGGTCTCAAAATTAATCACATGTGATTCTAAAAATTCCGACAAGCCTAGAAATGAATTTTGGGCACCATTTGACACACTTTTAGGAGTTTACGGCCATAAGGCATGTTTTATGGCCGTAAACTCTCAAATGTGGGGTTTTGATGTGTTTAATGTCCTTAAACTATTTTTGGTTGGCCCTATGATTTATTCCCAAGCTCTTGGTGGTATTGGATAGCTTTCTAACACCTTGAAATTGAATTTACACCCATTTTTAAGGAGTTTACGGCCCAAGCACATGCCTTGGCCGTAAACTCATATAAATCCCTCAAAAATTATGTTTAAAGTGTTCCAAGGTTAAAGCAATTATTCTAGAAGTCATATCCATGTCTTGTTGGGGTTTAGGAAGGGTTTAAGGGCTTAAAAACCCTTTAATTATGAGTTTATGGCCTAAACACCATCCTTGGCCGTAAACTCATATACAAGTCTCCAAATTATAGTTTAAGGCATTCTAGGTCCATTCCATTAACCCATCTAGCCATATCTAAGGTCCAATTGTGGTTTGGAAGGGTTTTATTGCTCCAAAAACCCATTTCATATGAGTTCACGGCCTAGGACTGTTCCAGGGCCGTAAACTCATGAATGTGGTCCTATTCCATGTTTTGAACTCGAATTTGAAGGCTAAGGAGGTTACATATCAAGTTAGGGAAGGTACCTCAAAGATTTGGAGCCTAAAGTTGATGATTTGGACCCTTAAACTTGGATTTTAGGAGAGAGGTTAGAGAGAGAGTAGTGAGAGAAAGAAAAAGCTTCAAATGATAGCTTGAACACGATTAAATAGGTCCTAAGTTCGGGACATGGTGGAATTCCCGATACCGACGTTAAACGGGGCTTTTGGTCGCACCCGATTAAGTTGCCGTTACCCGATATGGTTGATTCTAGAAATATTCCGTTCACTAATACGAGGTGTTAGAATGAGTTCTAAGGGTATTAGGACACTCATTAAGTCATAAAATAAATTCCACATTAATGACTTAATTAATTGACGAAAATCGGAAACGAAATCAGAAACGACGATTGGACGATCGAAACGAGTCGCGAAAAGGGGTACAAGAAATGAAACGAAATTTCGGGTTGTTACACACCTGTCACCAAGATTAGAGTTTATACTTTGTTGCTTAGTAGTGGATTTACTTTAGATTTGAATAAATGTTGTTATTCGCCAGAAATGGCAAGAAATGTTATTTCCTTTCATGCGTTGTATAAACAAGGTTTTACCTTTTCTTTTGATAATGAAACTAGTGGAATAAATGCTTTCTTTAATAATGTATTTTATTTTAAAGCATTACCTTGTGATGGTGTGTATGAATCTGTGTCTGTTGTAGATAACTTAGGAAATCATGTATTGTGTATTGGTTCTACTACTAATAATAACTTGGATAAGGCATCATTATGGCATTGTCGTCTTGGACATATAAGCAAGAAATGCATAGGCCAACTCCAAAAGGTTGGAGTCTTGGAGTCATTTGACCTAAAGTCAGATGATAGTTGCGAATCATGCTTACTTGGAATAATGACAAAGTCACCCTTCACTGGTTCTTATGAGAGGGCTGAAGGTTTGTTGGATCTTATACACACGGATGTGTGTGGACCCTTCAAACATGCCACAAGGGATGCTAATCGTTATTATGTGACTTTTACAGATGATTATAGTAGATATGGATATGTGTACTTAATCAAGCATAAGTCAGAGACTTTTGAAAGGTTTAAAGAGTTTAAAAAAAAAGTCGAGAATCAGTTGGGCAGGAACATTAAGATGCTTCGATCCGATCGTGGTGGTGAGTATCTTAGTACTGAGTTCCTCGACTATCTAAGGGAATGTGGGATTGCCTCACAATTGACACCTCCCAGGACACCACAGTTGAATGGTGTAGCTGAGAGGCGTAATTGAACCTTGTTGGTTATGGTTCGTTCCATGATGAGTCGAGCTACGCTACCAATCTCATTTTGGGGGTATGCCTTAGAAACTGCCACCCATATCCTTAATGTGGTCCCTACAAAGAAGGTTGCCAAAACACCTCATGAGATATGGACTGGAAAAGTTCCTAATCTAGCCCACATCAAGGTTTGGGTTGCGAGGCTTTCGTGAGACGTGAGACTCATGACAAGCTCGAACCTCGAAGCGAGAAGTGTATTTTCATCGGCTACCCACAAAAATCCTTTGGTTACCTCTTCTACAGACCTAGTGAGAATGTGGTCTTTGTAGCAAGGAGGGTTGACTTTCGAGAGAGAGAGTTCATAAGCCAAGGAGACAGTGGGAGGCTAATTGACCTTGAAGAAATTCAAGAGTCAAGTGGTGAAGGAACCTCAAACCCTAGCAATCAACTAGAGGAGGAATCTCCTGTTGACCCAATTATACCTCCAGTTGTACCTCTGAGGCGTTCCATAAGGGTTAGGAATGTACCTGAGCATTACTATGGTTTCCAAATTACTACAGAAGGTGAGACACTTATTAGTGATGAGACACTAGTAGGTCTGGATGAACCTAACAGCTATGCAGAAGCCATGGCAGGCCCTGAGTCTGCTAAATGGAAAGAGGCAATGGATAGCGAGATACAATCCATATATGAAAATCAAGTTTGGAACTTGATTGACAATGTGCCAGGTCGTAAGACTGTAGGGTGCAAATGGATCCTCAAGAAGATGACCGACATGGATGGTAATGTACACACTTATAAGTGACGACTGGTTGCAAAGGGCTTCTCTCAAACTCTTGGAGTGGATTATGATGAGAACTTTTCTCCAGTAGCCAAAATTAAGTATATTAGGGTATTGTTAGCCTTAGTTGCATTTCATGACTATGAAATATGGCAAATGGATGTCAAAACCGCTTTCCTTAATGGAATGTTGGCTGAGGATGTTTACATGAATCAGCCAGAGGGTTTTGTCAGCACAGAGTACCCTAATAGAGTGTGTAAGCTTGAGAAATCCATCTATGGATTAAAGCAAGCACCTGGCAGATGGAATCTTTGCTTTGATGAGAAGGTCAAAGAGTTTGGCTTCTCTAGGTGTGAAGATGAATCTTGTGTATATGTCAAGGCTAGTGGGAGTATAGTTAGATTTTTGGTACTGTATGTGGATGACATACTACTCATAGGAAATGACATCACAACTCTGCAGGAAGTTAAGTCCTGGCTTGGGAAAAGTTTTGCTATGAAGGACCTAGGAGAAGCTGCCTATATTCTAGGGATAAGGATTTTGAGAAACCGGAGTAAAAGACTAATTGGACTTAGTCAAAGTACCTACTAGGACAAGGTGTTGAAGAGATTCAGCATGCAAGATTCCAAAAAAGGAGAGTTACCCATCCAGAGTAACACTAGACTAAGTAAGACTTAGAGCCCAAGTAGTGAGGATGAGATAGCAGAAATGAGTCGGATACCCTATGCTTCGGCAGTAGGCTCGATCATGTATGCTATGACCTGTACTCGTCCTCATGTAGCCTTTGCTTTAAGCATGGTTAGCAGGTATCAGGGGAATCCTGGTAAGGCTCACTGGACAGCGGTAAAGAACATTCTCAAGTACCTGCGGAAGACTAAGGACTGGGTCCTTACCCTTGGTGGGAGTGATGACTTGAGAGTTGTAGGGTATAGTGATGCTAGCTTCCAGACTGATAGGGATAATTTCCGCTCTCAGTCAGGCTGGGTCTTTACCTTAAATAGAGGAGCAATCTCTTGGAAAAGTTCCAAGCAGGAGACAGTGGTTGATTCAACTTGCGAATCAGAGTATATAGCGGCAAGTGAGGCGGCAAAAGAGGCTATGTGGCTAAAGAACTTCATTGGAAACCTTGGAGTTGTACCAGCTATATCGAAGCCTATAGAGATTTTCTGTGATAGTGAAAGTGCAGTTGCCTTAACAAAGGAACCAAGGGATCATGGGAGATCCAGACACATCGACAGAAAATATCATTTCATCAGACATCGTATAGAAGAAGGACTTCTCGTGGCAAAGAGAGTATCATCGGATGAGAGCCTGGCAGATCCCCTCACGAAGGGACTGGGTAGGGTTAAGCATCTCTAGCATGCTAGGAGCATAGGGCTGAAGGATGATATTAGTTTTAGTAGTTAGATAATTTTGAAATTTGTAAAATGTAATTGACATTTGATGATGAATAAAAGTTGTGTTTATTTATGAGTAAAGTGTTGCTATCACTTGTCAATCATTTTCTATTATTTCTTTTGCATGTTTTGACTTCCAAAATATTTATGTTGTTTTACATATTATTCAAATTATCCACATTCAGTCATATGTTGGAAGTAGATATGAAGTAAGACTGTCATGAGTTGGTTGTAGAGGTCTAATTTGTTGGACATGGCCTCAACACTCATGAGTCCTCATAAGTTCTGAGTATTGGATTCAACCCACGCTCGCTGGCATCACTTCATGGAATTTATCTCGAGTGATCGCGAGACAGTAATATCATATAAGTCTTCAAACCTAGAGATATGACTTGTTAACTATGAGTTAGTTATACATTGAACGTGCGAAACCGCATTGGTAACTCGATGTTATAAAACGTGCGTTTGTGTGTAATTTAACAAGAAGTAGAACAAGCATATGAGTCGAAGTTTATCTGTTCCTTCTTGGATTAGAAGCTGATATCTGGGCCCCTCGATGATTTTGTTTTGACGTATGTACCAGGCCCGGTCAAAACTAAGTTGATGTGTTCAATTAAATACTTTGTCAAACAAATCGGAAATCGGGAAACAAACTGCTGGACAATAAGCAAGACTATGTTCCATGTGTTTGTCCGACTGATATCTAGAACAGAGGATTATATGATGACTTATCTGAAATGGCGTACCATCATCTTCTCGGTTCCGAGAAACATTGAAAAGAGCTACGATTGCCGATCGGTTCCTGAAGTCATACTTGCAGTTATAGTTTTTAGACTTATCCAAGTGGGAGACTGTTGGCTAAGGTGTCTAAGTCCATAACTATTTCTGGTATGTACTTGACTTGACCTGGATCATCCATAACTTATATAGTGGGCTAAGAGGCTCCATGGATAATCAAGTTGGGTTAAACCCATTGGATGCTCCATGGAGGCTCCATGGGAGTTACAAACCCATGGGTCATCGAAATGAAAAGTCATGACACATTAGGGTGTAACCCTAGATGTGTCATGACTCTTCATTTCCATGACCCATGGGTTTGTAACTCCCATGGAGCATCCAATGGGTTTAACCCAACTTGATTATCCATGGAGCCTCTTAGCCCACTAATTAAATATATGGGTTGATTATGTAAATCATCCATAACTTATATAGTGGGCTAAGAGGCTCCATGGATAATCAAGTTGGGTTAAACCCATTGGATGCTCCATGGAGGCTCCATGGGAGTTACAAACCCATGGATCATGGAAATGAAGAGTCATGACACATTAGGGTGTAACCCTAGATGTGTCATGACTCTTCATTTCCATGACCCATGGGTTTGTACCTCCCATGGAGCCTCCACAGAGCATCCAATGGGTTTAACCGAACTGATTATCCATGGAGCCTCTTAGCCAACTATATAAGTTATGGATGATTTACATAATCAATCCATATATTTAATTAGTGATCTTAATTAATTCTAAATTAATTCTTGATCAAACTAATTAAATAATATTATTAATATATTAGAACTTATAATATATTAATAAACCATATGTGTTATTTTTCTCTCATTTAGTTTATCCAATTGCATGGTGCCATGCAACCCAAAAGGACCATGCCGGGTCGGGTCAAGTACATACCAGAAATAGTTATGGACTTAGACACCTTATCCAATACGCTAGACACCATTTGCATGATCGTCAATAGATTAGCAAAATCCGCACACTTCCTACCAATAAAGGAAACCGACAAGATGGGGAAGCTAACTCAAACATACATCCGAGAGATTGTACTACTGCATGGTGTACCAATATCCATTATCTTCGACAGAGATAGTAGGTTCACCTCGCGATTCTGGCAGTCACTGCAAAAATCTATCGGAACGAGACTAAACATGAGTACCGCTTACCATCCACAAATCGACGGTCAAAGTGAGAGGATCATACAAACCTTGGAAGATATGCTAAGAGCTTGTGTAATCGATTTTGGTAAGGCATGGGATACCCATTTTCCACTAATCAAGTTCTCGTACAACAATGGCTATCAATCCAGCATTAAAGTTGCTCCATTTGAAGCCCTCTATGGTCGTAAGTGCAGATCACCACTGTGTTGGGCTGAAGTGGGTAACACGCAACTAGCCAAGGGACAAGTACCCGACAACACTTTCACAGTCCCAGAAATCATAAGAGAAACAACAAAGAAGATTGTTCAAATTCGGGAACGACTAAAGGCTTTAAGAGACAGACAAAAGAGTTATGCGGACAAAAAACGAAAGCCCTTGGAAATTTAGGTTGGGGACCGAGTGCTATTGAAGGTCTCACCCTGGAAAGGTTAATATGTTTCGGAAAACGTGGGAAACTGAACCCAAGGTATATCAGACCATTTGAGATCCTTGCAAGGATCGACTCGGTAGCATACAAACTTCGACTACCACATGAACTCAATAACGTACATCCTACCTTTCATGTGTCAAAGTTGAAGAAATCTTTGTCCAATGAGACCCTCGTTGTCCCTCTAGACGAAATCGAAATCAACGAGAGTCTCCAATTTATAGAGGAACCAAGTGAGATCATGGATAGGGAAATTAAAAGAACAAAACAAAGTCGCATAGCGATTGTGAAGGTCCGTTGGAATGCAAAGCGGGGACCTAAATACACTTGGGAGCGCAAAGATCATATGAAAAAAAAGTACCCACATCTCTTTCCCTAATCCACAAATATTTATCTTACATTAGATTTTGGGACAAAATTCCCTCTAGTGGGGGGATGATGTAACAACCCGATATTTTCGAATCAATGTAATGACCTAAAAAGTCAAGAATTATAATCTATTTTGATATAATGAACTTAGCATTAAAAATAAAAAGTTCAAAAGTCTCTATTGCATTTCATAAAATGATACCGTAATAAGGTTTCCAAAAATATAAAGAACACTAAAATCCAAATTATAACACTGATGTTATGATTTTTATAAGTTTCAAACATAGCAGTAGACAGCTAAAAACTCGAAATAGAGATCGAGGGATTTTTTACCGAAACAACCTAAACGATAAACAAAGCCCTCAACGATAATTGCACAACGGAGAAAAGTCTTTTGAGAACGGACATCGGATGAAGAAGTTACGGATTTTAAATGGACTTTTCATGTCCCAGCGTATTAAAAATAAATTCAAAACTAGCCGATGCAGTCTAAATGAAAGTTGTAGAATACAATCTCACCTACGCGTGGATATAAAGAATGCAAAAAACGGAGCTCATACGCGAAAGTTACGCAATTTAGAAGTTCAGAAAACTCAATTACGCCCCGCGTAATGAGTTACGTACCGCATACCAGAGGATAAGAGCCTCGTCCCATCGGGCAACATGCTCTCCCATCGGCCATCAGATCTGATGTACGTAAGTAGTGACGTTCGGTATGCCCCGCGTAACATTGTACGCCCAGCGTACCAAGGCGGTTCAACACCCCTATAAAAGAGATGCGAGGGTTACGGGCTAAAATGCTCATTTCTTCTCTTTCTCGTGCTGAAGCTCAGTGTTTAAACCCTTGAATCCATCCCGAAGCCCCAGTTTTCACTTCCAAGTTCCGAAGGAAGGTTTTACACTGATGAGATTCCCGGTATTTCCGAGAAATCCACTTTCTCAAGTCGAAGTTCTGCTTGGTTTTCGTCTCACCATCTTCAATCTATCAAGTGAGTTCATACCCCTACACACACACTTTAAATACGTTTTAAATGCTTTTTAAAATACTTTTAGGGTGGGAATACAAGTACACACACGGTTTTCCTCGTGTGAAAAACATCAATCTTATGCTAAACTTTTTGTTATATAAGCAATTATATGTGATTTATAACTATCATACGAAAACATTCTCGTGCAACATATCACAATAACACTTTGTGATTATGGAATAAAATATGTTGTTATATAAATATCAACCACTTTATTTACATTTTGAGTATAAATGTTCAATAATGTTATTTTAAAGGTTATACTTTATATATACAATCGACATTACAATAGAGTTACCATACAAATGAAACACGCTTTTGGAAAAACTCTAATAGATATAGTTTACAAGGAAATCATGAGATTTTACATACTATATGTAATATGTCAAGGAAATACTTTCATGTACAAGAACAAATGGACTTTTCATACGTGAATAAATTTGATACTAAGTTTTCTGAGATATTCAAACTTCACGTACTTTCAAGTATGCAGTTAAAGCCCTGTACTATATACCATAATTTCTTGTAGGTAGAGTGTGATACTTGTGTATAGATCTATATGGGATTTGACAATCCCGCACCTAAACTGTTAGCTACAGTTAGACCGGCAAGTCTGGGATGACAAACGTCATAACATTCCAACGCCTGAAGAACGTTGTTACAGGTAGTCTAGATCAATAGCATGGTTATAAACTCACATGGAGTATTAAAAACACATTAATTTACGGGGTTATCAAATGCCTTAGTGATTTTATACATACATAAATCTACTATTCTAGGCATGAAAAACACTATTGCATTACAATTTTGGAACTTTTAAACTACTACACACTTATGGAAAAATATTGGATTTCTAGCAGCAAACATTCAAAACAGTCGGGTCTTGGTAGAAGACTACTTTTATACTAGTAGAAAATATGGGATTTTTTAGGAGATTTCCAACATCTATAAACAATTTCATTCAAATTCATACAAACATTGACATCAAATACTTATGAACTCACCAGCTTAAATGCTGATATACTCTTTCAAATCTACTTGTATTTTTTTGGGATTCAGTAATATAGGTAAACATCAGCTTTTGGAGAAGTGACGCTCAGGCATCAGTTTAAAACTCAGTTTTTCATCATATTGTAATTTTTTTTGAAACAAGTATCTTTCAACAATGTAACTTTTTAAATTATATATATGATGGTTGTTCTTACTTTCTATACTATGTATTCCACTGTTACGATACTACTTAAAGTCATCCGTCCTCGAACGATTTCGTCGATCTGGTTTGGGGGTGTGACACACATCGTGAGACCTTTTATCTCACGTCGTGAGAATGATTCCAATGCGTCTCTTTTATTTTTCTTTTCACATCATGACAACCCAATCATCACGCTGTGACACTCGATTTTCCCTAAAAATCAACCTTTTGACTCCTTGAAACCCTAAATCCATCCATCTTGAAATACAGGCGCTACAAATAGCAATTTAGATAGGAAATATAAGGCATGTTATAATACAAACCATTTAGTACACAAAAGCATCGTAGGCATTTTTTTTCATAAAGTAAGCTAGTACTAGTGTCAATTTAGGTGTATTAGAAATATAATAGACACACATCTCACGATCATCGCTTAGCATTCTAAGTTTAAGTATAGAAATCCGGTAAAATTCCTAGTTCTCTTAAACTAATGCTCTGATACCAACCGTGAGATCCCCATTTTTATGGCATTTTAAAAATCTTAATATATGCTTAACTAAAAAAAATCATTTATAAGTGTGAAATTTAGTCACATTAAAGTATTTATGATGAAATATTTTTCATTGTTTTATAAAATCATGGGATGTTATAACTGATACAAAACATAAGCATAAACATGTATTTTAGTAACTTAGACTAATAGTCTACATCTCCTTGAATCTCTCTTCTTCCATGTATCTTTGTACTGCTACCTATGATACAAAGCAACTAAGTGGCTCATGTTGGGATATCTGGTGAGTATATATGGTTTTTAATCGCACAATATATATATATATATATATATATATATATATATATATATATATATATATATATATATAAACCCGCAAGTTCATTAACATAAATACATCTCATATAAGCAATTTCCCCATCCCATCGATCCTCACATATTGATCATCTACAATGACCAAACATATACTCTTAGATGCAAATTGAAAGGCTTTACCTAATCCACACTCGCAGACAAGGAATAAATGACTTTGTCTAATCTATACTCTTGGATTAGGAATGGATGACTAAATCTCATGCATACTCTCAGATCAGGAATAAATCACTAAATCTAATCCATACTCTCGGATCAATAATGAATGACTAAATGTAATCTATACTCTTGAATCAGGAATGAATTACTAAATCTAATTCATACTCTCGAATAAAAAATGAATGATTAAATCTAATCCTTACTCTCGGATCAGCAATCTCAGAGTATTATTTTGCGCTCATGTGACACACGTACTCATAAGGATATGATGTCCAATATCCATCTTAATTTGCTTAAACCTCCTTTGCAAGTCTCATATTATCTCTTTGTAACACTACAATACTCAACTCCTAATACCAACTTTGCTATGGAAACACTATCCTACTTTAGTGTATATTTAACGTATGGTGTTTAGGTATTAATAAACCATTATCTTTCTATCTAATGAAACTTCTTTTATTATTATCATGCATTAGTAGTTATATATCTTAAATCATATAGAACCATAACTACTTGGTATATCATATATCATTAAATACGGTTTTAACAAATATTCCAGACAATAAATAGTTTGTATGTAGTATATCATTAAATATGTTATACGAACTAGTTAAGGTTCTATATGATTTAAGATATATAACTAATAGTTCATGATGATAATAATAAAAGAAATATCATTAGATAAAAGATAAGGGTTTATTAATAGCCAAACACTCTATGTTAAATATACACTGAAGTAGGATAGTGTTTCCTTAGCAAAGTTGGTATTAGGAGTTGAGCATTGTATTATTACCAAGAGATAATATAAGACTTGCAAAGGAGGTTTAAGTTAATTAATATAGGTATAGGACATCATCTTCATATATCGTATATCACTACATACATTATTATTATCATGAACTAGTAGTTTTATATCTTACATCATATAGAAGCATAACTAGTCTGTATATTGTATATCGTTAAATATGTTTTTAGCAAATATTCTAGTAAGTAAAAGTATTTTGGGGGTGATAATGAACCCTAAAATCAACTTTGAGGGGCTTAAATACGAAGGACAACCTAAAAGATCATTATTTTGGGTTGCAGCTGGTCGCACATCGTGAGACCTTTTGTCTCACGTCGTGAGAATGATTCTAATGCGTTTGTTTTATTTTTCTTTTCACATAATGACCACCGAATCGTCACGCTGTGACACTCGATTTTCCCTAAAAATCAACCTTTTGACTCCTTGAAACCCTGAATCCATCCATCTTGAAATACGGGCACTACAAATACCAATTTAGATAGGAAATCTAAGGCATGCTATAATACAAACCATTTAGTACAAAAAAGCATCCTACGCATTTTTCATAAAGTAAGCTAGTTCTTGTGTCAATTTAGGTGTATTAAAAATATAATAGACACACATCTGATGATCATCGCTTAACATTCTAAGTTTAAGTATAGAAATCCTCTAAAATTCCTAGTTCTCTTAAACCAATGCTGTGATACAAACCGTGGGATCCCCATTTTTACGGCATTTTAAAACTCTTTATTTATGCTTATTTTAAAAAAATTATTTATAAGTGTGAAATTTAGTCACTTTAGAGTATTTATAAAGAAATATTTTTCATTGATTTATAAAATCTTGGGATGTCATAACTGATACGAAACATAAGCATAAACATCCCTTTTAGTATCATAGAATAATAGTCTATATCTCCTTGAATCTCTCATCATTCATGTACCTTTGTACTGCTACCTATGATACAAAGAAACTGAGA
The DNA here is from genome assembly GCF_002870075.4 of Lactuca sativa. NCBI lineage: Eukaryota > Viridiplantae > Streptophyta > Magnoliopsida > Asterales > Asteraceae > Lactuca > Lactuca sativa. The sequence goes on from NC_056627.2 coordinate 101,520,879, forward strand.
GGGTTATGTTGGGATACCTGGTGAGTACATAGGGTTTTCAATGACACTATATATATATATATATATATATATATATATATATATATATATATATATATATATAAACTTGCAAGATCATTAACACAAATACATCTCATATAAGCAATTTACCCCATCCCATCGATCCTCACATATTGATTATCTACAATGACCGAACATATACTCTTAGATGAAAAATGAATAAATTTACCTAATCTATACTCTTAGACCAGGAATAAATGATTGTGTCTCGTCTATACTCTCAGATCAGGAATGCATGTTTAAATATAATCCATACTCTAAAGAATAAATGACTAAATCTAATCCATACTCTCGGATCAACAACGAATGACTAAATCTAATCTATACTCTCGAATCAGGAATGAATGACTAAATTTAATCCATACTCTCGGATTAAAAATGAATAATTAAATTTAATCCTTACTCTCAGATCAGGAATGTTAGAGTCTTATCCTGCGCTCAAGTGTCACACATACTCATAAGAAGATGATCTCTAATATCCATCTTAATTAACTTAAACCTTCTTTTCAAGTCTTATATTATATCTTGGTAAGACTACAATGCTCAACTCCTAATACCAACTTTGCTATGGAAACACTATCCTACTTTAGTGTATATTTAATGTAGAGTGTTTATGTTGTATTAGGTTTCTAAGTTCATAACTATTTCTGGAAAGTACTTGACCCGATTGGCATGGTTCACTTGGGTTACATGGCATTGAAACACTTAGATAAACTAAATGAGAGAAAGGACAAGTAATGTTTATTAATATATTATATGTTCTAATATATTAATAGTATTAATTAATTAGTATTGATCAAATAATTAATTTGGAATTAATTGAGTGATCAAAAAGAGACTAATTAAATATATGGGGTTGATTGTGTAAATCATCTAATCTTTTATAATGGGCTAATGATCCATGGTTTATATGAATTGGGCTAAAACCCTTAAGGTGCTCCATGGATAGTCCATGGATGTTACAAACCCATGGATCATGGAATATGGAAAGCCATGACAATTACGGTTTACATGGTGTAACCCTACTTGTGAGAACTATATAAATACCCCATGATAACCAAAATTGGCACTACAAGCAAGTACAAGAGGGCTAGCCAAATTTTTAGTGTTAGTGAACTTTTCTCAAGATTATTCCAAGTGCTGTGGTGTTGTGTGAGACATTTGAGGCATCACACTTGAAGTCCTAGGCTCACAAGGCTCTCAAGGAATCCAAGCAACCAAAAGGTATATTATTATACTAGTTATTAAGTTTCAAAGTTCCCTATGCCATCCTACTTAGGCTAAGAACCTTGGAAAATCAAATTTTCATGTATCTTAGTAAAACTTAGATCCAAGGTTTCTAGGGTTTCATGTACACCTTAGGAGTGTTAGAATGCTCAAAACCCTATAGTGGTATGAAATCCTAGGCTTGTTTTCTTAATAGTTGATGCAAACTTGTTGAAACAACTAAGAAATATGCAATCTGCTGAGTGGATTCGCTGAGTTAATGGGGGGACTCGACGAGTCCATACGTATATTCAACCAACTCGCAGAGTCAGCTCATGCACTCGATGAGTTGGCCTGTCAGAGTTCAGTCTTTATGAGTTCTGATGATGGAAATGGACTTGAAACATTACCCTAAATTGTTTTGGTGTTATAAAACTTGTTTTAGATGGTGTAATGGTTATGCTAATCCATTTTCAATGGCTATTATCAAAATTTCAAGTTTTGTATGGTTTATTTATGATTCTTAAAATTGTTGATATGAATGTTCATGTTCTTATGAGTTTAGAAGATCATAGCAATTCTTCGTAACTTGCTTGTTGGTTTAATTCTTGATCTTGATGTGTTTTAATTGAATCCATAATTTGTCCTCAAGTAATGGATTACCAAAAGTCACTCTTTTAAAGTCCCTTAAAGAAACACATAGGTTACTTCAAATAAAAAGTCTCTCATTTTAATAAACCATTAACTCATAAGTTATGAAAGATAAAAAGTTTTGAATGTTACAAAACCTGCCATCAAGTTTTGGAACATGTAAAGTCACCTTAAAAACATTAGTTCCAACCCCGAGAATTTTAAAGGTTAAAATTCAATCCTTATACTTTATAATATTATAAGTTAATATATATATATATATATATATATATATATATATATATATATATATATATATATATATATATATATATATATATATGTTCATATATAAAAACAGGTCGTCTTACCGTTAGTAGGCCTCATTCACGAAGTCGTTCTATTAGGGGTGAGGGGCATAAGGTTGTTGCCTGTAAAATGGAAACTTAATGGGTGTCCACTCTCACCCACTGTTCTTTGACTGGTGGCGGGTCGTTAGCCGAACGGGTAGGACAATGACATTAAATCCTCATTAAAAGTATGAGGAATGTAAAGTAACTAAATGTTTTTATAAATTCTCAATCTTAGTTACTTTAGGAAAATGTGAATGTCAAACCCCAAAACCAAGAACAGCGGAAACGTTCTGGGGCGGAGGATGTCATGTAAAGTATCACAACATAGTATAATAGTAAATAAGCAAACAACATCATCCATTGCATTAAATATATAATTTTAATACAAGTGTGTTTCGTATAGTTATAGACACCAAAAAGTAAATCAAAATAATACAATGAGTCTTGAATGCGCTCCATCTTCTCAAAAGCTGGCATCGGTACCTGTCTATTGACGACCTGAGAATACATGTTATTTTGAAAGAGTTTATCAGCATTAAGCTGGTGAGTTCATAAGTATTTTAGTGTCGGTGTTTGTGTCACAACATTTGAACGTGGTTATAAACACGAGTTTGTAAACATTTGTGATATAAGTATGTGAAAGTTTGTAAGTGTTTGTAAAAGGTTGAATCTCTTAGAAAAACCTATATTTTCTATTAAAAGTAGCCTTCTACCAAGGCGTAACTGTTTTGTATGTTCGTTTACTATAAAAGTGTGTAATTTTCCCAAGTGTAACTATCATTGTCAAAATATAGTTTGTACATTAATGTTTAAGTGAAAAGATCACTAAATATGTAAAGGGTAAATTAATGTAGTATTTTAGTGTTGTATTATAGGAACTACTGCGGTACTAACTACCTTAAACCGGATTTATATTAAGGTATCATGTGATAAATTGTACCATACTATCGACTAGGTAACAACGACAATTGTAGGTTGTAAAAAGGTATGACGTTTGGCACCCGCAGACCTGCAGGTCCGGCTGTAGCTAGCAGCAAGGTGTAGGATAGTCAATCCATTATAGATCTATACGCAAACTCACGCTCTCCCTCCAAGAGACCCTGGCTACAACTCGGGCCATGACATTGAAGGCATGCTCCGATACAGTGGATCACAATTTGTTAACGTATTCATGTATATGTAATGTATTGTTACTCGTTCTAGTATCGTTGTATATGTTCTCTTTCTAGTATAGTTGTATATGGTCTTCTTCTATTATAGTTATATATGTTCTTCTTCTATTATAGTTGTATATGTTCTCATAGTAATAAGTACTGACTCATGAATGAACTGACTCATTGATCTAGCAATTGTATAAGTATTATCCCGTGATACCCATATGGTAACACACTAATGAAGTAATTGGTAAAAATGAATTTGGAAGAACTTTTATGACTATATATGTACACATGATATATAATTAATATTGAAATGACCTTCGGACGGCTAGTAAGGTCGCACCTCTGTATTCTTGATTCCTAAGAAGACAGAAACTCGTATCTGGTTGATGAATCACGACTATGTAGCAAAAGCGTGATTAACAGAGCTTCATGGTCTCGGCTATGGCTCAGTAGATGATCGTTGCTAATCCATCTGATTGGTCCTGGCATGGCTACATGGTTATCTGACAGATTGGTATCAGAGCTTTGTTTATAGTGAATTACGTATATCAACCCATAAAAGAGATACTAACTATAAATACATAGGGATTAAAAATACTCTGACCAAGAGTTTATACTTTAAATAATAAAATATTTAATTAAGTATACGTGCCTGCATTCATACTAAAATCAGTGTCACTAGGACAGTACAAAAGAATTACGATTGTTGGGCAACACAGGTGGACTTAGAGACATAGAGTCAAAACTAGGAAGATATAGCTTGATCAACCATATTATCCGAGGGTTGACTAGCATGTGCCTAAGTGTAGTTGTGTGGTTGCAACAAGTCTAAAATCTTACCAACAATACCACAATGGGAATAGTAGAACATAACATTAAACTTAAAATACTATAGGGGTATTTGGTGTTACTATAAATACTTTATACTTGAGAATTAAAGTGGGATCTTCATTACCAAGTTGATAGTTGCTAAGTGGATACACTAAGGCTATATGTAATTAGGATGTTATAGACTTAGAATTTGTGAAAATTTTACTTTACCCCTATTCTGTGTGAATTTGGAGTTAAGGTCACTTATTCGAAGGCCTATCCTGTTTCAATTACATATAACTGGTATGCACTTCACAAATAGTGATGTAACTAATGAAGAATTTATGAATAATTATCTAGATAGTTCGTCTAATAATTATTTTCTTACCCCAATTCTTGTGTAGATAACATGGCTGGACTCCATCCCCACGGCAACCAGTACCTTCCGAACGAAGTCATTGCTGGATGATTTGGAGAAGAACCAGAGAATGATCATCCGATTCCTTTGAATGATCACCATGATGAAGACCTTTCAGACGGTGCTAACTTCAAACCCGAGGTTGAGAACCTACCCCAGGCAGCTCCCGTTCGAATTCCTAACCCTCGTCTGGCTTTTCATGGCCCGACGCCTCCATGGGTCGAATGTTTGGAAGCATGGAGCGAAGATCAAGATCAACCTATGTCGTTTAATGGAGACCGAAGCTTCTACAATGTAAATGAACGGAGCACAGCAGATAGAGTTCTACCAATCCTGATCCGTAGAGTTGCCGAAAATGAAATTCAGGGCAGGACAGCTCTACATCGTATCGCGAAAGTTGACACCAATGGAGGGATGCATATCCTTCACACCAACAGCCTTGAACATGCTCGTGAGAGATCTGAGAGAGACCACGAAACCCTGCTGCAAGCACTGGCTGAAACCCGAGCCGAAGTCATAAAGCTCCGAGTACGTTAGAGGGTATACGAAAGATACTTGCTTGATATGGAACGTCAACTGGCTGAACTGAGAGTTCACTAGAGGGATGACCGTCGCCAGTAGTAGATGCTTTACTTTATTTTTACTTGTTAAAAAGGAATCGTTTTACTGTCTATGCCCGATGTGACATTTTCTATGAAACCATCTTGTACTGTAAGTACTTTAGTTAGGCCTTTATTCTGTCAAGGACTATCTACTCTGGATATGATGTAAGACCCTTTTACAAGGTCATTTTCCTGAGCTTTTACGTCATGAATATCAAAGATATTGACAGTCGGCTAGCTTCTGTTTCATTCTTTATTCAAGTACTCATATTGTTCTTTCATTGGAGTCTATCTGAAACATGCTTTAGTCAAGTCATTAGACTATAGTAATTTAACTCTGGAGACATTTCCAAGTCTCTTTTAGTGGTTGGATCCTGTTATTCACCAACCATCGATACCTCGGCTTGAACGACAAATGTCTTGAGACCATTCTATGAACTTACTTCCACTCAGTACTAGGACTGCATCATAGGGATGTAGGTCAAACTTTCGCGAGCATACTTCCAATACGTATTAGGACTGCATCATAGGGATGTAGGTCAAACTTTCGATAACATAGTCTTACTCTTTTCTTGAACGATCGAAGTACATCTAGGATCAACCAGAATCGCTCACAAAATCCTTATCTTTCGTGTTATAGAATCATGACGTCATCTGGAAACAATCAGCCAAGTAGCGAAACCCCTGCCTTTTCTATGGACACCGCTACCTTTCAAACCACAATTACAACTGCTGTGATGGTTGCCATGACAGCTGTCCTTGCGCACCGTAGCGCTATCAGCGCAAGCAATGCTGATTTTGGGGTTGAAGATTCCGATCGTAGTACCAATCCAGGAAGTCATCAAACAGTAACAGTCACAGGCTCGCATATCCTAAAAACAAAGAACAAGAAACGAAAGCGTCAAGCCCAGAATGAACGCAAGAAATCCCAAAGGCTGGTCATGCAATAGCAGCAAGTGGAAACCCTGCCATCCCCGTACCGAGCAGGCCATACGAGGGAAAACTCCCGAATTGTGATAAGTGTAGTTTCCGGCACGACCCATCACTCAATTCCCTATCATCGGGACCAACCCTACACACAAAAGTAGTGATATAGCCGAACACTCTAGTGTGACACCCAACTTTTTTTTTGCAAAAATTTTAAACTTTTAAAACCCATCTTAAATTAAATTAAAACAACTGAAATTGTCATAACATAATCCATCAAATTAATAATCATATAAAATAAGTGTGGAAGTAATAATAATAATAAGGTCCCAACAAAATAACTAGTAGCGATGTCCCGATGCTCCATGTCAAGCCTTAGCCTCTTTAATCTTAACACCTGAAAAGTTATAAGGGAAAAACGTAAGCACGAAGCTTAGTGAATTCAAACACAGACATTGTACTAACATTCATATTTACTAGCCCTAATCCATTTTCCAATTATAATGATAAAGGCAAAGAACGAATCAATGTCTATATTACGAGAAGGACTTGTAGGTTTGAACCGCACCGGGAAGATCCCGTATTATTTGGCCCTAATCACCGCACCTCACGAAGAGTATTACGTTGGTGATCTTACCTACCCACCGCACCGGTAAATCCGTATCCTTTGGTGGTGTCCCCATATCCATAATTATTTACATACAGTGCACATGTATGAATTAAAACAATACTTATATAGCATGCTTTTATAATAAATTCAAATAATCACACACGAGCTAACTAGCAAACACAATCATCAATACAACGGTGTGAGAGAACTCACCTTGAGTGAGTATTAAGGATGGCTAACAATCAAATAATGCTACCAAGCTTGAGCAAACTTCAAAACCTCACCTAAGAAGGACTAAAGGTTAGAAAGGAGAAGTAATGAAGCTATGAGTTGAGAAAAGAGTAATCACAGCAAGGTCTCTGAAACAGACCTTCTGTTCAAAACGGATTTACTCCAAAATCTAAAACAGAAACATAGCTTTAACTAAATTTTATAGGAAACTATGATTGCTCTGGATTCCACAACTATAAAGAACTCATTCTAACTCCAAAAGATGAATTAAATATGAATTTTACAAAATGGTGTATCACTTCTGTCTCCAACAATACAGTCAAGTGATGTTGGCCAATTCTACCCAACTTGTGAGTAGAATTCGTCCAAAAGAAAATTAATAGAAGTAAAGGACATACAAGTGAAAGTCTCAGAGTTGGAATTGAATGAAAAGCATCTCTGAAACTCCAGATATAAAATTCACATTGTGGACAATCACAGCACTAGAAAAAGCTGGTGACTGCCCACTGACCTGGAGTGTGGATCCATTCTAACCAATTTATAATTGGAAATAACACCCCATATTCTCCAGATATTAAATTCATAATACAAGGAACATATAGAAACTTGGAATCACTCTGGATCCTTTTCCAAGCCTTAGAAATGATGAAAACAAAATGACATATCAGAACAGACCCGGATCAGACCTAACAGCAAATATGCCATTCTTTCACATAGATAAATCCCTTATCAGTGAGGTTGGCCTTCTTAAGAAAGTTAGCCAACTCAATTTATGAACTTTTGGAACTGGTTTGGGGTCCGTTTGAGTTCTAGAGCTCCAGATATGAGTTTTACAAAATGACTACAGATCTGATGGAAAACAGAATCGTAGCCACCCGTGATTCCTTTTTGGCTTATCCATCCTTCTCCTTTTGAAACACATTTTAAGATGTGTTCATCATCCCAATTCAGTCCCCATGATAATGGTGGTACTAAACAGGGTTAGGGATCATTAGGATTTCATTTAGCCACAAGGATGTAATAATAATCAACATGAAAATAAATATAAGCACATAAAATCATCATTCTCCCTTTTAGGGTTTCCATGATCTTTTGCCACATGTAATCCCCTAGATCCATCATCCACCATATATGGGGTGAAGATAGGATCTTGAGATGATGTATAACATACAATTACAAATAAAATAAGAAGGAGAAGAGGTGAAGATGAAATCATAAAACTAGAACAAGGTTATGCATCAAGTTGTAAGAAAGGATAAGGAGGTTCATACCAATACGAATCAAGGCTGGAAATGAACAAGAATTAAGCTCCAAACAGCCCCTTGGCTGCTCTTGATCCCAAAGAGAGAGAGAGAGGGAAGATTTTTGAGAGAGAGGGAGGGTTTAGAGTGTTTTCCTTGTGTGTGTTCCAAATGATTCAATTTACACATTAAGTACTATTAACTAGATGGACTTTGCAAATAGGCCCATAGCCCATGGACTTCAATAAAAGGAGTTTATAAGATGATCAAAAGAGTCCAATAACATAAGAAATTAGACATTGGTTAAATAAATTAACCCAAGGTTACAAGGATAATTAAATTAAAATAACCAAACGTACTGAGAAAACCCGGGGCGTTACATCTAGGAAGCAATTTCCAAGGTTGAGTAATGAAGAAGGCACTTGTGTCCACATAACATTGGCTAAACACCTCACTTCCACCACCAATGTTGGTGTTGTCCAGATATGTCACCAATGCGGTGAAATTGGACACCTCAAGAAGGATTGCCCGATAGCGAAGAACTCGGGTGCTGATGAGAAGGTTCTCAGGATCACAGCTACAGGAGAAACTACGTCTGACCCTCGTTAATGTAATTTAAGCGTTTCGTTGTAACAGACATATAACCCATCCAAAACTAGTGCAACTAGAGTCTTACCTTTTGCGAGATCCTATATGTATAGGGATGCGTCTACTGCGTATATTTGTCTTTTGTAGTATGCCTTATTCGCAGCATTAGTCTTGTAGTAAATCTAAAGTATTGTAACTCTGTTCATGGTTGCACGGTTGTGTTTTGTCTGTAAACATCTTATGTTCAAATCTAATGTCTTTAAGTTTCCGTATGATTCCGACATTATCATACAACTAGATTCAATTTGATCCACACCATACCAGCTTCATACGTACATCTCTTTCTTCAAAATCGCCTTTCTAGCGAAGCCTTCATATTAGAACACCGAAGTACTCATGCGTAGAGTACCTCTTAGTTCTTCTCTTTTTCAAAGAAATCCCCGAAGTACCACTCGTACAGTACGTCAAGTTCAATCCAAAGATCCATACGGTTGATCTGTCGCTGAAGAATGTATACATAGGGGCGATATATAATCAAAGTTCTACATGTTTAGAATTGATGATTTCGCTTTAACTTCTTTTCCTCGATAGGATGTGAGCATAAAGAAGAATCAGTTATTCGACTATCTTTTCAATCTTAATTATATACGACTAGTATACCCGAGATGGTGATCGTTGAACCAAGTATGGATTCTAAAATGAACTTCAGGACGGAGAACTGCCCAAGACTATGAGTAATCGCATCATTGTGCGAACAAATTTAGAACCCAGTACGACTCTTGTAAACTGATCGCCCTACAGGCTAAACATCTAAAGAGATACAAGAACAGCCCGGACAACTTAGCGAACTACCCATAAATAGAATTGTATGTCACACCCCAAAACCACGAACGGTGGAAACGTTCCTGGGTGGAGGAAGTCATGTACAGTATCACAACAGTGTAATATAATAAACAAGCAACAACATCATCCATTGAACTATAAGTAGAGTTTTAATACATGTGTTCTTTCATTGTAATAAGACACCAACAATATACAATCAAAATAAAAGACGAGACTTGTGTGCTCCATCTTCTCAAAAACCTGGCCACCGTACCTGTCTACTGATGACCTGAGAATACAAGTTATTTTGAAAGAGAGTATCAGCTTTAAAGCTGGTGAATTCATAAGTATTTAAGTGTCATTGTCTTGCTTGTTAAAAGTTGTTTTAAAAGTCATGCAAACCTTTAAATGAAATTGTTGATGTAAGTATGAAAAACCCTTATTTTCTATAAGTATGACATGTAGTCTTCTATCAAGACCCGAATGTTTTGCTATGACAATGTAGTCTTCTACCAAGACCCGAATGTTTTGTTATGACAATGTAGTCTTCTACCAAGACCCGAATTTTTTGTTATGACAATGTAGTCTTCTACCAAGACCTGAATGTTTTGTTATGACAATGTAGTCTTTTACCAAGACCCGAATGTTTTGTAAGTAAAATGATAGTTTCTCTTTTCTATTGACTAATACTAAAAGTAGTTAGTCTAACTCGTCGTTTATGTGTTTATAACACAAAATAAAGTAAATAGGAAAAATATAACCATGTAAGTGTTATCCATGGGTTACCAGGACTAACATGGTATCGCCGAAGCGAAAGATAGAGCCGATGGCTGACTCCTAATACAAGCGTTAACCTAATGATCCTCTTAAGATTCACATCTCATCCACTGTTGCAACAGCAGGACGGAAGGATGGTTAGTCCTGTTACTGGCTACTAATTCAAGTAACTACCTTAGACATCCGTAGACGATCATTGACCACTGGTGCTAATCAGTGGAGTTCGGAAAGGTAAGTCCCGCCGAGATATCCCATTGAATCGGGATAGTAAAGATAACTTACGCAGAAAGTACTAATAACTCATCCTCGTAGTTCTAAGTATAAGTATCCAGGTAAGTGAATACAGGATAATGCACTTATGTAACAGTGTTCATGTATGGTATTCCTGTAAGTGTGTTCATATATCAGATAAATATATGTAAGCATATTCATGTATCAAGTAAGCATATGTATATGCACTCATGTATCAAGTAATGTACTAGTATAGACTCATGAATGAACTGACTCTTGTGTGATTCCTTGTAATAGGAATGAGGTTTGATATCTTCATATTATCCCTACTACTCAAGAGTGTGGAAAACTAAGTGTAGGATGTAAACTATAACATCGATACATATATAAGAAAATAAGTGTATATGCATAGTTTAGTTCAAGAATGTAAAATGGTTTTGTAAGAAATCTTATGGGTTTTGAAAAATAATTAACAATGACTTGATGTCATTTTAGTAAACATTTCAAAAGTAAAACATTTGATAACAAAGTATTTTTAAGATTTAAGACCATTTAATGCATCACATTTTGTAGTATGTGAAATCTGTTAAATGACAAACATAGTTATAAAATACATATCAATGATTTAATAACGTGTTTCTTTCTACTTGTATTCCCCCCCCCCCCCCCCTTTAAAGCATTTAAAATCATTTAAAACATTGATTAGGGGTATGAACTCACCTGTAGATGGTGGTTTGGATGTAGTGTCTGATGTAGGATGGCTAGGTGACAAGTGAGGACTTATTCACACTCAATGATCAATAAGGAAGCTTCAAGTATGCTAAAAGTCCAAGAACACTTAGTGTGTGTTCTTGGTGTTCTTGGTGTTTCTAGAAATAAGATTGAAGATTTGGAATTAAATCTTGGATGATACTTGAAAGGATTTTTCGAGGTTACACTTTTCACTTTTGGGGAGTAAACACAAATGACTAGATTCTTAGGGAGTAAACTCATACATAGACATGAGTTTACGGTTTTTGGGTGTTTCCCAAACCCAAAACATAAAAGTTTGGTCGGGTGTTTCTAATACGCGAAGTGTTTGCGGTTTTCAAAAATAAAAACCTGGGACGACACTTGCTTTCACCCGTTCATATAAAAATAATATAAAAATGATCAAACAAACATTATATTTCTTAAAAATAAGAAATAATTATATTAATTTATAATACGAAGTGGTTGACATTTAGGGTTTGACCGAATGGAAATTTCGGGTTGTTACATTGTAAGACTAGGTTTCTCACCCTGGAGAGCCTCGGTCTTATTCTTCCAGAGATCGACGGATTGCATCGTATGTACATCGGCTATCGAGGACTCCGTCGAGATTTTCCAGTAAAAATCTTTATCCCTGCCTCGCAAAGATGAATTGGTTGAGCAAACGCAGGGAGAGCTTTACTTTTAGAAATGGATCTAAGATCCGGATATGACAAGTTCGAGTGTTAGGGAAGGATGTCCGGAAGACTATCTTCCGAACACGATGTGGACACTGTGAGTCCGTAGTGATACCCTTCGGATAGGACCAATACGCCCATAGTATTCATGAGCTAAAGGAGTAGGGTATGTCTTTCTTACTTGGATCTGTTCGTCATTTCTCCATGTAATGACTTACTTATCTACCCTCGTATTAAGAAGGAACCCGTGGAAACATTATCTTCAGAGGAACTTTCGTGAAGTTCTCTAAGCACATGTTTTGAAATTAAAGAGTCAGGTTCCTATGACAAACTGTTAGTGATGTGGGAATTTTTTAGTACTCTTTCAATTTGTCAAAACCGTTGAGAATTTGTCGACACCAGAGACGCCGACAGACTTTCGCCAAATTCTAGGTCTTACCGACCTACTGTCATAGTTCATTCATAACTCCTCACAAATTACAGAAACCTTCACGACTCTGACCCAGCGAGGGGTGGCCCTTGACTGGGAAGTCAAACTAGAAAAAGAAACCTTGGAGATTCCAATTGAGTGACCAAGTTCTTTAGGAGAACTCACTCTAGGAATGGCTTCATGCGCTTCATAAAGAGTGGAAAGCTAAATCCAAGATAGTCAGGACCTCCGAGATTCTTACCAGAATCGATCTAGTATCTGACATACTAGATCTACTCCGCAAACTCAGTAACGCACATTTTACCCTTCGCGTCACGATCTTGAAACCGTAGCTTTCTATTAGGACTCTCATAACCCCACTCGATGAGATCGAGATTAACAAGATCCTCGCCTTCGTATTAGAACCTAGTGACCCTCGACCAAGTGGTCAAGCGGACGAAGCAGCGTCGCCTCCCTATAGTGAAGGTTCGTTGGGATACCAACCGAGGACCCGATTTCACTTAGGAGTGCGAGAACCAATCGATTAGGAAGTTTCCCACCTCATGACTCGATCACTCATACCTACTTCCTTACCTAAATTCTAATTTCGGGATGAAATTCCCTTTAATAAGGGGATGATGTGACAACCCGAAATTTCCATTATGTACAAACCATATCAAATCAATAGAAGTTAGAACAGTTACAGTTAAGTTCCAGACTTTTGGGCATAAGTTTGACAGTTTTTCAGGATTTACACTTAAGGAGATATCGGGAGAGTGGATGCACTAGGGTTTTGTGCAACACTGTTATTCCAAAACTCTATGATATTAGAGTTCATTTCGGGAATAAAATATTTTCTGCCGAAAATCCCAGGACTATATATAGAAATCTGAGTCATATTTATTCATTAGTTACATTTCCAACTAGAGAAAAGCCATTTCTCTCTCTCGGATCTTCGGGTTTTCATCCTAAATCGTGAGTACTTCTATCCAGTTGTATTATATAGCTTAGGTTGTGTTTAATAACATCAAAATCATATCAAAACAGCAAGATTTGAGAGTTTACCGCCCAAGAACACCTTGGGGAGTAAACTCTTTTATAAGGGCCAAAGTGTGCCCGATGTCCCTCCAAACCTTGGAACTGAACCTAGAAACTACCCATGGCTTATTTAGACATCAAAAACATTAAGAATCAAGGGCTAAAGGTGAGTTCATGGCCAAGGATGTTCTTGGGCCGTGAACTCCATTTTTAGTTGCCAAAATGCCCTAAATGCCTTCATTGAGCCAAGAGACTAGCGTAGCACATTACCTCGATGTGTCTAGGACCCAAAACAATAAAAATACCAACACCCATAGGTATTCATGGCCGTAAACACATGACCAAATGGTCAATGGGCCGAAAACTCAAGTTAGGGGTGTTTTGACACCACAAACACTTCCTAAGGCTTAGGCTTCAACTTAGAATGCTTACTTATGACCTTAAGACCCTCATAAACATAAATGGCTATGAGTTTCGGTAGTAAACTCTTAAGGGCCATGAACTCCTCAAAAACTCCAAACAATAGGGCCAAATGGTGCTATAAACTCTTCTAAAGCCTTGTACAATAGCCTAGTTTAGTTCCTAGTTAAATTAGGGACTTGAAAACACCATAAACACCCTCCCAAGGGAGATTACGGCCGTAATCTCCAAGGGATATGGTCCCAGGGCCGTAAACTCCTAAAAGGAGTTATATTATGCCCTAAACTCTTCCATAGACCAAGCCATTAAGTAGGAATGCTTCTTAGGGCCTTATAGAGCATCAAACATCAAATGGTAACATATGTATGAGCTTATGGTCGTAAACTCATGAGTTTACAACCATAAACTCATTTAGTAGGATCATTAGGGTTGTGAACTTCATGGTGGAGTTTTCCTTGAGCCCTACACACAATAGCTTTCCCCTACAAACACTTAGATGCAATCCTAGAGGCTAATAACACTTGATAAAGGTGTTTAGCATGTCCTAGGGTTTCTTGACTTGTTTATTAGTTGTTTATAGAATAATTTGTTACATATATGTGATATTATATGTTAACTAGGATCATAGAGTGTGTTCAAGACTTCACTTGACACCTAGCAGTCCTACCTCTTTGGTTCATCCGTATCACCCACAACAGGTGAGTTCATACCCCTTAATCAATGTTTTAACTGTTTTTAAATATTTTATGGGGGGATACAAGTAGAATCATGTTAGTTACTATATCAATCGCAAGTGATTAGTAAGCAGCATTCAAATGATTGGCTACTCATTAGCCGTTTTACCAAACAGTTTCCTTCAAGTGTTTTTCATAAACACTTTATATGTTTAAAACTCCTTATTAAACTGTACATTTTACTCTGTATGATTTATTTCAAACTCATTTACAATTATGTTTCAAACAAATGTTTCCTTATACTTAAACTGTTTTATCAAACACATGTTTCCAACCCGTTTTATAGATTGACATCAAGTTGATCTTTTCTTAGATATTAAGTATGTTCAAAGGTTTTACAAAACTTATTTTATGCTTTTATATTATAAATTGCATGCCTATATATGTATAGTTATGTAAGAAATCTTTAAAAGACTTAGGAAGGCTATCAACCCTATTTCCTTGTCGCGCTTGAGATGTGGTCTGGTAAGATATCGGGTATCCGTACGAAGGTCCTTTAAATACTAGTTATATATCATGTGTACATATATAGTCATAAGGGTCCTTCCAGTTCATCCAATGCCCTTGGGTAGCAAGGGTATACACCCATGTTCATACGTACCAGTTAAATTACTAGTAAGCTACCATATGGGTGGTTTAGGAAGATACTAGAACTATTACTAGAATGCGAAATCATACAATGAGTCAATTCATTCATGAGTCAATACATGCTAGATAGAGAGAGAACACACATTGCAGCTAGCACACGTAGAACATTACAGTACATTGTTATACTATTACATAGATATGTTTACATGATTACATTTACATAGATACATCTAGAAAGAGAACATATACAACTATACTAGAGGAAGAACATATACAACTATACTACTAAGAGAACATATACAACGATACTAGAACGATTAACAATACATCACATATACATGAATACGTTAACATAATTGTGATCCACTGTATCGAAGCATGCCTTCAATGTCATGGCCCGAGTTGTAGCCAGAGTCTCTTGGAGGGAGAGCATGAGTTTGTGTATAGATGTACACAGGATTGACTATCCTACACCTTGCTGCTAGCTACAGCCGGACCTGCAGGTTTGCGGGTGCCAAACGTCATACCTTTTTATGACCTACATTTGTCGTTCTTACCTAGTTGATAGTATGGTACAATTAATCACATGATACCTTAATTTAAATCCGGTTTAAGGTAGTTAGTACAGGAGTAGTTCCTATAATACAACACTTCAGTACTACATTAATTTACCCTTTACATATAGTTAGTGATCATTTCACTTAAACATTAATGTACAAACTATATTTTTTTAATGATAGTTACACTTGGGGAAAATTACACACTTTTACAAGAACCGAACATACAAAACAGTTAAGTCTTGGTAGAAGACTACATTTAATACAGTTGGGTCTTGGTAGAAGACTCCCTTTTATAATAGTAGGAAATCATAGGGATTTCTAGGGTTTTTCAAACGTTTACAGTTGTTTTACAAACATTTTCATACTTACACGGACTTTCTTTCAAAACATTTTCCAGTCTTTCATTACATGTAAACCAAATACTTACATAAAAATTAAGACACATTAATACTTATAATCTCACCAACTTTAAAGCTGATACTCTCTTTCAAAATAACTTGTATCCTCAGGTCATCAATAGACAGGTACCGATGTAAGGTTTAGAGAAGATGGAGCTCGTTCAAGACTCATCTTTCATTTTGATTACATTAGTGTCTATTATAATTTGACAGAACACACTTGTATTAAAATTATATATTTAATGCAATGGATGATGTTGTTGCTTGTTTACTACTTTTCATTGTTGTGATATTGTACATGACATCCTCCGCCCCAGAACGTTTCTGTCGTTCTTGGTTTTGGGGTGTGACAGATTTGTCACACCCCAAAACCAACAACGGTGGAAACGTTCTGGGGCGGAGGACGTCATGTAAAGTATCACAACACAGTATAACAGTAAATAAGCAAACAACATCATCCATTGCATTAAATATATAATTTTAATACAAGTGTGTTCCGTACAATTATAGACCCCAAAAAGTAAATCAAAATAATAAGATGAGTCTTGAATGCGCTCCATCTTCTCAAAAGTTGGCCTCGGTACCTGTCTACTAACGACCTGAGAATACAAGTTATTTTGAAAGAGTTTATCAGCATTAAGCTGGTGAGTTCATAAGTATTTTAGTGTCGGTATTTGTGTCAAAACATTTGAACGTGGTTATAAACACGAGTTTGTAAACATTTGTGATATAAGTATGTGAATGTTTGTAAGTGTTTGTAAAAGTTTGAATCTCTTATAAAAACTTATATTTTCTATTAAAAGTAGCTTTCTACCAAGGCGTAACTGTTTTGTATGTTCGTTTACTATAAAAGTGTCTAATTTTCCCAAGTGTAACTATCATTGTCAAAATATAGTTTGTACATTAATGTTTAAGTGAAAAGATCACTAAATATGTAAAGGGTAAATTAATGTAGTACTGTAGTGTTGTATTATAGGAACTACTGTTGTACTAACTACGTTGAACCGGATTTATATTAAGGTATCATGTGATAAATTATACCATACTATCGACTAGGTAACAACGACAAATGTAGGTCGTAAAAAGGTATGATGTTTGGCACCCGCAGACCTACAGGTCCGGCTGTAGCTAGAAGCAAGGTGTAGGATAGTCAATCCAGTATAGATCTATACGCAAACTTACGCTCTCCCTCCAAGAGACTCTGGCTACAACTCGGGCCATGACATTGAAGGCATGCTCCGATACAGTGGATCACAATTTGTTAACGTATTCATGTATATGTAATGTATTGTTACTCGTTCTAGTATTGTTGTATATGTTCTATTTCTAGTATAGTTGTATATGTTCTTCTTCTAGTATAGTTGTATATGTTCTTCTTCTAGTATAGTTGTATATGTTCTCATAGTAATAAGTACTGACTCATGAATGAACTGACTCATTGATCTAGAAATTGTATAAGTATTATCCCGTGCTACCCATATGGTAACACACTAATGAAGTAACTGGTACGAATGAATCTAGAAGAACTTTTATGACTATATATCTACACATGATATATAATTAATATCGAAACGACCTTCAGACGGCTACCCGATATCCCACCAGACCACATCTCAAGTGCGAAAAGGAAATAGGGCGGACGGCCTTCCTAAGCCTTTTAAACATTTCTTATATAACTATACATATACGGGCATGCAATTTATAATATGTATAAAAGATTTTAAGTAAAAGTAATTGATAAGTAAAAGAGTTTGTAAAGTAGTTTGAAGTAAAACAATTTGGAGTAAAACAGTTTGATAAGTAGTAAAATCATTGATTTTGTAGTTATTAATCACATGTGATTGATGTAATAACTATAAGTATTCAACTTGTATTCCCCCCCCCCCCCCCGCCTAAAAGCATTTAAAACATTTAAAAGTATTTCAAAGGTTATTTAAAGGGGTATGCTCTCACTTGTGGTGAGTGGATTGGATTGAAGTCTCGGGTACGGTGCTAGGTGACAAATGAAGACTTGTACACACGCACGAGCCTAGTTATCATATAATGAACATATATATAACTAATTAGCCAATTTATAACTAATAAATTAAGTTGGGACACTCTAGAACATGAAAACACTTTGTTTCAAGTGTTAAAGATCACAAGGATTGCATCCAAGTGTTGGTAGGGCAAAGCTAGGATTTTTGGAGTTCAAGGGTAAACTCCTTTTGGAGTTTACGGTTTTGATGGTCATAACCTAAGGAGTTCATAGCAGTAAAATCTAGGGTTGATGGTCGTAAACTCTACTCCTATTGATCATGTATTGTTTTGTGGTTTATCAAGCCTTTTGAAGCATTTCTATAAGGTGGTTTGGCCTTTGGAAGGGACTAGGGCAACAAAAACACTCCTTGGAGGAGTTTACAGCCTCATGGCCATTTCCCTTTGGGTTTACTATCGTAAAACCTTATGGAAAAGGGTATTGCCAAGTTTTCAAGTCCTTAACACAACAAGGTAATTGTCTAAGTTGGTTTTTAAGCCTAAGGAAGAATTTTGACCCATTTATACATACTTTAGGGTGCTTATGGTTTTGGGAGCTCCCCAAACCGTAAACACCTAAAAAGGGTGATCTTTGGTCTTTTTCAAGGCTTAAACACATCCATGAAAGGTTTAAACATGTCAAGGTAAGTCTTAAACATAAAACTAGGGCTAAACAAGGGACTTAGGCAGACTTTGGTGCCATTTATGGTGTTTACGGCCCAAGAACATTCTTGGACCGTGAACACCTCTAACCTTGTGTTCTTGGCATAATTTCATGATGTTTAAATGTAATACTAGCTTAATAACACTCAAGGATGGAAGTACTTACTATTAGGAGGCTTGATTTGAGCTAAAAGTCGAAGAACAATTAGTGTGTGTTCTTGGTGTTCTTGGTGTTTTTGGAAATCTAGACAAAAAATGAATGTATGAATAGATGTACAAACACTAGATTAAGTGTTTTACCACCTTGAAATGGTTAGAACACTTACAAGTTTGAAGATCTTGAATTGTTTCTAGTTTGCTACTTGACAGGATTTCTTGAGTTTACTCTTTTGGAGTTTACTCTTTTGGGGTGAAAAGTGAAAAGTGATTAACTTGGGGAGTAAACTCATGTATACACATGATTTTACGATTTTTGGAAGTTTTTCCGACCGTAAAATTTTGGCCGTGAACTTCTAAGAAATGAGGTGTTTGCGGTTTTTAAAAATCAAAACCTGAGACGACACTTTCTTTCACCCGTTCGCTTAAAAATAATATTAAAATAATCAAACGAACTTTAGATTTCTTATAAATAAGAAATAATGACATTAACTTGTCATAAGAAGTGGTTGACTTTTAGTGTTTGACCGAATGGAAATTTTGGGTTGTCAGAGTGAATAAGGTGCTAACCTATGAAATTACACTTTGCACTTTACTTAAGTTGTTAGTGGAGCGTGTGTGGTTAACCGACACACTAAACTGGACTTAACAAGGTAGGCAAAGGGTGGCTTAATGTTTATCATAGGTCGGTGGAGCGCGTGTGGTTAACTGGCACATCGATTGAGTGATAAACATTAAGAGTACCAAGTCATTTGCATGGTTACTTCACACCTTGTTTTGTGATCCTCGACATCCCAGTCACAAAACTTGAAGGGAACACTCGAGATTGAAACATGCCATTGAAAAGCTCAATGAATCTCAAAGAATCTTGGAGTTTCAAAACCAATTAACACCTAATAATTTATTTCATTTTTCATGTTGGAAATTAGTGAATCATCATTCTCCTACGTTCAAATATGTTATAACCTGGATTACGGCACCCGTCTTCTAAGTTATAAAATATTTTTTTGGGTCCTAGCCTTAATATTACATTTGGGTGTCTTATTAAGGACTATCTTTATATCTAATCTAAACTTATCTTTCTTCTTTTTCAGATGTCTTCTAACAATGCTGCTTCTGGCTCAAACCTACCGACTCCTTTTCTCTCATGAACCTTTGTCGGAGATTCATCTTCGATGGTTCCTACTTTATGGAGTGGATCTGGAACATCAGGATGGTCACTCGTTACGAGGATAAAGAATATGTTCTCGACAAGGAGCTGAAGGAACTTGATGAGTCCGCTGCTACTCCTAAGGATATCACTGAATTCTAGACTCATGAGAGAGATGCCACTAAAGTGGCTTATATCATATTGGCCACAATGACAGCTGAGCTCCAAATGTCCTATGAGGATTATTACACTTTTGAAGTGCTCTTCAAGAGAGGTAATACATCATCTGCTGCATGATAACAACCCGGATGAAGGATGGTGAACCCATCATTGGCCACTTACAGAAAATGCAAAGGTATGCGGACCGTTTGCTGAAGCTAAATGTGAACTTCCCCGGGGAGTTGGCAATTGATATCATTTTGGACTCCTTACCTTCTTGTTTTGATCAATTTCGAATGACATACCACATGAACAAGGAGGATGTTACACTCAACAAACTTCAAGGACTTTTGAAGATCGCCGAAAGTGGTCTCAAGGGTAAATCGGCTGTTACCACTCCTACTACTACCGCGGCCCCTGTCTTGGCAATCGAGCAAGGAAAAGGGAAGAAGAGGAAGAGCCCTTCGAAGGGTACCAAGGGAAAGTACCTTCTTGGCTCCTCTTCAAGTGGAACCAAGAAAGGTTCTGTCACTCCTTCTGACAACCTTAAAGAGGCTGAATGCTTCTATTTCCACGAAAAGTCACACTGGAAGTGAAACTTCCCAAAGTACCTACAAGATGTTAAAGATGGGAAAGTGAAACCAAACCATGCAGGTATTTATACTATATTGTCTAATAACTCACCCTATTCTAACTCTTGGGTCTTTGATACAGGTTGTGGTATTCACATATGTTCTGATTTGCAGGGACTAAGAATAAGTGAGAATGTGGAGCATCGGAAGATAAACTTAATCATGGGGAATAGGAAAGCTTCACCTATCACCAAGATTGGAGTTTATACTTTGTTGCTAAGTAGTGGGTTAACATTAGATTTGAATAAATGTTGTTACTCGTCTGAAATGGCGAGAAATATTATTTTCATTCATGCTTTGTACAAACAAGGGTTTACCTTTACTTTTGATGATGAATGTGGTGATATTAATGCTTTCTTTAATAATGTTCTTTATTTTAAAGGAATACCTTGTGATGGTGTGTATGAAGCTATGTTGGCTGTAGATAACCTAGGAAATAATGTGTTTTGTATTGATTCGTCTACTAACTTGGATAAAGAATCATTGTGGCATTGTCGTCTTGGACATGTAAGCAAGAAACGCATACGCCAAATCTAAAAGGATGTAGTCTTGGAATCAAATGACCTAAAGTCGGATGATAGTTATGAATCTTGTCTAATTGGAAAAATGCCAAAATCACCCTTCACTGGTTCTTGTGCTAGGGGTGAAGGTTTGTTGGATCTGATACACATGGATGTGTGTAGATCCTTCAGAACCGCCACAAGGAATGCTAACCGCTTCTATGTGACATTTAATGATGATTATAGTAGATATGGATACGTCTAATTAATCAAGCATAAGTTAGAAACTTTCAAAAAGTTCAAGGAGTTTAAGCAGGAAGTGGAGAATCAATTAGGCAGGAACATTAAGATGCTCCGATCCGATCAAGGTGGTGAGTATCTTAGTACAGAGTTCCTTGACTATCTTAAGGAATGTGGGATTGTCTCACAATTGACACCTCCCAGAACACTACAACTTAATGGTGTGGCTAAGAGGCGTAATAGAACCTTGTTGGACATGGTTCATTCCATGATGAGTCGAGCTTCGCTACCAATCTCATTTTGGGGTTAGGCCTTAGAGACTGCTGCCCATATCCTTAATTTAGTCCCTACAATGAAGGTTGCTAAAACAACTCATGTGATGTGGACTGGAAAAGTTTCCAATCTAGATCACATCAAGATTTGGGGTTGCGAGGCTTTCGTGAGGCACAAGACTCATGATAAGCTTGAACCTCGAAGCGAGAGGGTGAATTTTCATCAGCTACCTACAAAAATCCTTTGGTTACCTCTTCTACATACCCAATGATAATGTGGTCATTGTAGCAAGGAGGGGAGTCTTTCGCGAGAGAGAGTTCATAAGCCAAGGAAACAGTGGGAGGCAAATTGACCTTGAAGAAATTCAAGAGTCAAGTGGTGAAGGAACCTCAAACCCTAGATATCAACATAAGGAGGAAACTCCTATTGATCTGATTGATGAGTCTATACCTCTGAGGCGTTCCACGAGAGTTAGGAAGGCAGCTGAGCATTATTATGGTTTCCATAATACTGTGAAAGGTGATACACTTATCAGTGATAATACATTGGTAAGTCTGGATGAACCTAACACCTACACGGAAGCCATGGTAGGCCCTGAGGCTACTAAATGCAAAGAGGCTATGGACAGCGAGATGCAGTCCATGTATGCCAATCAAGATTGGAACTTGGTTGACAATGTACCATATCGTAAGATAGTTGGGTGCAAATGGATCTTCAAGAAGAAGACCGACATGGATGATAATGTACATACTTATAAAATGCGACTGGTTGCAAAGGGCTTTTCTCAAACCCTAGGAGTTGATTATGATGAGACCTTTTCACCAGTAGCGAAGATTAAGTCTATTAGGGTTATGTTAGCCATTGTTGCATTTCATGATTATGAAATATGTCACATGGATGTCAAAACCGCTTTCCTTAATGGAAAGTCGGATGAGGATGTTTACGTGAGTCAGCCAGAGGGTTTTGTCAGCACAGAGTACACTAATAGAGTGTGTAAGCTTGAGAAATCCATGTATGGATTGAAACCAGCACCTCGCAAATGGAATCATTTTTTCGATGATAAAGTCAAAGAGTTTGGCTTTTCGAGGAGCGAATACGAATCTTGTGTATATGTCAAGGCTAGTGGGAGTACAGTTAGCTTTTTCGTATTGTATGTGGATGACATACTACTCATTGGAAATGACATCCCAACTCTGCAGGAAGTGAAATACTGGCTTGGGAAGTGTTTCGCTATGAAGGACCTTGGAGAAGTTGCCTATATCGTAGGGATAAGGATTTTGAGAGACAGGAGTAAGAGACTAGTTAGACTTAGTCAGAGTACCTACTTGGTTAAGGTGCTGAATAGATTCAGCATGCATAATTCCATTAATGGAGACTTACCGATCGAGAGTAACGCCAGACTAAGTAAGACTCAGATCCCGAGTACAGAGGATGAGATAGTTGAGATGAGTCAAGTTCTATATGCTTCCTCTATAGGCTCGATCATGTATGTTATGACTTATACTCGTCCTGATGTGGCCTTTGCCTTGAGCATGGTCAGCAGATGTCAAGGGAACCCTAGCAAGGCTCACTGGACTGGGGTAAAGAACATTCTCAAGTAGAATATGGAAAAAAATTTCTTATTCTTGCACATTTGAAATTGGAAAGTTGTGATGTCTTGGATAAGACAAAGATCAACTAGGACCAAGTTTGTGAAGTGTTTTGTCTTGATAAAAACTACACTAACTCTTGAATATTTATTTGTCAAGAAATGTTTTATTGACAAGAGAATCTTATATGTCAAGGAGTCAGTGGGAGTCTTAATGGTCTTGAAAGGTTTCAAGAAAAAATCAAAATAAACCTTATCGAACATCACTAGCACACGACTTGAGGTTTACAACCTATCGTGTTGACATTATCTTGTTTCTGTGTCGTTCCAATTTAGTTAATTATGCATTTGAGCCCTATGAGTTCTTATTTGAATGCATAAAAGGCAAGGACCTTAATCAATGGAAAGTACATTGATAGGAAATGCTGAGCTGCTTAACTACTTGGAAGTCATGGTGGGCAGCCGTGTTACCATAAGGCAAGAAATCAAGATTGAGAAAGTTTAGTCCATATGAATTTGGGTTTGTCGCAAACTTTGGTTTTGACAAATTCGCATGGATAAGAACACATACACCATTGAAATCTAATCGTCATAAGATTTCCTCCTCCATGAAGATGGATATGAGGAAATTCTTTCACTAAGAGAGATTTTAAGAAGATAGCGATTGTAAAATTGTATTCTCAAATTTGATTATGGTTACGGTATCCCTTTCCATAATTTGAATTGTGAGATTTGGGAATTAGTCTAAATTGTTTAAGACACACATATAAACTATCTAAGGCAAAGGTGTATAAGTTTAAGAAGCCTTGATAAAATATTATCAAAGCATTGGGTATTAGAAATATGAACTTAAAGAAATTCAATAGGCATTGTTTTTCTGAAAGTTAAGCTGTTGCTGAATACATGTCAAAACTAGTGGGAGCATAAGTGTTATGTTTGTAATAATCATTGTGATAGTGGGAGCATAAATGTTATGATTGCAGGATTATTAAGGCAAGTATTGCAAGTTAGCAATATTAATTATAGAAAACAAGAGTCATACTTTTCAAAATTGTAAGGGTTGAATAGTTGTTTTTCTATAATTAAGGGGAGAATATTATGCTTCATTTCAAATCTAAAGGCTTAGGTTGTGGAATGTTAATATTTCTTGGTCAAAGATACATAGTGTGTTCTTAAATTTCGATTATGATTACGGCATTCCTCTTCATAGTTCGAATTATAAGAACGTAGCACATAAAATATTATGGCAGAAGATTGATAAAGTATTAAATCTTCATGTAATACATTATGCATCACGTCCCATATGTTAAAGGTATAGGATTGATTGCAAATGCTATAATATTTGACCATTCTAAAATTTTTCAAATGTCTAGCGCATTAAGAGGAAAAAGGAATAGAATCGGTTTTGACTAAGATAATTAAACAACTATCAAAGGACGATCCAAAGCTCGCTGATGATTAGTTGCTTGTGAGTAGTTGGAAGTATGATATTGGATGGAGCATATCGACACAATTATGAATAGATAAGATTCTATTAAGAATGAGTTGTGGTATGGTAAGTATGGAAAGGTTTCCATATTGGGAGTTAGATATTGAGAATCTATGTCTAGATTAGAAACATTATGCAAAAGGATGTTCAATGGAATGTACTTTGAGTGAGAGACATCACATCTATGGAATTGTCTTGTAACAATCTACGATAGAGGACTTTGTAAATTCGTTGGCAATAGTCGTTGTGATTTTAGTGCAGCGATATTACGAAAGGATCATTGCATAAAATGTTAGAATCTAGCATATTTTATAAGTGGCAAGAATCTGATATTCTTTCACTTGTAGTAAGGATTGGGAGTTGTGAAATGAGTATGATTGGTAATGTGTTCATTTGATCTATTTCACAAAGTAAGAGCTATAGGTAAACATTGTGTGCATGCTAAGAGCATGGGACAAGTATGGTAATAATTCAAGTAAAAAGTTGATTACCCGAAACGACAAATAATGAGTAATCGATATAGTGATAAATAAAAGGTGTTTAATTTATACTCAAAGGTTTGAGGCCATATGGGATTAGTATTATTCTTGTGTTTCACTTTGCATGTTTTGACTTCCTGAATAATTTAATTGGTTAAGAACAGTCAAATTATTCAAATGGGCCACAGTCGTTCATATGTTGGAAGTAGATATGAAAGAAGACAGTCGTGAATTGGTGTGTGGATTGTCTAAAGAGCATCAGACATAAGAAAATGTTTGATGTAACGTTCATGAGTGTTTATGAATATGATTTGAGCATTGGATTAAACCCATGCTCACTCGGATCACTTCATGGATTTTATCACGAGTGATTGGTGAGACGATAACATTTTATATTCTTGAAACTGAGATGTGTGAGTTGTATCTTGCGAGTCGGTTGCACATTGATAATATGCAAACGCACCAGTAACTTGGTGTTATAAAACATATTGTTGTGTGTGATTTGGTGAGTGAGTGCAAGTGAGCATTAAGTCAAAGTTTATCCGTTCCTTTTATCCAAAGTAGGATAAAAGCGATATATGTGGGACCCTCAATGATTTAGTGATGGCACCTAAGCGCTTGGCCAAGCCGGGACTAAATTGATGTGTTCAATTGTAGTCTGTTGTCGGTCATCATAAATCTGAATTCGGGAAATAGCACATAGATAGAGAGAATGATTTAGATCCATGTCTCGGTCTATACGATATCTAGAATGGAGGAATATACCCTTTTCTAAAGGACATGTGTATCTGATAAGATCAGAGTTGACAGCGGCTTTAGAAAGCTACGATTGCATATCAGGATCTGAAGTCATGCGCAGAATAGTTATTAGACTTATCCAAGTGGGAGACTATTGGATCAGTGTCTAAGTCCATAACTGTTTTGGTATGTATTTGACCTGATGGTGCATGGTCCTTTTGGGTTGCCTTAACCAAAGCAACTTGATAGAATGAACTATGGAGAGAAAGCATTAAATATGATTTATTAATATATTATGAGAATAATATATTAAAGGAGAAATCATATTGCTTAATTAATATTAGTCAAGAATTAATAAGAATTAAGTTTGTGGATAAAAGAGATTAAACTTAAGGAACTAGAACTGTAATTATAAGATAATTGCAATTGGGCTATGGATTACCTTATAATATAAGGTTGGACGAATTCTATGGGGAACCCATTGGAAATCGTCCAAGGCTTGTTAAAGAAGGGTCCATGGGTTGCTTAGGGCCTAAGCATCCAAATTAGGGTTTCCTTGTTAGATAACCCTAATAGCCTCACTATTTAAAGAACCCTTATGCCCCAAAAACGTGGTGAACTAATTGGTTAGGGTTTCCACACGTTTTGGGCAGCCTCCTTCTCTTCTCCTCTTCATCCTCTTGCTCTTGGTGTTTGTGAACCATTAGAGGAGTGATGACTCTAAGCTCTCTAAAGTCAATAGAAGAAGGGTTTGAGATTGTTATTGCTATATAACAATCAAGGTATGATCTAAACCCTAATTCATATATTATATTGATTATCATATACTAGATCTAGGGTTTATAGTCTTGGATGTATTGCATGTACAATAGATAAACCTATATCTAAGCATCAGGGTTTGTATGAGCACATAGGATGTTCTTTTGGCTAAAACCCATCACTTATATCACATGATGTAATAGCTAGACTCATGTCTCTATTAGTCAGAATTTAGAACGGATGGCTGTAGGAGTAAAAATGTTGTAATAAGTCAAAGGGTGTAGATTGTCATACGAAGGGTTTCATGTCTTTGTGTGTTATGAATTTATTTTACTAAGCCAATGTATTAAGAGCGCTTCACGCATAGTCCTTAGTATATTTTTTGTATGCTTTGTTCTCCTATAAATAGGAGTCTTTACTAGAGGAGTAGATAACGTTTTTTCTAGATTTTGTCTAAGAACTCTCTGTAAACACAAAGCATAATATTGAGCTGAAAACAGATTTTATTTACATCCTTGTGCAAATCTCTCATAGTTTCATAGATTCATACTCTGATTAATTTCATTATCGAATTCATGATTCTTCAATTGGTATCAGAGCAGGAATCATATCTTGTATCTGATTTTCATCTTTTTTTAAGTTTTTAAATCAGTTGTCTGGTTTAAAAGTTTCCGCACTTTTGAGAAAAGTGAAAAATTGGTTTAGATCTCAATCTGTGATTCGATTCTGCTATTGAATCATTGAATCGAGTATTTTGTTAGTGATTTTTATTTGAATAATCTAGTTTGTTGATAAATTCTCAAAGTTTTCTTCAAATTCTCAAAGCTTTCTTCTGTTCATCAATGGCGTCATTCAATCTCAATTCAATGACTTTGTTCTCTCATTTGTTAGGCTCATCCACTAAAATTCCAATGTTGATTCCCGAATATTATGATCAATGGGCAGATCGTATGCAAGACTATCTCAATGGTCTGGATGAAGAACTATGGAATTGTATTTCTTGTGATGTAAATCCTCCTACTAATGTTCAGTCCAACGGATCATCATCATCAAATTCTGAAGTTGCCAATCAAACCACTCGTCTGAAGCAACTGGAGAAAAGATGTATGAGCGAGTTGCGAGGTGCTTTGCCTCCTGTTGCATATAATTACGTGAGATCGTGTACTATTGCAAAGGAGATCTGGAACAATTTGAAGGATAAATTCTAGGGAAGTGATAAAACTAAAATCACTTCAGTCAAACAATGTCTAGTGGAACTAAAAGACTTCAAGCAAAAAGATGCTAAAACCATAGAAGTTTATTATGATCGTCTTAATGAATTAATATATCATTGCAACCGATATGGAATCACTCGTTCAGCCATGGAATACAATTTGATTTTTGTGATGGGTCTTCATAAAGAATGGCGTAGTGTAAGCATGATGGTTAAAAATCAAAAAAGTTTTGATACGTCAACTCTGAATGATGTTTACAATCAATTGAAGTCACATGAAAGTGAAGTGAATGAAGTTGATGAAGAGACAAAGGCAAGCTTGGGCGGTCCACTGGCATTGGTTTCAAAATTTTCTGAAAGAGAAACTCAATGAGTGGGTTCTGACGAAGAGGAAGGATTCATCATGAATTCTGATGATGAAGCGATTGCTTTTTATTAACAATCGTGTGAAAACGTTTTTCAAAAATCCATTCATTTCGAAGGCAAAGTCATTGGAAACAAAAGGAAATTTTGGAAGAAAGAGTGTTGTGGATGAGAAGAAGATGGAAGAGAAGAATGATTTGAAGGTTGCTGAAGGAAAAACTGAGAAAAAGTTGAAGGGAGCTACTCGCTTGGATTGTCATTACTGTAATGGACCTAATCATTTGGCTAATGACTGCATGTTGAGGAAGAGAGAAGAGATGAAGAATAAGACAAAAGATGAAGCATACTATGTGGAAAAGTTGGAGGAGATACGTACAAAGACAAAGAATCTCTCATTGGTTGCTCATGGTGAACAAGAAGAGGAAAGTACATATCAAATATGGTCGTCTGGATCAGATGATGATGAAATGCGACACCCAACTCATGGAGCAATGTTTGCTAAGATGGAGGAAGATTCAAATGAAGAGGAATGCAAAGTCCATGGGAGATGCTTCGTATATGAAACAGCTAATAAGTCTCCAATGACCACAAAGGTACGTAATATTCTTGAATCTTTTAATATTCCATTACATGCATATAATTCTGAATTAGTTTCTTTTGATGATACGATTACTTATTTTGATTCAATCGTGGTATATGCTAGAGACAAAGAAGAAACTTGATGTCAAAATTGCTAAAATTTAATGTTTAGAACCTCAAATAACAAATATTATGGTAGATAAAGATAATCTAGCTGGGGACTCTAAAATGTTTCTAGTTCAAAGGAATATCTATTGCAATTCAGCAAAACGATTATATGGTAAATTGACAGAATTACATCATTCATGCAAAATCAATAAAGAACAACATAGAAAATTGCTGCCATTTTTAGCTTTTAAGAGAGCTAAAGTAGATAATCTTTCGTATGATTGTGAAAAGGAGATTTCTGATTTTAACAAAGTTACAAATGATAGATATAGATATGGAATTGTTAACGTTGATGAATGTCTTCATACAACTGATTTGGTTAACATTGTAAATGAAACTTTAACTAAGTCTGAACAAATTCAAATTTTGAAAAGAACTGAAAAATCAACATCTGATTGTCAATCAAAAGTTGTTGATATGGAGGATAATTCTGACAATATTAGTGAAATTAGTGATCTTGAGGATGTTGATTGTTCTCAGTTGTCTATTATTAATGTGACATCATCATCTAATGGGAAGGAAAAAGTTAAGGATTTGTTGGTTAACATTGACACTGATCAACCTTCAAATTCGAAAGTTTATGATATGAACTTTGTGGAAGTCAGATATAGTCAAACAGATGATAGTGATGATGAACAAGAAAGCAAACATACGAAGAAAAAGGAAGTTTCAAAAGACGAAGAAATTCTACGAGTGGTTATGGATCAAGTGTATGGAGATATACAAAAATTTGAAAAAGTGTTAACTGAACAGGGTGCTCATTACTTAGAAACAAATATTGTTGTGTACCCAATATTCAGGTGCACTGGTGATGTTGTTTTTCAAAACCAAGTCTTCGTAACATCAGGCAATGATGAAAATGTAAAGCCTGAATTCAAAAAGCTCGTTGATGAAGACAACTTGAAAACAACAAATGAAGGTTTCTTCGCAAATCAAAGCATGACTGAAAATAACCTAACCAAAAATTCTTATATTTTCCAAACATAAAAACAAAAGAAGATGGTTTGAAAAGTCAACAGTCGTAAAAGAAGAATTCAAACAAATTCAAAATTCTAAGATTAAAAAACAAGTAAATAAAATTGTTGAATTAGCAAATGAAGATGTCATAAAATTAAATTCTAAGGAATTTAAAGAACAAGTTGCTAAATTTTCAAAAGATAATAATGTTTCAAAAAGGCAAGCAAGAAAGAAATTTGTTAGGCAAACAATTGAATCTCAAAAGGAGTTAAAAGCAACAACAAAAACTTTTCCAGATAAGAAGTCAAGAACCGTTTCAAATAGAAAGATGGGTCTTAATAATACAAACACGCTAGTGTCTGAAAACAAGTCAACTAAACAAGTTTTTCAATCAAAGTATGAAATGAATAATCAATCAAAATTTTCGAAAGTTTCAAAAACACCACTTTCAAGGAACAATTTTCAGAAAAAGGATGAACAACAATTTTCTTTAAATTCAAAAAGTCAACTTTTTCAAACACCTGTTAGCAGATCTTATAGAGAGTCATATCTTTCAAACCCTAAAGTTGATTTTGTTCCCCACAAGCCAAACATTCCTAATCACACGAAGAAACAAACATTGAAAGCTTCGTATGAAAAATGCATTACTTCAAAAAGGAATATTGATCATTGGCTTGAAGGGAAAAGAAAAATGTATCAATCAAGGAAATTCTCAAATGAGCAGATACATGAAGTATATGAAAAATATATGAATACATCATTATATGGGAGTTCATCATCCAAGGATTCGAATATATCTATCTAAGCCTGGAAACCTGTCACAAAAGCGAAGACTTTTGTATCATAAACTCAAAATGCAAAGGGTATGGTCAGTGAACATACGAAGCTGACAAATACTTATGTTTCAGTCCCTTTAAATGAAGAAGTAGACTTAATTAATAGTCTCAAAAGTAGAGTTCGTCGTTTCATATTAAATCTAATTTCCAAGGACCCAAAAATCCTTGGGTACCTAAATTCTTTCATTAATTGCAGGTACTATGTGATGAGCAATATGACAACAA
This sequence comes from Lactuca sativa, assembly GCF_002870075.4. Taxonomy (NCBI): domain Eukaryota; kingdom Viridiplantae; phylum Streptophyta; class Magnoliopsida; order Asterales; family Asteraceae; genus Lactuca; species Lactuca sativa. The sequence goes on from NC_056627.2 coordinate 101,552,302, forward strand.
ATGGTATATTGATAGTGGTCGCTCTCGTCACATGACTGGAAAGAATGAGAATTTACGAGATTTTCAAAGCTTGGAAAATGCAGGAGTGGTTAAATTTTGGAAAAACCAAAAGTGTAAGGTCAAAGGATATGGAAAGATTACGAATGGGCAATTTACTGTGAATCGTGTTGTGTATGTGGAAGGCTTACAACACAACTGGATTAGTGTATCACAACATATTATGGGCACTGGTAATCAAGTTCATTTTAACGAAGAGGGAAGTATAATTTCGAAAGTTAACACCAAAGAAGTTTTACTCAAGTCAAAGCGAAAATGTGATACGTTTACATTGGATATCAATCCAATTGTAGGTAAACCAGTTGTATGGTTGCTTTCGAAAGCTGCTTCTGATATATAAGCTGTTTATGGTATAGACGACTTTCTCACCTCAATTTTCGAAACATCAACAAAACTCGTAGTTCAGGATTTGGTAAGACGTTTACCCATTCTTAAATTTGATAATGATTCATTGTGCGCAGCTTGCGAAGTCGGTAAACAACATAAACAAGGTCATCCAATAACAATTGATTCGAAGATTGTTGAACCACTGGAGCTTTTACATATTGATTTATGTGGTCCATCAATAGTTTCTACACTAAACAAGAAATGGTACATTATAGTTATTGTTGATGATTTTTCAAGGTTTACATGGGTGTATTTTCTCAGGTTAAGATCTGAAGTATCGCAAATCATGATTGACTTTATCAAGAAAATGGAAATCACCTTGAAAAAGCTTGTTAGTAAAATAAAGAGTGATCATGGAACTGAATTCAAGAATCAAGTTCTTGATTCATTTTTGGTGGAAAAAGGAATTTCACATAATTTCTCATCTCCTTATACACCACAACAAAATGGTGTAGTTGAACGAAGAAATCGGTCATTATGCGAAGCCGCTAGAACAATGCTGGCATATGCGAATCTTCCACAGTATATTTGGGTTGAAGTAGTTTCTACTGCATGTTTTACTCAGAATCGATCTTTCATACATCACCGATTTAACATAACTCTATATGAAATTCTCAATAATCGAAAACCTAATGTAAAATTTTTCCATGTTTTTGGATGTAGGTGCTTCATTATGAATCTCAAGGATCAACTTTCGAAGTTTTAGCCAAAAGCAGATGAAGGCATTTTTCTAGGATATTCACACAACTATGTTGCCTATTGTGTATTTAACAAGAGAACACGAAAAGTGGAAGAAACTTTCAGTCCCACATTAGATGATTATTACATCAAACAAAATGCACAAATATTCATAAATCAACCAATCTTACAAGAAACACAAGTTGAAACTGAATCTTTACACATGGATGATATGGATTATGATTTGATTTTGGGTGTTTCAGATAATGCTCTTAATGCTGAAATAAATGCCAACGATAATAACATTCCTGAAGTTTTGAAGCTTTCTGATGACTCAACATCTATTCGTTAAGAAAATAGTAAGAACTTGCCTAATGATCAAGTGGAGGGGGAGCACTTGGATTCGAATACTCTGGTTAAGGGGGAGCATTCTGTTGAGGAGGAGAATATTGTTGTGGGGGAGCCACTTGCGAATAATGAACATTTTCATGATGTTGATGATGTTTGTTCTATTGTTGGATCAGAAAATAAAGAGATATACGAAGATGAACCATTGGATTTTGATCCAGATTATCCTCCAATGGAGAAATGGACAAGACATCATCCGAAGAATCAAATCATTGGAAATCCACAAGACGGTGTTTTGACAAGAGCACAACTTCGTGCGAAAAATGAGGTATTAAATACCCATCAAGAGTTGTGTATGTTTAATGTTTTTATTTCAAAAATCAAACCAAAGACATTCAAGGTTGCATCGGAACACTCTGATTGGGCTGTTGCTATGCATGCTGAATTGTCAGAATTTGAAAGAAACAAGGTTTGGAGATTAATTCCTAAACCTGAAAATGTTTCAATTGTCGGATTAAAATGGATTTTTAAAAATAAAACCGACAAAGATGGAAATGTTATTCGAAACAAAGCCAGGCTTGTTGTAAAAGGATATTCTCAACAAGAAGGAATAGATTACGAAGAAACTTTTGCCCCTATTGGAAGACTCGAGGGGGTTCGTATCTTTTTGGCTTATGCAGCTCACAAAGATTTTGATGTTTATCAAATGGATGTAAAATGTGTTTTCTTAAATGGTGAACTTGAAGAAACTGTTTATGTGGAACAACCCCCAAGTTTTATTCACGAAGAACATCCTGATCATGTTTATATTTTAGATAAGGCTGTTTATGGGTTAAAACAAGCACCAAGAGCATGGTATGCAACTTTAACTTCGTTTTTGAAGCAATCTAAATTTAAACAAGGATCAATTGACCCCACGTTATTTCGAAAGAAAGTTGGGAATCACCTAATGCTTGTTCAAATTTATGTTGATGATATTATTTTTGGCTCTACTGACCATGCTTTATCTAAAGAATTCAAAGATTTAATGAAGAGTAAATTCGAAATGAGCATGATGGGTAAGAGAAACAATTTTCTTGGATTAAATATTTGTCAAAGCATAGAAGGAATATACATTAATCAAGAAAAATATACGAAGAATCTGCTTGAAAATTTTGGGATGACAAATAGCACAAAGTTACGTGTTCCAATGGCAACGGGTGTCAAACTAACTGCTTTAGATAAACCCTCTGTTGATCTTACACTATACAGGAGCATGATTGGATCATTACTTTATTTAACAGCCAATCGACCTGATATCATGTTTTCTGTTTGTAATTGTGCTAGCTATCAATCAAAATCGAGATAACCACATCTCATTGTTGTAAAGAATATATTTCGTTATCTTAAAGGCACAACTTCGTTAGGATTGTGGTATCCTTCAAAAACAGAATTCTTCATTCAAGCATATTCAGATGCCAATCTGGGAGGTTGTAATCTTGATCGAAAAAGCACAAGTGGTGGTTGTCAATTACTAGATGGAAAGTTGGTAAGCTGGCAATCAAAGAAACAAACATTTGTTTCAAGTTCTACTGCTGAAGTTGAATATGTTGCAGCTGCTGCTTGCACATCACAAATAATTTGGATTCAAATTCAATTAAGATTATGCAATTACTATGAAAAAGATTCCATTATATTGTGATTCACAAAGTGCAATAAGAATTTTTCATAATCCTATGCAACATTCGAAGACTAATCACATTGCTCTTCATTATCATTTTATAAAAGATCATGTGGAGGAAGGCAATATTGAAGTCCATTTTGTGAAAACAACGGATCAGCTTGCTGATATTTTCACAAAACCTTTGGATGAAAAATCATTTGTTCGCATTTTGGAAGGATTGGGAATGAGTAATGGAAACTCTCTTTTACACAAAAGCGAAAGATAATGGTTATTCAGAAATCGTTCAGAGGCGCTGGATACAATTCAAGGCAAATTTGTTCAACGTTCAGTGGTTACTGTTCACGGTCAACTCTTCGTATGCTTCGTACGTTTGTCACTTTAGAGGAGATTGAACGTTCAACGGTTACTGTTCATAGTCAACTCTTCGTACACTTTGTATTCGTCCGTTTTTCATTTGGGAGGACATACAAACTCTTTGTGTGTTTGCACTCAGTATCCTTTCTATTTTTGTGTTGTTTTGTTATTTTCGAAAATTCAAAAATATCAAAAATATTTTTCATTTGTTTTGTTCTTTTCTTTTAAATAAAAAGAATAAAAAGAAAAAAATAAAAAGAAATAAATTTTTTTTTGTTTTGTTATTTTCGAAAAATCAAAAGCTCAAAAAGATTTTTTTGTTGTGTTCTTTATTTTTGAAAAATTAAAAATAACAAAAATATTTTATTTCAAAATTTTTTTTTTTATAATGTGATGTAGATCCTCATAATTATGTGAAGACTTCTTTGTTTGCTTTTCTAGGGTCAGGTATATCACGTTCTTTCCAATCATTAAACATTAATCATTAAGAACTAGTTAAGATGTCCCTAGAAGCATGCTGTTGTATGTCCACTTAATGAATTGACGGGGAACTATGTTCCAGAATTTACGAAACTTTTGTTTCAGTACCTCTTTTTCTAAACTCCAAATCATATTCATTTATTATGCGTGGTCTTGATCAAACATTCGAACCTCATGATGTTGGTTACCCAACAAGATCCAGTAAAATTTTTTCATGAATATGATTTCCGTGTGAGTTTAATTAGCAAATTCCTGTTACTTTAAAATTTTTCAATACCAACTTGTCACTGACTACACTGGTCAAATAAGTAATTTCTGTTACAACTGATCACCTTATGTTTAGGTTGATATGTAACGAAATTTTCGAAGCCACCTATGAGGCCTTAGAAAAGATACCATTCGAAACTTTTCAACAAGTTATCGATTGTATTTCACGGGAAACCACACAAGCTGTTGATTATCTCTCTTGATAATTAATGAGGTAATCTTTGCCCGAGATTCAATTGCCTTTGTGTCAAATAAAATTTTGACATCATAGAATTCCAAATTTTTTTTAAATTTGTTTCTTGTCTAACTTTCTTTGGCACACTACACTCACGAAATCCTTGAGGTTCTGAGTAATATCAGCTCAGGCTGATGATTTCAAACATCTGGCATATGACTTCGCTTTTCATCCTAAAAGTGAAAGAGTCGAACCTCAATCCGAAGGCGTCCGAAGGTTACAATTCTCTTGGAGCAAACAAACAGGATGTATTTCAATGACGTATCGTATCGTGTCCTACTTTTACGGAGATGGGACAGTTACTTTTTGACGCATACCGATTTCTACAGAGTAGTGGTTCGATTTTCAAGGTGCCATGTCAGCATTCATTAAATGTTATCCCACTTTTAATTCAAACGGAAGGGTTACATATAAAAAAGGGGGTTCATGAGTCTCTTGTCACTTTATGATTCTAAAAGAAAATTCCTAATTCTCTCTACAAATTCAAACTCTCAAAAACCCTAACAATGGCGACTGCTAATGTTCATGCTGATCCATCACAAAATACCAATGAATTAACTTCCATGCGCATTATGAAGATCCAGGGTACTAAGTATCAAGTAGAAGGTGATGTATCAAAGTATCCTGACGAATTGAAGATGATGGTGATTGCCTTGAAGAGTTCAATATTATCCACGACGATGTTCAACTCCTTTCTATACCAATCTCTTGGTTGTCTCAGGCTGGTTCAACTACTTCTGTTGCTAAGGCGTTTGATGCAATTGTGTTTCATCTCATCAATGACAAAAAGTTCAAACTCACCAAGAAACTCTTTTGTCAAATTCTGGATATCCCAAATACTCCACCATTTGAGGAATTTACTCATCCTCAAATTGTTCATATGTTCACTGAGATGGGACATCAGCCTCAATTATCAAGAATTACTGATTTCAAGAAGTCAAGTATTCCTAGTATGTGGAATTTTTTGTTTGGTATCTTCCTAAGATGCTTAACAGGACGAACAGTGGGTCTTGATAAAGGACGAATGGAAGCATATGCCATGGTTGCAGGGCTATACTACGACATACCGGTAGATTACGGTTCACAATTATGGGCATAATTCCAGAAAAGTGTTGAAAATACCAATGCAAAGCATGGCATTTCGTGTGCAAGATACTGGAGCTTGATCTTGCAAAATTTTTACAACAAGGAAGGTATTTTGGTGTCTAATGATGATGAGAAGTCTAATTTTCATGTATATTCTATTCCGAAGGATGTAGTTAATGATGTGGATATATTTCCGAAAGTTGCAAGAATTCCTGATGCAATGCTGAAGAAGGCGGATCCAACTAATTTTGTGTTTTTGGCATACAAACAAACAATAGATACCACAGTTTCATCTGGTATTCTATTGGAAAAGGAGAAGAAGAAATCAAGGAGAGGAAAGAAAGATGAACCTGGTTCTTCTGAGAAACCAGTAAAGAAAATGAAGACACAAAAATCTCCTAAAAAGAAATCTGCAGATGATGATGACTCTATTCCACAAGATGTTTCAGTTGCTGATAATACAATGGTTGATTCTCCTATAATTGACGAAACTCAGGAGAAAGACACTATCGCTTCAAAAACTGGAGTTTTTCGAAGAATTAAGGTGAAATCTAAAAGTTCACGAAAAGTTTCACCTCATGTTGTTCGTAAATCGCATGTCACGCATCAAGGGGTTATTATCAGGGAGGTTCCAGCGCCTGTTTCTCCATCTTCGAAGAAACGACGGGATGAAAACATGGCAAAGCATTTACCATAGAAGAAATCCAAGAAGTTGCGAAAGTTGATTCTTGGAAATATTTCAACAAATAAAGAAGAAGTCATTCCTGACACTCCTGAGGCAATTTTGGTTGGTGACCATTCGAAGGGTGATGACATCAATGTAAACGTATCTAATACGGATACAAATGTCATTATGGATTCAGATAATGTGAAGCCTGATGATTCTGAAAATGCGAAGATTGAGAGTCCAAAAACTGTGAAGGGTGATGAAGGTATTGTTATTTCAACTTCTGAAATCATTGTGTCGTTACCTCTAATTACCTCTACCACTGATTCACCTACTTTCGGAAACATCATCAATACCCCTTTTACTTCACTCTTTTCATCTCAATCCACTGACCCACCAAAAACAACCTCACCTGTTGATGATACAATGGAAAATGAAACTGATACTGAAGGTTTTGGAGGAACCTTTGAAGCATTATAGTTTGATGACACAGAAGAAGCGTTTCCAGATCACATGTTGATGACCATAAAGCAATTCAAAATTTTAAATTCAAAGTTGAATTCGATTTTGCAAAATCAGGCTGATATAGGAGGTACTTCATCTGTTTCAAGTTTAGAGGTGGATTCTATGTTGAAAATCTTTGAAGGGCATGTTACTAACAAAGTTTCTGGGATGATAAGGGATTCTGAAGCAAGGATGCTGGAGAAAGTTGATCTTAATGATCAAAAAAATGATCATAGAATGAGTTCTCAAAGAAAGGATTTCTTACACGAAGTGAAATACTTGAAAGCTGTCATGAGTGAAAGGCATGTTTTGTATGTTCAAGAAGTAAAAAAAGTTCGTGAAGATGTTAATCAACAAATTGCAGAACTTCGGGAAGATATGCAGAAGGGAGTTCAGGTTGTACAGATTATGCATCGATCAATCAAAAAGTTGACATTATCTGTAATGCTGTCACTAGATTTATCAAGCTGTATGAAACAATGAATCCTCAGGTCATCAATCTTTTTGAACAGGCTGCAAAACATTTTGATGAATTGGTTACTTTGTTAAAGGAACTGAAGGAGTTATCAGTCAAACCAGTGTCATCCTTTCTCATTACTCCAGAATTTTTATCCCAGAAATTTGTGCAATTCGAAGCAATCTTGCATAAACAATTATCACCTCTTGTTCACATATCCAACCTTCTTCCAGCAGTATCGGACGCCCCACCTGCTTTCACAGGGGTGCAAGGGGGAGAAAAGAAGATAGAATTTACGAAGGCTGGGGAAAATATCAAAGAAAGCCAAGAAATGAAGACTGATGCGAAGGTGGTGGGAAATGTATTTCTTTCGAATGTTTCTACTACAAAGCCAATAATAGTTTCAGCTGGTCCAGTTAGTTCGACTGTGATTACTACAACCCCAATGACAAGAACACTTTTGAAAGGTGTTGTTATTGGTGAATCAACTGGGAGTGCTTCAAAATCGAAGACTGTGGTAACTGAGAGAGCTTCGAAAGATAGAGGTAAAGGATCTTGGTAGAAAAGACCAAAGAAGAAAGGAAAGTTGAAATTGATGAAGAATTAGAAAAGATGAGACAACTTCAGAGCATTATGGCTATTCGTGCTCAAGATCCATCAAATCATGATAAAGGATATCCATCAAAGCAGTACAATTATGAATAAATTGAAGCCAGAGTTATGTTTGATCACATATACTCATTTGAGAAGATTCCGAAGAAAAGCTATGTGGTCACTAATTCTGATTCAAGTCAGCTGGATTTTCCTATGAATGATATGATGTTCATCATGTCTCAGTTCAAACCAGATGTTAAGTGTAAAGATGCTGATGAAGGGAAAAAGTTAAAAATTCGTTTTCATGGTATTGGGGAAAGCACCTGAAGAGGTCAGGTCACTAGAGAAAATAAAGAAAGTTATCAGTATCAAAAGAGATGTAGTTTTTGAATAAGTTATTAAGAATATCAGATAGACGGTGATCAGATCATGTGGAAAAGTGTGAGAATTTACCAAAGCAGATTTTCCATTGATGAATTTGTATGATCTTATACAAATTGATATCTTGCTAAAGGACAAGTCATTTTCCTATCTTCAAGAAACAGAACCGGATGTTTTCAAACTTGGATTCCGACACATCAAAGTTTTCATTGAAAACTCTTTTGAGTGCCTTGCACAAACAGATGTGGAGTTGGCCACGACAAAAGGAATAGAGATTACTGCACCAATGGCATCCACGAAGAAACAAGTAGATCTAAAGAAATTTGAAGATGGTGAAATATGCTTAAAGCCATTGGGAATTGTCTTCGCATGAAAAGACAAGGCAGGAAGGGCTAAAAGATTTTTGTTCCAAACTTGCGAATTGGAAAGACACAGCACATCTCAATATACGAATTTAATTGTTCGTTTGAACCACTGCCAAAAGAACAACGAAGGAGATAAGAAGGAGATTAAGAAGATTATATCATGGTATACAGAGATTCGAAAGGTTATGATGTATTCAATCCAACTACTAACCAACTGAAGACTTCGACTTTGATTACAAAGGGGGAGATTGTAGGAGTAAAAATGTTGTAATAAGTCGAAGGGTGTAGATTGTCATACGAAGGGTTTCATGTCTTCGTATGTTATGAATTTTTTTTACTAAGGCAATGTATTTAGAGCGCTTCACGCATAGTCCTTAGTATATTTTTTGTATGCTTTGTTCTTCTATAAATAGGAGTCTTTACTAGAGGAGTAGATAATGTTTTTTCCAGATTTTGTCTAAGAACTCTCTGTAACACAAAGCATAATATTGAGCTGAAAACATATTTTATTTACATCCTTGTGCAAATCTCTCATACTTTCATAGATTCATACTCTGATTAACTTCATTCTCAAATTCATGATTCTTCAATGGACCCTTCCTTCTTGTTCTAATGTGGTACAACCACATCTTTATAGGTAGCATTTCTAGATACTGGCTACTTAGCCTTAACGACGGTTGTGATACTTCTGTCGGTCACTTCGATTATATTTTCTTTCAATTTCTTGACTAAAGTCGGATACTACATAAAACTTGTTTCTCTTAACCGAGTAAGTTACTTCGTATTTTTTATCATAGTCGGACTCGATTATGACCAGTAAGGTCGGAATAACATCCATCTTCTTAGTCATTACTGAAACAATGGTGACGACGGACATGAAGAAAAAAATTCAACAACTAGCTCCTTTGTAACCTTGTGAGTTTCCTAATCCAAGTATGATTCATGTGCTTCGGGTAGTATAGGCCTTTACTACCTTTAACACCTACTCATACTCATCCAAAGAATTGTCTTGTAGTTCTCCAAGTTACCACACAAGAAATCATATAGCAAATTAACACATCGGATAGTGTAACATAATTAGGGATTATATTACTTCTTGAAAACGATAACAATATTATTCAAGTTCGTCATACTTTATGCCTCTTATTTTAGGCTATATAGAAATATTTATATGACTACTTCATATCTCGATCTCCAGATAGATAGCTCCCTATTCTTGATCTCCTAGAACAACATCTGCTTCATCAAGGATCATGTGTAATGTTCTTGCCTTTGGTTTCGACGACACATTTAGTTTTGTAGATTCTTTATTTTTTAGGATGTCCTTTATTAAGTGTCCTTCTTGTATGTATTCAAAACATAGCCTCCCATTACACTTGCACTCATCAAAATTGTTACCAGACATTCCACACATGTGGCAGGACACTTTTTCTTTGCATTGCCCAAAATGCTTCTTTATGCGCTTTTCACACCATTTCTCTTTGTTTATGTATGTAACACCCATAAAATTCAAGTCAATTAAAAACAATTTAAAACATTTAAAACCATTAAGTTGTTACAAATTGTTTTCAAAATAGTTTAAACATCAGAGTATCCCTAGAATCAAATCATGAAAAACATAAGGAGGTGCATGATCATGCCTTCACCTTCCCACGATCATCAGAAGTACCTGAATCATAATCAACAATTGTAAGCCCGAAGCATAGTGAGTTCTCCCAAAGTACAAATGCCATGCAGATATAACCATACCATATAAACAAACATGTATAATGAGCCTTCAACCTGAGTGGACTGCCTCGCAGGCCTTCTGTCTCTCTAGATCGCTCTCTAAGCCTTCGGCACGTTTGGGGTGCCTTGTAGGGCCTACAACCTATCTAGACCACGCGTCGGGCCTTCGGCCTGACTAGACCTCCTTGCAGGGCCTTCATTCTATCTGGACCGCCCTGGGTTTGTTGGCCTTCAGCACAAAGCAAGACCGCCTCAACAAACCCCCAATCAAACAATCATGTGCACATAAATATCATACGCTAGCTAGCATATACAGATAGTCATATAGATCTAACAGATCATTAACATGGCAACCATCCTACAACCAGGATACCGATCTAACCGGTCACTAACATAGCAACCATCCTATAACTAGGATACCGATCTAACAGATAACTAATATAACATAACAGCATACTCAAATATCAACAATCCAAGGAATGCATAATCGTATATACTTAGAGGTGAGATAGTCACCTGGACAGGTGATCCTACTCTAAAACCACAACCAAACAAGGAACATGTAGGACATCCTAGATCAACAATCCTCAGTCTATCCTACATGACCATATACGGTCCCTAGAGCATCTTGTACTAGCATATAATCAATGCTAGTGGGCCAGCATTGGTGTCGTCGACCCTATTAGTATAGTGAGGAGAACTTACCTCACACTAATGAAGTCCCATGGATAAAACTCCAGCTGCTGGTTGATAGATTACCAAATTGCCAAAATCAAACAAAAGCAAATTAATAATTAGGTTCCAAGCCCAAGGTCCGACTCATAATCCTAGGGCCTAATAGTCAAGTAATGGGCCAAAGCCTAACATATGACCTAATTTTCCAAATTGGGCCCAAATCCTCACATGGCCTTACCCTAAAGCCCATCCAAATATTTTAGTCCATATGTTTGTTCTAGGATAGCCCAACAGTAGCCCAATCACCAAAGCCCATTAGAAAGGCCCAAATCAAGGCCCAAGAAAAATTAGGGGTTTCACATAAAATGACAATTAGGTTTAAGTGTTCCTACTTAACCCATTAAGGACATAATCCATTAAGTCCAATATTGCCTTAGGTTAATTGAAAATTATTATTAATTATCATTTTCAGTCTAATAAATAATTCCAGTGCGGGTCCCAATCTAATCCCCAAAATTAGGGTTTTAGGACATTAGGGTTTTTCCAAACCCTAATTAGGGTTTCCAGCCCAAATACTAGTCCATTAATGACACGGTTAGGCTTTTACGCCAATTAGCGCTTCATTAGGCCCATTAGGGTTAAACAAGTTGGACACCACCCACTACCACCTCGGGTAGTGGCGGTCAACGGCAGCTCACATCGGTGGCCACCACTTTGTGGTGTTGCCTTTAATTTTTAGCTAAAAGATATCCAAGCATCCCAAAATGACAATCACACACGCAAAAGCACACAAACACCCAATGTGGCAACTGGTGCAGAAGAATGGCGACGCGAGTTGGCAACCACCACCTTACGGCGGTGACGGGTTGTTTTCTTTGATTATTCCAGCCATACAATACATGTTACAAGAATATCCATATACACACACATATAAAATAACACACACACACAGTCGATCTGTGGCAGCAGATAATGGTTCGAGGTGCTAGCCACCACCTCACGGTGGTGCTGGTAGCTGTCTTGTGATTTCCGGCCAAGTAACCACACGACCTTGATGGAAATACACCCACACACACTCTTCTGTTTGTAAATGAGTCCAACCACCCATCTGTTGGTGTATGTAGAAGGTGATGGCATGAAATGGCATCAACAACGGCCATCGATCGGCAACAACATCGTCATTGGCGAAACACCGCATGGCAGCAATGAAAACATCGAGACCCAACAACAACAGGTTCAACCGGTCCCTCCCACGTGTAACAACGCAAATTTTCAAACAAAATTTTCATTTTAAAAATAGAGTATTTTCATTCAAAACAAGGCATAAGTAATTTAAGTGTCATGTCAAATACAAAATATCTAAATCCCAAGATCATAAAAACCTTCTTCAGTGTGTATCGATCACGCCGGCGCCTTTCCACGGTCCTCGCTAGTACCTGAAACACATACATGACAACTGTAAGCATAAATGCTTAGTGAGTTCCCCAATATACAACTTACGCACATACGCCTTTCCAGGCTCTGACCTTCCGATCCTCAACACAACGCCTTCCGGCCCATAACATAATCGCTTTCCAGCGCATAACATATTGCCTTCCGGCCCACATAACACACATAGCACATATAACAAATAACTTACCACAAATAGCATACATATCACATATCATATCTGACCTTCCGGTCACACAGTCCAACCCTTTCGGGTACAGTATAGTGAGAAGACTCACCTCGTGAATGCTGAAAGCTAGCAAATCCTGAAATCACTCGTGCACAATCCGACGAGCTACAACCTCCCTATAACATCACAAATCTCTCATTAACACTTATATCTTCTAAGTGTGACTATCCCTAAGAAGTCAGACTTAGGTCAACTCTGGTCAACGGTCAACGGTCAACGGTCAACTCGACCGGACTCGGCGAGTGCCATGGCGACTCGGCGAGTCTAGACGTCCTCCAACTCTCTGAGATTCCCTATCTACTCGTCGAGTATCCTCCTTGACCCAACGAGTTACTCCTGGAAGAATCGCGGGGCCACCCCGACTCAACTCGCCGAGTCTGAAGAACGACTCGACGAATCCCAGTTAGTCTTCAAGCTACTCGCCGAGTCTGTTCGTCGAACTCGGCGAGTCCATGCCATGCAACTGCTCAAACTGCATCCTAAGGTCAGAACCGCTCCGACCATCCCTAGGTCTGGCCTTCCTAGGCTGATCCACCACGTAAGGTCCTCATACCAGTGCTCATGATACACCCTATGATTCATAATTCACATTTTGAACTAAGGCATAAGGATTCCAATCCAAAACCTTCATCAATTCCCGAAATGTACAGACATGGGACATTCTGGACCTCCAAAGGTCCCAATACAGGGTTACAATTGACATGGGGACTAGGGTAACATTCAATCTATTCACAAAAGGGTTCCATAAACCCTAATTCCATAATCACATCAACATAGCAGAGTATACTCGAATTCTTACCTGGATGATGTATCCTCTGTGTCCCCAATCCTCAGAATGTGACTCCCTTCCTGCTCCTTTAGCCAATCCCTTCTCTTCCTTGCACAACCACTCTTCTATAATCAACAATGGCCTATAATCCTTGCTCCAGATGCATACAATCGATTTAGGGTTCTTCTCAGAAGGCTAAAATGAACAATGACGGCCAATGAGTCCTTTTTATACGTCCCAAACCTAAACGGTTAGGGTTTTCGCTAAACAGCATAGACTCGCCGAGTCCATATCTGGACTCGTCGAGTCCAGTCGCGATCCCGCGACCAAGTCTGCGATCCTAGTCGGCGAGTCTAGGCTCCAACTCGCCGAGTCCCCTCTTAACTCACCCCAAAAACATAATTTAACAATACCTGAGATTCCGGGCTGTTACACCACGTCCACATCACCGACTGTAACTCTCGTCTCATGGTCTTCGGCATCCCAAAGGAGTTCTCTTCTGTTTACAATGTTTGGTAGTAGCGGTGGCGTACAAAGAATCGTGACCAACAACAGCACCTATAGCCAGCGCTATCGGTGGTGATGGCAATGATGAGCATTTCCGAGGCACGGCGGCAGAAGATTGGAGAAGGGAGGGTGTGCATAATCCAACCATGAACCACAATAGCCTCCATGCTCATTAGTCTCCGATTTCCACGACTGGATCAATGACGAGGTGGCGATCCATCATCTTGGTAGGCAAGAATGGTCCGCCAATGACCTTGGTTGGTCGGAGCAGCAAGATGAGGAAGGGAGGCGGCGGTTGGACGATGGAGAATAAGATGGCGCCTGGGGGTGGATATTAGGGTTAGGGTTATGGGGGAAGATGGACAGTTATATACCCGAACCCTTCAAACTTCGACCCATAATGACAGAAATCGTCCCTCTTCCTCTCTTTTCTTTCAACTTAAGTCTGAATGTTACCAAATGGCCCTTCCATGATGAATTCTTTTCAACTTAGGTACAAAATTTACCCTTTTAGCCTCAGCCATCCAAAATCCTTTCATATTAAGTCCAAATGATACCAAACACCCCCTGACTTCTAAAATCCTTGCAAAATAAATCCCAAAATTACACTTTAACCCTCGGAGATTCAAATCGTGTCATTTGGCTCCCCAAAACCAACATTTCGCTAATTAAAATTTGATTTTGGGCTATAATAATATAAAATAATAATAAAAATTACCCGTCGGGGTTCTGAGTTTATTATATAATTATTCTATTTTAAATGGAATGTTACAACTCTCGCCCACTTAAATTTGATTTCATCCTCAAAATTGTTTCTTATCATTTCTTATATGCCAGACAACTTGAGCGACATGGCCACAACTACAAGTATACCCCAGCCTTTCTAAGGCAACTGTAACCAACCCTCGCAGGGTTCCGAAACCTAAAGATGGATAAATTCCCCACATGAGGATCACATTACGAAATCTGAAATATGAAGTCTTGAGATGGTCTGGATCCCTGAAAGATGGCTCATACCAAATCATTGTTGTTGAACCCAGTCCGCTTATCTCTCATCTAACTATTAAACTTCTGATAACTGGGGGTTCTAACTTCCAGATACTTCTCATACACCTGAAAACCCAATTCATCAATACCGCCCTAAACACATAAACTTTCTGAAGCAGTAGGCTGCCTTCTGATTATTTATGAAGTCTACTGAGACGTCCCTGGTCCCAACTTATCTGGAATGACAAAGCCCTGTCCGGTTGCTGAACCAAGAGCAATCTCATAGTCACCCCACGGGACTCCCAAAGGAAACTTCTACTAGCAATAACTCATCTAACTATATAGTCATTCATGGGTCCATCAATCCTTCTGATCCATCCGATCATAACAGCCTGACAACCTGTCGCCATTAAATCAGATACGAAAATTGAACGCTACTAAAATACTATAGTCTTACATCATGCCAGGTCCCCTACGACCTGCCGTTTCCTGATTCCAATCATGTCGTGGTCTACCCACAATCTTACGAACTGGTGCACCCTGGCCTAATCATCTGAAAGAATCTGAGAATGCTACGGTTACCCCCACAGTCTTACAACACTTTCACACTAACACAACCATAGCCTGATACCTTACCCTCCATCTATCAATCAAAAAACCCACATATTTGAGCACACATCAACCAAACAACCAAACTGAACTCCAAACTCACACAACCCTCAACCTAAACAACCACTTGGGCCTCCTTTCTCCCTGACAGGGATGCGAAACTTATCCTAGTTTCAAAATCGCTCTCGCTTCTGCATTTTAGGAAGATTCTCCCCCACTTATATTCGACTAAGTCTTCACAATACATGAAACTTTTATCATTCCTAATCCTTCTCACTTTCCAACGATCGATCTGATGACAACCAACTATTTCCAACAAGTGCTCCATTAATAGCCGATCCCAAATGATCACACACTTCTAAGAACTAGATGAACGCTTCCTGAATCCCAGTGAAACCGACAGTCCCTAATGCTTCAATGATCCCACACTCGAATCTTAAGGACCAAAAGATAGATGCCCCAACTAATACCTCAGCAACGAGCTACATTCGTTGGTGCTTTCATCCACCAATCAATAACGATTACTAAAACCACTGAATCCTAACAATGCTTAATAACCATCCCGTGGGACCCTGTTCGCAGACTTCCCACATAATATCCCTCTTCCCAATGTGCTCCAAAGAAATACCCCACTCGTAGGCTCTAGAAATCATATCATTCTGGGTCTCGCACCCTAACTCACTCACCAATTCAATCGTCCACAGCTGAAATGTAGTAGCTGAAACAACCTCTTCCCTAAACTGGGTTACAACTACTCCAAAAACATAGTCTCCAATCCTAAAAGTGCAATAGGTCGCACAATCAATCCTTACCATCCGATAAAAGAAATCCAAGGCGAATTGGATCTTAGCTCCTATGGGTCGGGTCGGTAATGACGTACCCCTCACAAAATACTCATGCAATATCGATCCACCCACGCTCACCAGCACTGATATACTGTCGCTAACCCCTGTGACCAACTAACCCCGAGCTAGAATATAACCGCCTGCTCACTCCTTCAAACTTGGAAAACTAAAAGAGCATAACCCTTATCCTAGTAAACGACATTCCAGTCATCAATTACCATTCTATTTCCAGCTATAAAACTCCAGTTGAACATAATCATCACTCCCTTCCGGTGTTCCCGCGACTCACATCGTGGCCTCGAGCCAAAACCCTCAAAACCTCAAATCCAGAAACTCCTAGCCAGCCTTTCCAACTCAACTCACAGAATGTAATGAGTACGAAACATCTCCATGATCCCAAGTAAATGCATCTCTCTGCTCATCAGAATACATCCTAGTAACAAGTCTCCACCAATCCTTCGCCCCAGACCTCAACAGGTTTAGAGCGCACCTGACCTTCTAGTCGGCAGAACATGAACATGTGAAGCAACATCCTTCCACATCTGACAACCACCTCATAGCGGGGGCTTCTTGTTATTGAAGTCCCAATACTGGAAAGCCCGACTGGCTCCTCCCCTGCCGCCGTTACAGCTGTTGTAGCTGCCGCGACAGCCGTCTCGGTAATGGCTACATAACGCTCATCAAAACACTTAACCATGGCGTTCTTGATAGACCCAAACATCTCCGACAATTTTTCCTATACAATCTCGATCACCTCCTCCCGGATGATCTCCCTGACACGATCCTCTGACAATACTGGCCTATCCTGGCTGCTAGATCCCGATCCTGACCCGGATCCGGTCTCAAGACGTCTCGTAACCACCTTTTTGATAATACACCAGAAAGATCTCAAATAATTCATATAATAACAGGGAACCAATTTTTTGTTGGATTAGTGTCTAAGTCCATAACTATTTTGGTATGTACTTGACCCGATGGTGCATGGTCCTTTTGGGTTGCCTTCACCAAAGCAACTTGATAGGATGAATTATGGAGAGAAAGGATTAAATATGATTTATTAATATATTATGGGAATAATATATTAAAGGAGAAATCATATTGTTTAATTAATATTAGTCAAGAATTAATTGGTAATTAGTTTTGTGACTAAAAAAGCTTAATTAAACTTAAGGAACTGCAATTGTAATTGCAATTGGGCCATGGATTGCCTTATATTAAGGAGTGGACGAACTCTATGGGGAAACCCATGAGGAAATCGTCCAAGGCCTTTAAGGAAAGGAGTCCATGGGTTGCTTAGGGCTTAAGCATCCAAATTAGGGTTTCCTTGTTAGATAACCCTAATAGCCTCACTATATATAGAGCCCTTATGCCCCAAAAACATGGAAAAGCATTCTTCTAGGGTTTCCACACGTTTTAAGGCAGCCTCCTTTACCTCTCCTCTTCATCCTCAAGCTCTTGGTATTTGTGAACCATTAGAGGAGTGACACTTGTGACTCTAAGCTTTCTAAAGTCAACACAAGGAGGAATTGGATTGTTATTGCTACATAACAATCAAGGTAATGTCTTAAACCCATTCTTATGTTAATATGATTACTTGTATGCTAGAATTAGGGTTCATAGTCTTGGATAACTTGCATGTACAATAGAGAAACCTAGATCCAAGCATTAGGGTTTGTACGAGCACATAGGATGTTCTTGTGACCAAAAACCCATCAGTGGTATCAGAGCCAAGATTGGTTTCTATTGTATTGATGCTTTGTATGATTGAAAAATTCAATTTTGTGGTTCTGGAGGCTGGACTCGCTGAGTCCATAGATGAACTCGCCGAGTCCATGCCTGACTCGGCGAGTCGGCTCGTCAGAAGGAGGGAAAACCGGGATTTCTTGCTGTTTTTTCTTAAGGATAGTTGCCTTATCATATTAGATCAATATAAATCCGATTTTATGATATATTTGACTATATTCTTGATCAAATTGAAGATATTTATCAATTAATAAAATATTTGTTTCCTTATGTGATAATTGATTAATTATTTTGATTAAATTGGTAAATTGTTATGCAAGAAATCATTAAATAAATCAAATATGGATAATTATGTGATTAAATATTAATTTAGATTATTTGTTATTTGATACTTGTGCTTTGAAAAGTTTCATATTTCCCCCTTTAGGTTTTATAGTTTAAATTTGAACCCAAAAGTTTTGTTGTTTTGAAATTTAAATAGTTAAAACCCTAATGTTTTGAAAAAGGTTTCAAAACTTGCCCTCAAGTTTTGGAATTTAAAATTTTGGATTAATAGTTTAATTTGATGTATATTTAAATTCTAAACCCTAATGTTTTGAAATGTTTCAATACTTGCCCTCAAGTTTTGGAATTTAAAAGTTGATTAAAAGTTTAATTAGGAGTGTTAAATTCTAAAACCCTAGTATTGTTTTGAAAAGTTCAAATCACACCCTTATGGTTTTATTAGTTAATTAAGGTGTATAATTAAAAGTGGTTTAATAAATCCATAAAAGTTTAGGTTTACAATTTAATTGAATTAAAAGTTTAATTGTTAAATTAGACCATATAGTATTTTAAAAGTGTAAAATACACCCTATACTATATATAACATTAAAAGTCTAACATTATATATATGTATGAGTAAAAGTTTGTCTTACCTTTAGTAGGCCTCATTCACGAAGTTGGTCTATAAGGGGTGCTTAAGGAAATTGCCTATAAAATGGCGATTGAATGGGTATCCACTCTTACCCACCGCACTCTTGACTAGTGGAGGGTCGTTAGCCGAACGGGTAGGATAGGACAAAACCTTCCACTATATGTATAATAATATACAAAAGTAACTAAATGTTTTACAAATTCCCAATCTTAGTTACTTAGGCAAAAGTGAATTGATGCAATTCCATGAAATTACACTTTGTGCCCTTGCGAAGACGTTAGTGGAGCGTGTGTGGTTAACTGGCACACTAAATGGTTCTAAGCAAAGGTAGCAAAGGGTGACCCAATGTTTGTCATAGTTCGGTGGAGCGTGTGTGGTTTACCGGCACATCGAATAGGTGACCATAACATGTGAGGGCACCATGTCAGTTTGCATGGTTATTCACAACCGCTTTGTGATCCTCGGCATCCCAGTCACAAACAAGAGGGGCATATCAAGATTTAAACATGCCATTGAAATGTTTAATGAATATCAAAGGATCTAGGAGTTTTCATAGATTTAAAACTTAAATTTCTTTTTCATTTTTCGTGGTGGAAATTAGTGAATCGTCATTCACTTACCTTCAAATATTCTGCAATTAGGGTTACGGCATCCCTCTCCCGAGTTGTGGAATATTGGGTTGGGTCCTAGCCTTAGTATCTCATTTGGGTGATTTACTAAGGACTCAATCTATCAACTAACTTGAATTCGTTTTTCTCCCGTTTTGTAGATGTCAAAGTTCGACAACTATGGTCTTCCCAAATCCCGTGGAACAAGCATTCCATATGAAGATGGTATTCCACGATTCGATCGAGGAACAAGAAATCATGCTTCACTTCCTCCACCTCCTCCAATTGTTCTCCATAACCCACAAGATCGAAGAATTGAAAGGTTCAATATCACTAAAGCCCTATTGGAAATGAAACATGAAGATGGTAAACCCGTGTGTGCCCATGTTCTAGGAATGAAATCACACATTGATAGGTTGATAATGTTGGGTGTGTCATTCCCGGATGAGTTGGCTATGAATTGGGTTTTGCAGTCACTCCCTGAATCATATAATGAGTTCAAAAGAAAGTATTATATGATGGGTCATGATGACAACCTCATTGACCTAACTTAGATGCTCATTGCTGCTGAATCAGAAATGATTTGGCGAAGCAATGGAGCGTATTTGTTGTGAAAGTCAACCGACCATGCTTCCGAGGACGTTCTAGGAGAACCGACCTGCGTTTGCTGCCAAAAGAAAGGGTGTTGGATACAAGTCTGCCCAAAGAGCCTGAAGAGTCCAGAAGATGGGAGAGTCAAAGTGTATGGATGCGCTTCAGGTAAAATCCACTATCTAACTCCGTTAAGTTCCTATTCATTGATTCTTAATACATAATGTGATAAGATTGCATTTGAATGTTTTGCAGAATCGGTGAAAAGAAAGGAAGCTTGGTGAAAGAGCAAGATGATTCTAATCACAAGGAATGGATCTTGATCATATGGACTTGAAGATTAGATTTTGAGCTTAGATAGTTATGATAGAGTTGTTAGAAATTTTCCTTTTGAAATACATAGTTTTCAATGGTTTTTTCATTGTAAGGACAAATGTTTACCGCTACTTTTATAAATAAAATAAATTTTTGTTTGACTTATTTATTTGTTTGTTTATTTCCTTGCAATGAAATCGTTATGAAAATTGGTGTTTGCATATTTCTACAACAAATGGATATGATTCTTATTTATGGAAAAGTCGAGAATTTACCAAATAGGGAGAGTTTCTCATCGCCAAGTTTCAATTGGATAGAAATTTGGAATCATGCAACTTGGTTGCACGAAGAGTGAGAAATTTCATATTTGGAAATTAGACTAATTCATTGACAAAGTGTCAAGTGAAGGACTAGGAGATCATGTTGGTCAAAGTCCACCATAAGAGTAACAAAGATATTCGTCATGATTTACTAAAGGTTTAGTAAATATGATTATACTTATAAGATTAAGTGTAATTCGGAATTGATTAAAAAGGTTTAAATCAATAGCAAAACGAATAAGAAGAATCAAGTAGGAAGAAGGATAAAAGTTTCTCCATTTTAAGAAGAAGGGAGAGTAGCTTTTATGCTTTATGATAGGTCCTAATGATTAAGAACAATATCTCAATTTATCATGTAAGTGAGTCTTAGTACAATTGTATGTTTAAGAAGAGGAATCAAGGATTGAAGAAATGGTTAAATCAAGAAGTCAATCATACTTCGTTCCAAAACAAGTCTTAGAGTTAAGATTGTGACATTGAGTGGATAAGTATTAAGAAGGTTTATAATATTCATCAAATGTGGAAAGTTGTGATGTCTTGGATAAGACAAAGACCAACTAGGACCAATTTATGAAATGTTTTGATTAAAACTACACTAACTCTTGAATATTTGTTTGTCAAGAAATGTTTATTGACAAGAGAATCTTATATGTCAAGTAGTCAGTGGGAGTCTTAATGGTCTTGAAAGGTTTCAAAAAGAAATCAAAATAAACCTTATCAGTCATCACTAGCACACGAGTTAAGGTTTACAACCTATCGTGTTGACATTATTTTATTTCTGTGTTGTTCCAATTGAGTTAATTATGCATGTGAGTCCTATGAGTTCTCATTTGAATGCATAAAAGGCAAGGACCTTGATCAGTGAAAGGTACATTGATGGGAAAAGGTGAACTGCTTAACTACTTGGAAGACATGGTGGGCAGCTATGCTACCATAAGGCAAGAAATCAAGACTAAGAAAGTTCGTTCCATATAATTGACAAATTTACATGGATAGGGACACATACATCATTTAAATCTAAGTGTCATAAGATTTCCTACTTCATGAAAATGATTGTGAGGAAATGCTTTCACTAAGAAAGATTTTAAGAAGATAGTGGTTGTAAAATTGCATTCTAGAATTCGATTATGGTTACGATATCCCTTTCCATGATTTGAGTTGTGAGGTTTGGCAATTAGTCTTAATTGTTTAGACACACATATGAACTATCTAAGGCAAAGGTGTATAAGTTCAAGAAGCTTTGATAAAAGATTATCAAAGCACTAAGTATTAGAAACATGGACTTAAGAAATTCAATAGGTATTGTTTTTCTGAAAGTTAAAATGTTTATGAACACATGTCGAAGCTAGTGGGAGCATAAGTGTTATGTTTTATAATAATCATCATGATAGTGGGAGCATAAATGTTATGATTGTATGATTATTAAAGAAAGTATTGCAAGTTGGAAATATTAATTATAGAAAACAAGAGTCATTCTTTGCAAAGTTGTAAGGATGGAATAGTTGTTTTGCTATAATTAAGGGAGAGAATATTATGCTTCATTTCAAATCTAAAGGCTTAGGTTGTGGAATGTTAATAAATTTAGTCAAAAGTACATAGTGTTTTCTTAAAATTTCGATTATGATTACGACATTCCTCTTCACAATTCGAATTTTGAGAACATAGCAAATAAAACATTATGGCAAAAGATTGATAAAGTATCAAATCTTTATGTAAGACATTTTGCATCGTGTCCCATACGCTTCGGGTACAGGATCGATTGCAAATGCTATAATATTTGACCATTATAAAATTTTCCAAATGTTTAGCGCATTTAGAGGGAAAAAGGACTAGAATCGGTTTTTGACCAAAATAATTAAACAACTATCAAAGGACAATCCAAAGTTCGCCGAGGATTGATCGCCTGTGAGTAGTTGGAAGTATAGTATTGGAAAATATGGAAATGTTTCCATATTGGATGGACCATATCGACATTATTATGAATAGATAAGATTCTATTAAGAATGAGTTGTCATATGGAAAATATGGAAACATGTCGATATTGGGAATTGAATATTGAAAATCTATGTCTAGATTAGAAACTTTTATGCAAAAGGATGTTCAAAGGAATGTACTTAGAGTGAGAGACATCACATCTATGGAATTGTCTTGTAACAATCTCCGATAGAGAACTTTGTAATTTCATTGGCAATAGTCTTTATGACTTTGGTGCAGTGATATTACAAAAGGATCGTTGCATAAAATGTTAGAATCTAGCATATTCTATAAGTGGCAAGAATTGATATTCTTACATTTATAAAATATATTAGGATTTGTGAAATGAGAATGATTGGAAATGTGTTCAATTTG
This sequence comes from Lactuca sativa, assembly GCF_002870075.4. Lineage (NCBI taxonomy): Eukaryota > Viridiplantae > Streptophyta > Magnoliopsida > Asterales > Asteraceae > Lactuca > Lactuca sativa. The sequence continues at coordinate 101,575,465 of NC_056627.2, forward strand.
ATCTATGTCACAATGTAAGAACCATAGGTAAACATTGTGTGCATGCTAAGAGAATGGGACAAGTGTAATAATTCAAGTAAGAAGTTGATTACCCGAAATGACAAATAATGAGTAATCGATATGGTGATAAATAAAAGGTGTTTTATTTAAGCTCAAAGGGATAAGGCCATATGGGATTATTATTATTCTTGTGTTTCACTTTGCATGTTTTGACTTCCTGAATAATTTAATTGATTAAGAACAGTCAAATTATTCGAACGGGCCACAGTCGTTCATATGTTGGAAGTAGATATGAACGAAGACTGTCGTGAATTGGTGTGTGGATTGTCTAAAGAGTATTAGACATAAGCAAATCTTTGCTGCAACGTTCACGAGTGCTTATGAATATGATTTGAGCATTGGATTAAACCCACGCTCACGTGGATCACTCTATGAATTGCATCACGAGTGATTGATGAGACGATAACATCTTATATTCTTGACACCGAGATGTGTGAGTTGTATCTTGCAAATCGGTTGCACATTGATAATATGAAAATGCACTAGTAACTTGGTGTCATAAAACATATTGTTGTGTGTCATTCGGTGAGTGAGTACAAGCGAGCATTGAATCAAAGTTTATCTGTTCCTTTTATCCAAAGTAGGATAAAAGTGATATCTTTAGGCCCCTTGATGATTTAGTGATGACAAACGTAAATGCTCGGCCGAGCTAGGGCTAATTTGATTTGTTCAATTAGTCAGTCGTCATAAATCGGATGTCGAGAAATAGTACAAAGAGAATGATTTGAAATCATATCTCATACGATATCTAGAATGGAGGAATATATGATCCCTTATCTAAAGGACACGTGTATCTGATAGGATCAAAGTTGACAGCGGCTTTGGAAAGCTACGATTGCAGATCAGGATCTGAAGTCATACGCATAATAGTTATTAGACTTATCCAAGTGGGAGACTGTTGGATTAGTGTCTAAGTCCATAACTATTTTGGTATGTACTTGACCCGATGGTGCATGGTCCTTTTGGGTTTCCTTCAGCAAAGCAACTTGATAGGATGAATTATGGAGAGAAAGGATTAAATACGATTTATTAATATATTATGGGAATAATATATTAAAGGAGAAATCATATTGTTTAATTAATATTAGTCAAGAATTAATTGGTAATTAGTTTTGTGACTAAAAAGATTAATTAAACTTAAGGGACTGCAATTGTAATTGCAATTGAGCCATGGATTGCCTTATATTAAGGAGTGGACGGATTCTATGGGGAAACCCATGAGGAAATCGTCCAAGGCCTTTAAGGAAAGGAGTCCATGGGTTGCTTAGGGCTTAAGCATCCAAATTAGGGTTTCCTTGTTAGATAACCCTAATAGCCTCACTATATATAGAGCCCTTATGCCCCGAAAACGTGGAAAAGCTTTCTTCTAGGGTTTCCACACGTTTTAGGGCAGCCTCTTTTACCTCTCCTCTTCATCCTCTTGCTCTTGGTGTTTGTGAACCATTAGAGGAGTGACACTTGTGACTCTAAGCTTTCTAAAGTCAATACAAGGAGGAATTGGATTGTTATTGCTACATAACAATCAAGGTAGTGTCTTAAACCCATTCTTATGTTAATATGATTACTTGTATGCTAGAATTAGGGTTTATAGTCTTGGATAACTTGCATGTACAATAGAGAAACCTAGATCCAAGCATTAGGGTTTGTATGAGCACATAGGATGTTCTTATGACCAAAACCCATCATTTTCAACCAAACCCTAGGGGTTGTGACTTCCATGCTACTCGAATGGGTCATGTGCTTTCAATAGTACAGACCTATACCACCTTCCACACCTACCCTTATTTGTCTCAAGTATCACCACAACACCCTAACAAAATACATAAACATAGTGTGTACTCAATTCTTACTCCTGGAGGAATTCTGAATATCTCATACTGGCCTACTGACCTAGCACAACCTACCCATAAAACTTCCACTAACCCTGCAGCACTTGTGTATGCTAGCCATACATAACGCTGGTCTATAAAGACTTTCGAATACCTGATTCTACCCTAAGCCCTTCATCAAACAAGAACACGAATTAAGGCCAAACCAAACATTCTCAGGCTATAAGATCTTAATTATGTACATCCGTGATGCATACACTGAGCGACTACAACAATGATGTCAATTTCATATAAGGAAAAACCATAGGTGACCAGGCATCATATATTTAGGAAATTCTATCATGAAATACCTAAAGATCCCTAGCCTAGTACTGGCTTGATTTTCTAACATATCACAAAAATCAAATAATTTGTAAGGTATTTTGGGGTCTATTCGTGAGCTCCGTCCGATCATACACTTGCATCCTCCTTTAGTATTTTGAAAACCATTTGAAAAATCATTTTAGAATCCTTGTCCTTAGTTTGAGATTGGAGACACGCGAGTGTTTCCTCTAATTCACTCAAAACAAGACCTTGATACCAACTTGTAACACCTATAAGAACAAGCCAATTTAAAACTTTTTAAAACATTTAAAACCATTAAGTTATTACAATTTGTTTTCAAAATACTTTAATCATCAGAGTATCCCCAACTCAAATCATGAAAAATATAAGGAGGTGCACGATCACGCCTTAGCCTTCCTGCGATCATCAAAAGTACATGAAACATATTTAACAACTGTATGCACGAAGCTTAGTGATTTCCCCCAAAATACCAACGTCATACAGATATAACCATATCATATAGAAAAAAATCATGTATAATGACCCTTCAGCCTGACTGGACCGCCTCGCAGGCCTTTAGTCTATCTGGACCGCCTCGCAGGCCTTTAGTCTATATGGACCGCACTTCGAGCCTTCGGTATGTCTAGACCGCCTTGTAGGGTATGCAGCCTATCTTGACCGCTCGTTGGGCCTTCGGCCTGACTGGACCACCTCGCAAGGCCTTTAGTCTATCCGGACCTCCCTAGGTATGTTGTCCTTCAACACACAGCAGGGCCGCCTCAACCCAACCCCCGATCAAACAATCATGTGCATATAAATATCATACGCTAGGTAGCATATACAGATAGTCATACAGATTTAATAGATCACTAACATGGAAACCATCCTATAACTAGGATACCTATCTAACTGATCACAAACATAGCAACCATCATATAACCAGGATACCGATCTAACATATAAACATTATAGCATAATAGCATACTCAAATATCAACAGTCCAAGGAATGCATAACCGTATATACTCAGAGGTGAGATAGTCACCCAGACATGTGATCCTATTCTAAAACCACAACCAAACAAGGAACATGTATGACAACTTAAATCAAGAGTCCTCAGTCTATCCTACATGACTATATACAGTTCCTAGAGCATCCCTTACTAGCAGATAATGAATGCTAGTGGGCTGACATTGGTGCCTTCGACCATATTAGTATAGTGAGGGCAACTCACCTCACACTGCTGAAGTCCCATGGATAAAACTACAACTACTGGATGACAGATTCCCGAACTGTCAACATCAAACAATACCCAATTAATAATTGGGTTCCAAGCCTATGGTGCAACTCACACTCCAAGGGCCCAATAGTCAAGTAATGGACCAAAGCCCAACATATGGCCGAATTTACCAAATTCGGCCCAACCTTTACATGGTCTTACTCTAAGGCCCAACCATTTAGTCCAATCCAAACATTTGAGAATTCAATTGGTCCAACCTCTTATAATCCAAAATGCCCAGTTATGGCCTATCTATGGTCCAATTTTCTAAATTGGGCCCAAACCCTCACATGGGCCTTACCCTAAAGCCCATCCAAATATTTTAGTCCATTTACTTGCTCTTGGATAGCTTATGAGTAGCCCAATCACCAAAGCCCAATAGAAAGGCCACACTCAAGGCACAAGCAAAACTAGGGTATTCACATAAAATGATGATTGGGGTTAAATTGTCACACCCCAAAACCAAGAACGGCGGAAACGTTCTGGGGCGGAGGACGTCATGTTTAATATCAACAACAATGTAAAGTAGTAAACAAGCAACAACATCATCCATTGCATTAACAAAATAATTCTTATACAATTTTATTCGGTCAAATTTTGATAAACACTAAAGCATAAATCAAAATGAAAGATAAGTCTTGAATAAGCTTCATCTTCCTTTCTCCTTGCATCGGTACCTGTCTATGATGACCTGAGGATACAAGTAATTTTGAAAGCGAGTATCACCTATAAAGCTGGTGAGATCATAAGTATTAATGTGTCTTAATTTGTGAAAACTTATAATTTCTAAGACTTGACATTACTTTGAAAGAAAGCTAGTATAAGTATGAAAATGTTTGTAACTCAACTTTAAATGTTTGAAAATCCCTAGAAATCCCTATGATTCCTATTAGTAACAAAAGGAGTCTTCTACCAAGACTTAACTGTTCTGCGTGTGTGTGTCTCTTGTAAGAGTAAGTATTTTTCCAAAGTATAACTATCATTATCCAAAAATATAGTTTGTACAATTTTGTTTAAGTGAGGTTATCACTAACATATGTATTAGAAAAATTAACGTAGTACTAAATTGTAGCTCTAAAAGGGATACTATTTATCAATAGGTAGTAACTACATTACCGTGCTCCCTATGAAGAATTCAGTAAGTGAATGTAATAGGAAAGAAATGGTATTATGGTGTAGTGTCGAACTACAACCGTACCTATTACCTTAAGTCTAGGGTAATACTTCCACGTACCATAGTATTTGGATATATATGTGTATATATATCAGTACATCGATACTCAACTTGCCTTATTTGAGGGATAAGGTATAATGTGATGTCTAGATCCCAGACTGTTTTGCTCCCCTATCAGAGGGATTTTAGGACCTACCCACGACCCCTGCATGAGTGCAAGCCGTGAGCATCCACATTACTATGATCATGTATACTCGATATACCAATCACAATTGTAGTGTGATTTATCAGTATAGTTAGATCCTGAACTGGTTCTGAGCTATAGCCCCTAGTGACGTCTGTTCTATGTATATGTATATGTATATGTATATGTAAGCGTATTCATGTAAGTGTGATCATGAAATTGTACACTGGTGTACTGAAATGTTCTACGTGTGCTAGCTGAAATATGTGTTCTCTCTATCTAGCAAGTATTGTTACGTAAGCGTTCTAGTATATCTGTATATGTATTGTTTCTAGTATATCTGTATATGTATTGTTTCTAGTATATCTGTATATGTATTGTTTCTAGTATATCTGTATATGTATTGTTTCTAGTAAGTATTGACTCATGAATGAACTGACTCCTTGTATGATATCGCGTTCTAGTACTGGTTCTAGTATCTTCCTGAACTACCCATATGGTAGCTTACTAGTGATCTGAGTGGTATGTATGGACGTGAATGTATACCCTTGCTACCCAAGGGCATAGGATGAATTGGAAGGACCTTTTATGACTTTATATGTACACATGATATATAACAAATATTTAAACGACCTTCGGACGAGTATCCGATATCCCACCAGACCACATCTCAAGCGCGAAAAGGAAATAGGGTGGATAGCCTTCCTAAGCCTTTTAAACATTCCTTATATAACTATACATATAGAGGCATGCAATTTTATAATATCAAAGCATAAATAAATTTAGTAACATTTGAAATATAAATATTAGTCTAAAGAAAGATCGACTTGATGTCAATCTATAAAACAATTTGAAGGCATAAGTTTGATAAAACAGTATAAGTACAAAGAACATTTGTTTGAAAACACAGTTGTAAATGAGTTTGAAATATGATGACAGAGTAACAAGTACAGTGTAATAAGTAGTTGAAAACATATAAAATGTTTATAAAAATCTTTTGAAGGAAAACTATTTGGTAAAACGGCTAATGAGTAGCCAAATCTTTTGAATGCTATATATTAATCACATGTGATTGATGTAATAGTAATATAATCCATCTTACTAATCACATGTGATTGACATAATAAGTAGCATGATTCTGCTTGTATCCCCCCCCATAAAACATTTGAAATAGTTTAAAACATTAGTTAAGGGGTATGAACTCACCTGCAGTATGTGACTGGAAATGAACGGGCTGTTATCGTACGGAAGGATCGGACAAGTGCTTGGTGTCAAGTGATGACTTAGACACACACAATGATCCTAATTACATATGAAGACATATGTATATAAATAATTAGTGATTATAACACTAATTATACAAGTAACAACATTTAAGCGCGAGGACAACACTTTTGGTCAAGTGCTAGGAGGCAAATGGGTTGCAATAAAGGAGTGCAATGCCCCTAATGAGAGTTTAAGGTCAAAAGACCATAATCATTAGAGTTTACGGCCCAGGGGAGTAAGCTCCTGGCCGTAAACTCTCAAACAATCCATGAAAAGGGGTTTATAAGTACTACAACTTTAGAGGGGAATTGTTTCAAGGCTAGGCAAGAGTTTAAGGCACCATATTGACTCCTAAGGGGAGTTTACGGCCCAAAGACCCTTTTCCCTTGGAGTTTACGGCCGTAAACTCCCTTGGGAGGGTTCTTATTGTCTTTTCAAGTGTCTAACAATCCTAGGAACAAGTCTAGGCTTCAATACTTGGATTAAGGGAGGTTTAAGGCACTAAATGGGACCATTTGATGGAGTTTACGGCATAGAACTCTTTGGGCCGTAAACTCCCTCACACATGAGGTCCTAAGAATTTTAACTAGTCCATATCTCATCTAAGTACTTGCCCTAAAAGTTTCTTGGCCTATGGAAGTGTTTAGGGTGCCCTTTGACCCTATTTAAGGAGTTTACAGCCCAAGAAATACTCTTGGCCGTAAACTCTCAAACACTTATGCTTTTTATGTGTTTTCTAGGTCCTAAACACATTAAGGTACATGCCAAAAATGAATACTAAGCCTTAGGAAGAGTTTAAAGGCATTTTGGAACCTAAAACTTGGAGTTTACGGCCCAAGGAGTTTCTTGGCCGTAAATTCCCTTATAGGAATGATTTCTAAGGGTTTTGATGGCATAAATCATGAGTGTAAAGCTTCTAGGTGTTTGTTCTAAGGCTAGGGATCACAAGGCACTCATTTGTGCCCTTTACTTGGAGTTTACGGCCCAAGAGGTGGTTCCTTGGCCGTAAAATCCTCAAACTAAGTGATTTTGATTTGTTTCTAGCCTCCAATGATCATACACTAGGTCCTTAGTTAGTTGCCTAACACGGAAATGGGACTATGTGGCCTTTAGGCTTGATTTTGGAGTTTACTCCCCAAGAACGTTCTTGGGCGGTAAACTCCCGGATCTTGTGTTTTGGACATGTAATCAATGTTATAAAGCATATAACAAGTATTAAAACACATTTAGGGAAGTAGACTCACAATCTGGGATAAAAACCTGAAGATCCGTGAGAGAGTATTTGGCTTTTCTCTAATTGGAAATCAAATAATGAACCAATTTGGTTCAGAATTCTATTTATAGTCCAGAGATTTTTGGCAGAAAATATTTCTATTCTCGGAATGGTTTCTAATGACCTAGAGTAATGGATTTATAGTGTTGCACAAAATCCTAGTGCAATCACTCTCCTAATAACTCCTTAGCTGTAAAACCCTAAAACTGCCAAACTTATTCCAAAAGTTTGAATTCTCACTGAAACAGCTCTACTTCTATTGGATTGATGTGGTTTGATTTGAATGGAAAATTTCGGGTTGTCACATCATCCCCCTGTTAAAGGGAATTTCGTCCCGAAATTAGAATTTAGGCAAGGAAGTATGCACGAATGATCGAGACGTGAGAAGGAAACTTCCTAATCGATTGGTTCTAGCGCACTTAAGTGAAATCAGGCTCTCGGTTGGTATCCCAACGAACCTTCACTAATTGGCGGTGGCGTTTGCTTCGTCCGCTTGACCTCTTGGTCGAGGGTCACTACGGTTCTGATACGAAGGCAAGGATCTCGACGAATGGACTTGGAAGGGTTCAAATAGAAAGGTATGGTTTCACGATCGAGATGCGAAGAGTAGAAAGTACGCTACTAAGTTCGCGGAGTAGGTCTAGTTTGCGCGAGGCACAGGACAGATTCTGATAAGAATCCCGGAGGTCCTGTCAAATTGGGATTTAGCTTTTCACGCTTTACGAAGCGTATTAAGCCATTCCCAGAGTGAGTTTATCCGAAAGAACTTGGTCACTCACTCGGAAACTCAAAGGTTCCTTTTCTTGCGTAACTCCCCAGTCAAAGGCCATCCCTTGCTGGGTCAAAGTCGTACGAGTATCTGAAGCTTGCGAGGAGTTCTGAATGAACTAAGGCGGTAGGTCGGTAAGACCTAACATTTGGCGAAAGCTGTCGGCTTCTCTGGTGTCGATGAATACTCAATGTTTTTGGCAAACTGAAAGAGTACCCAAAATTTCTCATATTACTAACAGTGTGTCCTAGAAATTTGACTCTTCAATTTCCAAACCTCGTGCCTAGAGAACTTTGCTAAAAGTTCCTCTGTAGGAAATGTTTTCATCGGTTTCCTTCTTACTACGAGGGTAGATAAGTAAGTCATTTCATGGAGAAACGACGAATCGATCCTAAGTAAGAAAGACGTAACCCTATTCATTTAGCTCATGAAAACCATGGGCGTACTGGTCCTATCCGAAAGGTATCACTACGCACTCGAGGCGTCCGCATCGAATTCGGAAGATAGTCTTCCAGACATCCTTCCCTAACACATCGAACTGGTGATATTCGGATCTTAGGTCTATTCCTAGAAGTAGTTTCTTTCCTTACGTGTGCTCAACCATTTTGTCTATGTGAGGCAGAGATAATGATTTCTATAAAAATCTTGACGGATTCCTCGATAACCGAGGCACATACGATGCGATCCATCGATCTCTGGAAGAATCTGACCGGGGTTCTCTAGGGTGAGAAACCTAGTCGTCTAATTCTATTTCTGTGTGGTTCGCCAAGTTGTTCGTATTGTTTTTGCATCTCCGGGGGTGTTTAAACTATAGGGTGATCTGTTTTCGGGAGTTGTACTGGGTTCTAAGTTTATTCCCATGACGATGTGATTACTCGTATACTTAGGCAGTTTTTCCGTCCTGAAGTCCATTTTAGAATTCATACAGGGCTTCACGATCACAATTTCGTGTATACGAGTCGTATATAATTAAGATTGAAAAGATAGTCGAATAACTGATTCTTCCTTACCCGCACATCCCAAGGAGGAAGTGAGTTAAGGCGGAATCATCAATTCTAAACCTGTAGAACCTTGATTATATAACACTCTTATGTATACCTTCCTCAGTGATGGATCATCCGCATGAATCCCTGTATTGAACTTTGACGTACTACACGAGTGGCACTTCGGGGATTTCTTCGGAAAGAAATTAACTAAGAGGTACTCCGGGAATGAGTACTTCGGCGTTCTGTTATGACAGCTTCGCTGGAAAAGTGATCTAGAAGATAGGGACGTACGTATGAAGCTGTCTTCGTGAGGATCAAATTTTAAATCGAGTCGTATGATAATGTCGGAATCATACAGAAACTTTACAGACATTAGAATTTAAACATAAGACGTTTACAGACAAAACACAACTGTGCAACCATGAACAAGAGTTACAGTACTTTAGATTTACCACAAGACTATTGCTGCGAAATAAGGTATACTACAAAAGACAAGTATACACAGCACGAGAATTCCTATATAGGCAGGATCTCGCAAAAGGTAAGACTCTAGTTGCACTAGTTCTAGATAGTTTATAAGTCTGTTACAACAAAACGCCCTAAATATATTAACGTGGTTCTTGAGCAGGCTCTCCTGCAGCTGTGATCCTGAGAATCTTCCCATCAGCGCCAGAATTCTGCTTGATCGGGCAATCCCTCTTGAAGTGTCCTGTCTCACCACATTGGTGACATGACTGGCTAGTACTAGCTTTGGTGACGGGATTTCGGTGCTTAGCTAGTGTTATGTGGACAAGAGTGCCTTCCTCGTTACTCCACCTCGAAAATTGCTTCTTGAATCGTTTTGCGCTATAACTCAACTTGTGCGCAGTGTTAGTCTCGATGAAAGGGACTTGAGCGACAGGTCGTTTCGGTGCTCCACAGTCACGAGCATGATGCCCTATATTCAGGCAATTGCAACATTGCATCTCATGGCAAGTCCCATGATGATGGGAACTACACTTCTCACACTTAGGGAGTTTTCCCTCATATGACCTGCGCGGTATGGGAACGACAGGGGTTTCCACTTGATGTTGTGGTATAGCCAGCTTTTGGGCTCTCTTGCGTTCCCTTCGGGCTTGACGCTTTCGTTTCTTGTTCTCTGATTTCTGACTTTGCGAGCCCGGAACTGTTACTGCTGGGTGACTTCCTGGATGGATATCACGATTGGGAACTTCATTCCTGTCAGCAGCATCGACCGTGTTGATAGCGCTACGGTGGGCAACGACCGCGGTTACTACAGCTACTACGGCAGCTGTAAATACCGTTTGAAAGGTAGCGGTGTCCATGGGGAAAGTAGAGGTCTCGTTGCTTGGCTGGTTGTTTCCGGATGACGACATGATTCTGTAACACGAAAGAGTAAAGATTTGTGAGCGATTCTGGTTGACCTTGATGTACTTAGATTGTTCATGACAAGAGTAAGTGTATGATCTCGAAAGTTTGACCTACATCCCTATGATGCAGTCCCGGTAAAGAATGAATGTATGTTCGTAGAATGATCTCAAGACGTTTGTCGTTCGAGCTGAGGTATCGTGGGTTGGTGAATAACAAGATCCAACCATTGAAAGAGACTTGGAAGTGTCTCTTGGAATAAATCACCGTAGTCCAATGACTTGACTAAAGTATGATTCAGATAGGCTCCAATGAAAGTAAGATAAAAGTACTTGAATGAAGAATGACACAAAAGTTAGCCGGCTGTCAATACCTTTGATATTCACGATGTAAAGATTCAGGAAAATGACCTTGTAAAGGTCTTACATCATATCCACAGAAGATAGTTCCTGACAGCATAAAGACCTAACTAAAGTACTTACGGAACAAGATAATTTCATAGAAAATGCCACATCAGGCATAGACAGAAAAACATGATTTCCTTCTATAAGGGAAAATAAAGTAAAAAATCTATTACGGCGACAGTCATCCCTCTGGTGAACTCTTAGTTCAACCAATTGACGTTCCACGTCAAGTAGGTGTCTTTCGCACACCATCTGGCATACTCGGAGCTCTATGACTACAGCTCGTGATTCAGCCAGTGTTTGCAACAGAATTTCATGGTTTCTCTCTGATCTCTCGTGAGCATCCTCTAGATGAATGGTGTGGAGGGTATGCATCCTAGCATAGGCGACTTCTTCTGAAATCTGATGTAGGGCCGTCCTGCCGTGAATCTCATTTCTGGCCTCTCTGCGGACCAAGATTGGCAAGACTATATCTGCTAAGCCCTCATTGCTCAACTTGTAGAAACTTCGGTCGCCGTCAAATAGCATAAATTGATTTTGTCCTTGGCTCCCTGTTTCCAAGCATTCCACTCGCTCAGGGTCAGGCCATGAAAAGCCGGAAGAGGGTTAGGAATTGAAACGGGAGCTACTCGGGGTAGCTTCTCAACCTCTGGCTTGGGGTTAGTATCATACGAAAGGTCTTCGTCATGGTGATCATCCAAGGGGATAGGATGATCATTCTCTGGTTCTTCTCCAAACCAACCAGTTATGACTTCCTTCGGAAGATACTGGTTGTCAAGGGGATGGAGTCCAGTTATGATTTCTATGCGAGAATTTAGGGTAAGAAGATAATTATTAGACGAACTATCTAGATAATTATTTAGGAAACCTTCATTAGTTACATTGCTATTTGTGAAGTGCATACCAGCTATGTGTAATCTAAACAGGATAGACCTTCGAATAAGTGACCTTAATTCCTTATTCACACAGAATAGGGGTAAGGCAAAATTATCACAGATTCTGAGTCTATAACATCCTAATTACATGTAGCCTCAGTGTATCCACTTAGCAACTATTCAATCTAGTAATGAAGATCCCATTTTAATTCTCAAGTATAAAGTACTTATAGTAATACCAAAATACACCTATAGTATTTTAAATTTATTGTTATGTTCTATTGTTCTCATTGTGGTAGGGTTGGTAAGATTTTAGCATTGTTGCCACCACACACTTAAACTTAGGCACATGCTAGTCAACCCTCGGATAATATAGGTGATCAGGCTATATCTTCCCAGTTTTGACCATATGTCTCTAAGCCCACTTGTGTTGCCCAACAATCGTAATTCTTTTGTACTGTCCTAATGACATTGATTTTTGTATGAATGCAGCACGTATACTTACTTAAATATTTTACTATTTAAAGTATAAACTCTTGGTCAGAGTATTTTTAATCCCTTATGTATTTATACTTAGTATATCTTTTATCGGTTGATATACTTAATTCACTATAAACAATGCTCTGATACCAATCTGTCACACCCCAAAACCAAGAACGGCGGAAACGTTCTGGGGCGGAGGACGTCATGTTTAATATCAACAACAATGTAAAGTAGTAAACAAGCAACAACATCATCCATTGCATTAATAAAATAATTATTATACAATTTTATTCGGTCAAATTTTGATAAACACTAAAGCATAAATCAAAATGAAAGATAAGTCTTGAATAAGCTTCATCTTCCTTTCTCCTTGCATCGGTACCTGTCTATGATGACCTGAGGATACAAGTAATTTTGAAAGCGAGTATCAGCTATAAAGCTGGTGAGATCATAAGTATTAATGTGTCTTAATTTGTGAAAACTTATAATTTCTAAGACTTGACATTACTTTGAAAGAAAGCTAGTATAAGTATGAAAATGTTTGTAACTCAACTTTAAATGTTTGAAAACCCCTAGAAATCCCTATGATTCCTATTAGTAACAAAAGGAGTCTTCTACCAAGACTTAACTGTTCTGCGTGTGTGTGTTTCTTGTAAGAGTAAGTATTTTTCCAAAGTATAACTATCATTATCCAAAAATATAGTTTGTACAATTTTGTTTAAGTGAGGTTATCACTAACATATGTATTAGAAAAATTAACGTAGTACTAAATTGTAGCTCTAAAAGGGATACTATTTATCAATAGGTAGTAACTACATTACCGTGCTCCCTATGAAGAATTCAGTAAGTGAATGTAATAGGAAAGAAATGGTACTATGGTGTAGTGTCGAACTACAACCGTACCTATTACCTTAAGTCTAGGGTAATACTTCCAAGTACCATAGTATTTGGATATATATGTGTATATATATATCAGTACATCGATACTCAACTTGCCTTATTTGAGGGATAAGGTATAATGTGATGTCTAGATCCCAGACTGTTTCGCTCCACTATCAGAGGGATTTTAGGACCTACCCACGACCCCTGCATGAGTGCAAGCCGTGAGCATCCACATTACTATGATCATGTATACTCGATATACCAATCACAATTGTAGTGTGATTTATCAGTATAGTTAGATCCTGAACTGGTTCTGAGCTATAGCCCCTAGTGACGTCTGTTCTATGTATATGTATATGTATATGTATATGTAAGCGTATTCATGTAAGTGTGATCATGAAATTGTACACTGGTGTACTGAAATGTTCTACGTGTGCTAGCTGAAATATGTGTTCTCTCTATCTAGCAAGTATTGTTACGTAAGCGTTCTAGTATATCTGTATATGTATTGTTTCTAGTATATCTGTATATGTATTGTTTCTAGTATATCTGTATATGTATTGTTTCTAGTAAGTATTGACTCATGAATGAACTGACTCCTTGTATGATATCGCGTTCTAGTACTGGTTCTAGTATCTTCCTGAACTACCCATATGGTAGCTTACTAGTGATCTGAGTGGTATGTATGGACGTGAATGTATACCCTTGCTACCCAAGGGCATAGGATGAATTGGAAGGACCTTTTATGACTTTATATGTACACATGATATATAACAAATATTTAAACGACCTTCGGACGAGTATCCGATATCCCACCAGACCACATCTCAAGCGTGAAAAGGAAATAGGGTGGATAGCCTTCCTAAGCCTTTTAAACATTCCTTATATAACCATACATATAGAGGCATGCAATTTTATAATATCAAAGCATAAATAAATTTAGTAACATTTGAAATATAAATATTAGTCTAAAGAAAGATCGACTTGATGTCAATCTATAAAACAATTTGAAGGCATAAGTTTGATAAAACAGTATAAGTACAAAGAACATTTGTTTGAAAGCACAGTTGTAAATGAGTTTGAAATATGATGACAGAGTAACAAGTACAGTGTAATAAGTAGTTGAAAACATATAAAATGTTTATAAAAATCTTTTGAAGGAAAACTATTTGGTAAAACGGCTAATGAGTAGCCAAATCTTTTGAATGCTGTATATTAATCACATGTGATTGATGTAATAAGTAATATAATCCATCTTACTAATCACATGTGATTGACATAATAAGTAGCATGATTCTACTTTTATCCCCCCCATAAAACATTTGAAATAGTTTAAAACATTAGTTAAGGGGTATGAACTCACCTGCAGTATGTGACTGGAAATGAACGGGCTGTTATCGTACGGAAGGATCGGACAAGTGCTTGGTGTCAAGTGATGACTTAGACACACACAATGATCCTAATTACATATGAAGACATATGTATATAAATAATTAGTGATTATAACACTAATTATACAAGTAACAACATTTAAGCGCGAGGACAACACTTTTGGTCAAGTGCTAGGAGGCAAATGGGTTGCAATAAAGGAGTGCAATGCCCCTAATGAGAGTTTAAGATCAAAAGACCATAATCATTAGATTTTACGGCCCAGGGGAGTATGCTCCTGGCCGTAAACTCTCAAACAAGCCATGAAATGGGGTTTATAAGTACTACAACTTTAGAGGGGAATTGTTTCAAGGCTAGGCAAGAGTTTAAGGCACCATATTGACTCCTAAGGGGAGTTTACGGCCCAAAGACCCTTTTCCCTTGGAGTTTACAGCCGTAAACTCCCTTGGGAGGGTTCTTATTGTCTTTTCAAGTGTCTAACAATCCTAGGAACAAGTCTAGGCTTCAATACTTGGATTAAGGGAGGTTTAAGGCACTAAATGGGACCATTTGATGGAGTTTACGGCCATAGAACTCTTTGGGCCGTAAACTCCCTCACACATGAGGTCCTAAGAATTTTAACTAGTCCATATCTCATCTAAGTACTTGCCCTAAAAGTTTCTTGGCCTATGGAAGTGTTTAGGGTGTCCTTTGACCCTATTTAAGGAGTTTACGGCCCAAGAAATACTCTTGGCCGTAAACTCTCAAACACTTATGCTTTTTATGTGTTTTCTAGGTCCTAAACACATTAAGGTACATGACAAAAATGAATACTAAGCCTTAGGAAGAGTTTAAAGGCATTTTGGAACCTAAAACTTGGAGTTTACGGCCCAAGGAGTTTCTTGGCCGTAAACTCCCTTATAGAAATGATTTCTAAGGGTTTTGATGGTATAAATCATGAGTGTAAAGCTTCTAGGTGTTTGTTCTAAGGCTAGGGATCACAAGGCACTCATTTGTGCCCTTTACTTGGAGTTTACGGCCCAAGAGGTGGTTCCTTGGCCGTAAACTCCTCAAACTAAGTGATTTTGATTTGTTTCTAGCCTCCAATGATCATACACTAGGTCCTTAGTTAGTTGCCTAACACGGAAATGGGACTATGTGGCCTTTAGGCTTGATTTTGGAGTTTACTCCCCAAGAACGTTCTTGGGCGGTAAACTCCCGGATCTTGTGTTTTGGACATGTAATCAATGTTATAAAGCATATAACAAGTATTAAAACACATTTAGGGAAGTAGACTCACAATCTGGGATAAAAACCCGAAGATCCGTGAGAGAATATTTGGCTTTTCTCTAATTAGAAATCAAATGATGAACCAATTTGGTTCAGAATTCTATTTATAGTCCAGAGATTTTTGGCAGAAAATATTTCTATTCTCGGAATGGTTTCTAATGACCTAGAGTAATGGATTTACAGTGTTGCACAAAATCCTAGTGCAATCACTCTCCTAATAACTCCTTAGCTGTAAAACCCTAAAACTGCCAAACTTATTCCAAAAGTTTGAATTCTCACTGAAACAGCTCTACTTCTATTGGATTGATGTGGTTTGATTTGAATGGAAAATTTCGGGTTGTCACATGAATGTTCCTACTTAACCCATTAAGGACTTAATCCATTTAGTTTAATATTGCCTTAGGTTAATGGTAAATGATTATTAATTAACATTTTCAGTCTAATAAATAATTCTAGTGCGGGTCCCGATCTAATCCGCAAAGTCACGGATTGCTAACATTAGGGTTTTCCAAACCCTAATTAGGGTTTCCTACCCAAATACTAGTCCATTAGTCTCGTGCTTAGGCTTTTAGGCTAATTTGGGCTTCATTAAGCCCATTAGGGTTAAACAAGTCGGGCACCACCCACAACCACCTCGGCTAGCGACAGTTAACGGCGGCTCACGGTGGCGGCCACCAACTCGTTGTGGTTGCTATGATTTTTAGCTAAAAACTATCCAAGCATCCCAAAATGACAATAAAACATGCAAAAGCACACAGCCACCTAAGGTGGCGGCAGAATGGCAGAGCAAGGTGGCAACCACCACCTCACACCAGTGATGGGTTGTTTTCTTTGATTATTCCATCCATACAATACATTTTACAACAATATCCAAATACACACACATATAAAATAACACACACACATAGCCACTCTGTGGCGGCAGGCGGTGGTCGGAGGTGCTAGCCACCACCTCATGGTGGTGGTGGTGGCCCTTTTGTGATTTTCGGCCAAGAAACAACACGGCCTTGACTGAAAAATACCCACGCACACTCTTCTGTATGTAAATAAATCCAGCCATCCACCTGGTGGCGTACGGCGGTGATGGCACGGAATGGCGACAAAAGCGGCGATCGATCGGCAACAACATCAACATCGGCGAAACACCGCATGGCAGCGACGACAACATCAAGATCCAACAGCAACAGGTTCAACTGGTCCCTCCCACGACCATGACACCGGCTCTAACTTTCATCTCATGGTCTCCGACATCCCACAGGAAGTTCTTTGCTGTTCACAACGTTGATAGTGGCGATGGCGTAAAACGAATCATGAGCAATAGCAGCACATACAGTCGGCGCTATCAGTAGCGATGGCAATGATGAGCATTTACGAGGCGCGGCGGCAGAAGACTGGAGAAGGGAGGGTGTGCGCAGTCTAACCACGAACCATAACAGTCTCCATGGTTGTTAGTCTCCAAATTCCATGACTGGAACAATGATGGGGCGACAATCCTTCGTCTTCATTGGCAACAATGGTCCGCCGAAGACCTTGGTTGATCGGAGCAACAAGATGAGGAAGGGAGGTGGCGGTTGGACGATGGAGAAGGAGGTGGCAGCTGGACGGCTATATAACTGACCCCTTCAAACTTTGACCCATAATGACAGAAATGGTCCCTCTTCCTCTCTTTTCTTTCAAATTAAGTCCGAATGTTACCAAATGGCCCCTCCATGAAGAATTCTTTTCAACTTAGGTACATAATTTACCCTTTTAGACCTAGCCATCCAAAATACTTTCATATTAAGTCCAAATGATACCAAACACCCCCTGACTTCTAAAATCCTTGCAAAATAAATCCTGAAATTACACTTTAACCCCCAGAGATTTAAATCTTGTCATTTAGCTCCCCGAAACCAACAACCCGCTAATTATTATTTGATTTTGGGCTATAATAATATAAAATAATAATAAAAATTAACCCTCGGGGTTCTGGATTTATTATTTAATTATTTAATTTTAAACGGAATGTTACAATGTCCCAAGACCTCTTGTCATTGGGTCCGGACTTTTAAAACCTGCTCTTTCTATTGGGCCTTCAAAATCCCTCAAACATCATTTTTTTTCTCTAGCTTCATCTTTCTCTAGACCTTTCTCCTTTATTTAGGTCTCCACATTTCTAACCGTGCAGATGGTTGCTCTCAAAGTAGTTGCTATCTTGAAAGTTTGTCCCGTAGCAAATTTATTTACTCTTGAAAGTTTGGTAGGAACTGAGTTAGGAATTGGTTTCATCTTCTCACTGAAAGTTGTGTCATACTCGCTGATACTCACCTAGCCCTTCTTTAGATTCTAGAACTCATTGTTAACCTCAAAAAGATTTTTTTCATAACAATATTACATTTTTAACTCCTTAAGGAAGTTCTCCCATGACTTTTCCTTTGTTCTCCCTTTGTTATGGAATCAATCAACAACTTCCACTAGCTCTATACTCCAGTCTTTAGTAGTATAACTGTTAAGATAGTCATATGTATGTTGTTGTAGTAACAACTATCAAGCACCATCTTCATCTCACCTAACGATCCTTGCCCAATATACATATATACATTGATGAAACTGTCACACAGACAACAAACATCTAATATCGTACATAATATACTGAAAAAACTCACCTGATTGTAATAAGTAGAATCCTATTAACACTACTATCTTGAGCTAAATGAGCTACTTCCTCACCGAACACCTACATCCTATACCAATAACTCTATTTAGATCCTTTACTTGATAACAACCATCTAGTACTTTATTTATACTTTTATACAAGTATTAGAGTAAGATCTTGTTTGATAGTTGTTGTTTGGGAATGTATTGTTTGAGAAAATGCTATCAGGGAAAGTTTTTTACTGAAAAAAAAATCATATTGTTTAATTGTACATCGGACTGACTGTGATGAATGATAAAAAATGACCTATTTACCTTGTTGTTTTATATAGTGATAGATGAAGTTGTTGAATAATTATAAAACATACAACATGTTGTACAAAATAAAAATTACCCAATAAGCATTTTAAAATCCAAATACATAATGTCATACACAGTTTTTAAAATAAGTAAATTAAAATCCAAAAAGAATGTCTATTACATTGTTTTTAGTTCATTGATTTCAAGTTCATGTTACGTTGTTAATCTTTTTAGCCATTTTAGATTTTTTTTAAATAACCCAACATGTGATTCATGACCTCATTTATATCCGATAATGGTAGGATCAGTGTTGTAAAAATCAGTCTACTCGACCGAGTACTAGGAATCGGCCCTCCACCGAGGCGACTTTTGTGAACTCGGCAAAACAACTCGGATTAAGTCAAACTCGGTCAAAAATCGTTCAATATCTCTCTAACTCGAGCCTACGCAGTCTTACTCGGGCCTACGCGATCAAACTCGGTCAAACTTGATCAAATGGTCAAAATTGTCATAAAAAGATAAAAAAATCAAGAATTTCAAGAATAATATGTATAATACACTTAATGGTTTATTATTTAACACACACATGTGAATACTACTATATATATATATATATATATATATATATATATATATATATATATATATATATATATATATATATATATATATATATATATATATATTAAATTGTCAGTAATTATTGACGAATTAAGACAGTTGTGTGTACTTCAACTTTTATGTATTCACATGTATCTAATTTTGTTATATATTTTAATAAAATTATGATTTTAACTTATGATTTTGACATATAAAATTTTCTTAAAAATATTTCTACATGAATTACCGAATCTGAGTACTCCCTGAGTACTCCCGAATACTCGATACTCGGTAGTCGGCCGAGGAGGTACTGAGTAGCGAGTTCTGCAACCTTAGGTAGGATGGATGAGATTTTTTAAAATAAATTAGGATGGTGGCGGTGTTGTAAAAAAGATTTAATCAAACAAAAATAAATTAAAAAAATTAACTAAAAGAGATTAATAATCCAATAAATTAATTATTAATATATAAATATTATATATTATAATTAATATTTATTAATATATAATAATCCAATAAAAAATTAGTTCATAAAAAAGAAATTAAAAAATAGAATTATTTAAAATAAATTAAAAATCCATTAAAACAATATTTATTAATACATAATTATTATACATTTTAAAAATAATATTTATTAATATATAATAATCCAGTAAAAAGTTAATAACCCACTAAAAAAATTAAAATATATATTTAAAAGAAATTAATAATCCAATAAAGAAAGAGGCGGAGTTTGGAATATAATTGTCTTTCGAGCCCATTCAGCCATAACAATATGTTTTTTTTAGCTTTTTTTGTAGCGTTCTGGGAAAGACATGTCTATCCAGAAAGATCTCATTTTTTATGTAAATCAAATAGTTTTTTCCGATCATTCAGCTAAAAAAATATATTTGAAGCTGAAAATATATCTATCAAATGCAGTCTAACTGTATTTCCAAAATACCATAGGTGTCACGACAAACACACACTAAACACACACCAAAACCTTAAACTGCAGATCACATCTTGTTTAAATACTCACGTCCAATCCAAGCATATGACACATGACATGAGCTATTTTTAACTACATGACTTGGTTCCAAAACAGATTTCGGACTTAACAGATTTCATTGACACACCAAAAAAATGAAGCTCTTTGGCTATAGGGTTTTTAAGGTAAAAGTGAGACAAAAATAATGTTTTCTTCGTCTTACACTTCAACACAAACCCATGAAAATTAAGGGAGCAATATACCGATCTTAATAACTCCAACCATGCTATAAAATATATCCAAGAGCTTTAAAAAGATTGAACTCGTTTTTACAAAATAAATAAATAAATAAAATCCCGAGATATAATACTTATAAAAAGACAACCATTTTGGGGCCATATTCTTCATTGAAACTAGGCACACTTCATTCAAAGTGTTAAAAAACATAAAAGACATCATTTTGAGACAAGTGAGAAGATCTAAAACCCATAAAACTCGATAGGAAAGATATGGACAACAGGAAACCCGCAATATGTTCGGTTTTCGAATTTCACAAGTATTTTTGAGGTGATTCCTTTGGCTCTAACAACCTAAACTTGATCTGAAGTAACAATAGGACCACAAGGCATCAATAGAGATAGTAAAATAGGGCTGGATCTCAGCAACCCGACAACAAAAGTTCAAAATAGAAAAAATCCCGCTGTTAGCGGTTTTTGGATGAATGCGTGGCGGACGGAGCCTGTTGGATTCAATCCCCTACATACACAACTCAAAAACAAGAAAGACTAGTGCAGTTCTTCTGCTGCGTAATGTAACTGGGAAGAGAGCAAAAGAAGATACAAGAATTCATAACCATAACCTCTTTTATTATCTGAGAAAACCTTCAAGAAATACACACAACTGAAAGATACGACTCCAACCTAGTTAAATAGCTAAACTGACCAACAAAATAGGAAAAGATAACAGCCCATTCCTGGGTTTATGCCACCTGCACCCACATGTCTTTGACTCTATCCTAAAAGAGAACAATAAATGACTAAACTACCCTTCATACATTCGGATTACTCCAACATTCACCCCTTAATTTGAATGTTGACTGACTCTTTGCACCAATACCTCCTTAAGCTTCACCATACCAATGGATTTTATTTTTTTATAGCAATGCATGTTCTTCATCTTCATGAGCTTGAACCAAGTTAGCCTCTTGGTTTCTGTCTTGTTTTGGTTCAGGGTATTCATAGGCATAATGACCATATTCAGTGCAATTGAAACACTTGATCTTACTCTTATCGCGACCTCCAGATGATCCTTGTCCACCATCACGATAGTTATGTGTGTCACCTCCCCGATGTCCTCCTCTGCTTCCACCTCGTCCACGGCCCCTTCCTCGTCCCCTAGAAGAGTAATCATTAGAACCATGATTTTTTTGTGGTGACCTCGAGTCATCACCTCTTTGCTTTGACCTTTCAAGCCATTCTTCATGTGTGAGCAGGAGCCGTTGCTCCTCATTATCTTCATGTCCCTTGACTCTTTCTTCATAAGTCTTTAATCTTCCGACGACATCTTCGACGGTCATGGTTTCCAAGTATCCAAATTGTTCAATCATTGAGGCAATTTGTAGAAACTTTGTTGGCAGCTCTGTGTAACTTCTTGACGACATATCCTTCTTTAACCTTGTCACCTAAGGCCCGTATGTTGCTCACCACATTGTTCACCTTCATGGAAAACTCATCTACCATTTCCGTCTCCTGCATTTTCAACACTTCAAACTCAGCCTTCAACGTCTGCACTTTTGCAGTCCTAACTCTGTCCGCACCTAGGTACATCATCTTGAGGGTTTCCTAAGCATATTTTGTTGTTTCCTTCTCTGCGATGGATAACAACATGTCTTCCGGTATCCCCTGGTAGATAGTAGCGAGTGCTATTTTGTCCTTTCGGGCTTCAACAACTTCTCGAGGATTCTTGGGGTCGACAGCATCCCACACACCTTGGGCTTGCATAAAAACTTTCATCTTAATTGCCCATGCTGTGTAATTGGTTTTGGACAGCAGCGGATATTGAAGTGTAATCAGACCATCTTTATTGGTTTTGTCACTCATCTCTTCCTTGCGGGGTTGATATTTGGGCATTCACCAGGTTATGCTCTGATACCAAGTGTTTGATTCAACCCCCTGCATACACAACTCAAAAACAAGAAAGACTAGTGCAGCTCTTCTGCTGCGTAATGTAACTGGGAAGAGAGAAAAAGAAGATACAAGAATTCATAACCATAACCTCTTTTATTATCTGAGAAAACCTTCAAGAAATACAAACAACTGAAAGATACGACTCCTACCTAGTTAAATAGCTAAACTGACCAACAAAATAGGAAAAGATAACAACCCATTCCTGGGTTTATGCCACCTGCACCGACGTGTCTTTGACTCTATCCTAAAAGAGAACAATAAATGACTAAACTACCCTTCATACATTCGGATTACTCCAACATTCACCCCTTAATCTGAATGTTGACTGACTCTTTGCAGCAATACCTCCTCAAGCTTCACCATACCAATGGATTTTATTTTTTTTATAGCAATGCATGTTCTTCATCTTCATGAGCTTGAACCAAGTTAGCCTCTTGGTTTCTATCTTGTTTTGGAACAGAGCATTCATAGGCATAATGACCATATTCATTGCAATTGAAACACTTGATCTTACTCTTATCACGACTTCCTGATGATCCTTGTCCACCGTCACGATTGTTATGTGTGTCACCTCCCCAATGTCCTCCTCTGCTTCCACCTCATCCACGGCCCCTTCCTCGTCCCCTAGAAGAGTAATCATCAGAACCATGATTTTTTTGTGGTGACTTCGAGTCATCACCTCTTTTCTTTGACCTTTCAAGACATTCTTCATGTGTGAGCAGGAGCCGTTGCTCCTCATTATCTTCACGTCCCTTGACTCTTTCTACATAAGCCTTTAATCTTCCGACGACATCTTCGACGGTCATGGTTTCCAACTCTCCAAATTGTTCAATCGTTGAGGCAATTTGTAGAAACTTTGTTGGGACAGCTCTGTGTAACTTCTTGACGACATATCCTTCTTCAACCTTGTCACCTAAGGCCCGTATGATGCTCACCACATTGTTCACCTTCATGGAAAACTCATCTACCATTTCCGTCTCCTTCATTTTTAACACTTCAAACTCATCCTTCAACGTCTCCACTTTTGTAGTCCTAACTCTGTCCGCACCTAGGTACATCGTCTTGAGGGTTTCCCAAGCATCTTTTGTTTTTTCCTTCTCTGCGATGGACAACAACATGTCTTCCTGTATCCCCTAGTAGATAGCAGCGAGGGCTATTTTGTCCTTTCGGGCTTCAACAACTTCTCGAGGATTCTTGGGGTCCACAGCATCCCACACACCTTGGGCTTGCATAAAAACTTTCATCTTAATTGCCCATGCTGTGTAATTGGTTTTGGACAGCAGCGGATATTGAAGTGTAATCAGACCATCTTTATTGGTTTTGTCACTCATCTCTTCCTTGCGGGGTTGATATTTGGGCATTCACCAGATTATGCTCTGATACCAAGTGTTGGATTCAACCCCCTGCATACACAAGTCAAAAACAAGAAAGACTAGTGCAGCTCTTCTGCTGCGTAATGTAACTGGGAAGAGAGCAAAAGAAGATACAAGAATTCATAACCATAACCTCTTTTATTATCTGAGAAAACCTTCAAGAAATACACACAACTGAAAGATACGACTCCTACCTAGTTAAATAGCTAAACTGGCCAACAAAATAGGAAAAGATAACAGCCCATTCCTCGATTTATGCCACCTACACCCACGTGTCTTTGACTCTATCCTAAAAGAGAACAATAAATGACTAAACTACCGTTCATACATTCGGATTACTCCAACATTCACCCCTTAATCTGAATGTTGACTGACTCTTTGCACCAATACCTCCTCAAGCTTCACCATACCAATGGATTTTATTTTTTTATAGCAATGCATGTTCTTCATCTTCATGAGCTTGAACCAAGTTAGCCTCTTGGTTTCTGACTTGTTTTGGATCAGGGCTGTCACACCCCAAAACCGATAACGGTGGAATACGTTTCGGGGTGGATGATGTAGTGAACAGTATCATCACAATTGCATAATAGTAGAAACAAGAAACATACAACCATAGCAATACATAGTGAATTTAATTACAAGCGTGTTTAGTAATGTTTAACAATCACTCAAAAGTAATTCAAAAATAAGAGATGGGTCTTGTGTGCTCCACCTTCTCCAAAAATGCCGCGTCTGTACCTGTCTATCTTTGACCTGAAGATACAAGTTATTTTGAAAACGATTATCAGCATAAAGCTGGTGAGTTCATAAGAGTTTAGTGTGAGTTTTTGTATACAAAGCATTAGTGTTAAAAATGTATCATTTACGTTCATAAGTAGTAGAAACTTAGAAAATCCCATATTTTCCAGGAAATACATTGTAAGTGACAATCTGTGAAAAGTATGCATTCTTTATTTCTTTGAAAACAGTATATTGTAAAAATACATTGGCAAATCTCCAAATAACAAATGCGATAGGATAAGTTAAGCCCGTGATCAATGATAGAGGTACGAGCTTCCTTTAGTGATAGATACTTACTTACTTCGGGATGTAGTTTAACATTTAATGTAGTATTTTAGAGTAGTTGTAGGGTATTCCTTGTATATTACCAATAGTGAGGTTAATAGAGGATCCCATGACCTTCCTGGTCATGCATAGTGTAGTGAAGTAGTGGAATCACTGGGCCTGTACGGCGCGGACTGAGTTAACAGTCGGGATGTAATAGCGTCTGCCCCGTATAGATCTATACATGTAGAGTCGTCTCCCTGCTGGAAAACTCCGGGCGTAGTGGATAGCGAATAGAGTATCTCGTAGTTGGTTAGTGTATTATTGTTTGTTTAGTGTTTTCTCTGTTGTTATAATGTAGTAATCTTTTAGTATTGATCATAGTGTATTCTCTTACTAGTGTATCGTCTATTAATAGTGAGTATTATAGTGTAGATAGTAATAACTTTAGCGAGTAGTAGCGGTAGCGACCCTAACCATACCTATTATGGTTATCTTAGTGGGGATGTTTCTTAGCACGTTAGTGACTTTAGCATTAAGTGAAAGCAGTAATATTCGTATCCCATACTGATATACATATTTTATATAAGTAAGAAATCAACGACAGTCGGACGGATAACTACTACCCTAAGCCCACAATCAAATAAGAACAGGAAATAAGGCGAGATATCGGTCCTAAGTCCTCCAAGTCTTATTTATATAAATATATCAGAGTGGTTACATTTTATAAGCAAATTGATTAAAATAAAAGTATTTTTCCAAAAGAACATTTAAATTCTGATTCACTGTTTAAAAATAGTTTGAAAAGGGTAAAACCCGTTTTTAAGGCATAGGTACAAATCACATGTGATCTGAACTAACAGTAGTGAATCACATGTGATTAATCCTTGTAACTCGGAAATTGTTCTGTAAAACTTTACATAAACATTTATAAGCAACTTGTATCTCCCCCCTAAAACATGTAAAACACTTGAAAGGTTCATTAAAGGGGTATGAACTCACCTGAAATCGCGGAAATCGGGTGAATCGGGTAAATGGGGTAATAGTGTCGATTGAGCGTTTGGTACCAAATAACCACTTGAGCACCTTTTAGGAACCTAATGTCATATGAAATGTGTATTTTTACAAGAAGTTAATCATCTTATGCTTCTCATTATAGTATATGGACATTCTAGTGTCGTTTTCGGGGTTTTAAGGCCTAGAAAGGGTTCCCGGGAGTGGTACAAGGCCATGGATGATTTATGGGAGGGTCCATAAGTTCACTTTCTTAGAGTTTATGGCCTAAAAGCCACTCATTGGGAGTTTACGGCCGTAAGCCCCCTAGGCTTGGCCGTAAACTCTTGTGACACTCCAAAATGTGTGTTTAGGGCCTTATCTCACTTCCTTAATTTAGTGGTGTGTGTTTTGGACCAAAAGGGAAGGATTAACATCATAAATTGTGACATTTTTGTGGAGTTTACGGCCAAGACTTGTTCTTGGGCCGTAAACTCCTATAGACCCTTCAAGATGTAGGTTTTACTTGTACAACATGGTCCCAAATGGCTTAGAAAAATCCTAGAAGGCCCTATAGTGAGTTTGGAACAATTTGGCATACATTTTTGGGGAGTTTACGGCCCAAGAACATCCTTGGCCGTAAACTCTTCATTTGGTATCCAAATGTGAAGTTTAATGGTACAACATCCCTCCAATGGCCTTAGGTAAATTCCTTTCATGCATTAGGGTAGTTTAGGGACTTGTTTGACACAAAAGTTTGGGTGTTTACGGCCCAAGCTTGAGCTAGGCCGTAAACTCCTCTTTTTGGCCTCAAATGGAGTTGTTTGATGCATTTAAGTGTTCCTTGGAGTCAAGTCTAATTTACCAAACATCCTAGAAGTGTTTTTGGGGCTTAAAACATAGTTTTATGGGGTGTTTGAGGTGTTTACGGCCTAAGCACATGCTTGGGCCGTAAACTCCTTTTTAAGCATCAATTTCTAGTGTTTTAGTGTCCAAACTCTTCTAGTTATAAGCCTTAATTAGTATACTAACTCACAAGAAGGAAAAACTTGATCTTTGGCTTGGTTTTGGGGGTTTACGACCTAAGGAGCTTCTTAGGCCACCTTGATTCCTATGATTTTTGGCCCTCAAATTCAATGAAGCATGTCTAGAATAAGATAGAGGATGAGTACTTACGTTTGGAAGTCGGAAATTAGCGGAATCGGGGTCGTTTTCGAGTCTAGAGAGAGAAAGTAGAGAGAGAGAGAGTGTGTGCGTAGTAAATGAGTGTTCAAATGTTGTGCACACCCATTGCATATGTCTTGGGAATCGCACCCGATACACGGCTACCCGATGTTTAAAGTTAACTGGGTTAAAACTTTTTACCCGGGTGAAGTGGTTGAAAAGGTAAAACAACTCTATTAGGTTAAACGGGGTTAACACATACAAGTTATATTCCTTATGATAATATTAAGCCATGCATAAATTTAGATATTCGGATATTGATGATTCCAAATATTACATAAAATAACGTATAGTGACACGTTCCGTTAGTGAAAATGGGATTTGTGACGGAATTAGATTTGGGGTTGTCACATCATCCCCCCGTTAGGGGAATTTCGTCCTGAAATTTAGGATACAAACAGATACGTTACTAATATTACTAAGCAAAGAGGTGAGGATATTTGAGTTTCATTTGATCCTCGCGCTCCCAAGTGAATTCCGGTCCTCGCTTGGCGTTCCACCGAACCTTCACAATTGGGATGCGGCTTTGTTTCGTCCGTTTTACTTCATGATCCAAAACCTTTGCAGGCTCTTCCACGAAGTTGAGGCTCTCATTGAGCTCGATCTCATCGAGGGGAATCACGAGAGTCTCGTCAGACAGACATTTCTTCAAGTTTGAGACGTGGAAGGTCGGATGTATTTTACTTAGCTCGCGGGGTAAGTTTAGTTTGTAAGCTACAGGGCCGATTCTGGCAAGAATCTCAAAAGGCCCTATGTACCTTGGGTTTAACTTTCCACGCTTCCCGAAACGTATCGTGCCTTTCCAGGGCGAGACCTTCAGAAGGACTCGGTCTTCGACCTGGAATTCCAAGGGTTTTCTTCGTTTGTCGGCGTAGCTTTTCTGTCGATCCCTAGCGGCTTTTAGTCGTTCACGTATCTGCAAAATCTTCTCGGTCGTCTCTTGAATGATCTCCGGACCAGTGAGGGCGCTGTCAAGAACTCGTCCTTTAGCTAACTGAGTGTCTCCCACCTCGACCCAGCATAACGGGGATCTGCACTTTCGGCCGTAGAGAGCTTCGAATGGAGCTGCCTTGATGCTCGTATGATAACTATTGTTGTAGGAAAACTCCACAAGAGGTAAGTGTGTATCCCACGATTTCCCAAAGTCGATCACACAAGCTCGCAGCATGTCTTCTAATGTTTGGATCGTCCTCTCACTTTGTCTGTCAGTCTGTGGATGGTAGGCTGTACTCATATCCAGCCTCGTCCCTAGTGCCTTTTGTAATGATTGCCAAAATCTAGAGGTGAATCTACTATCTCTGTCTGATATAATAGATATAGGGACGCCATGCAATCGCACTATTTCCTTTATATAAGTCCTAGTGAGCTTTTCCATCTTATCCGTCTCTTTGATGGGTAGGAAGTGGGCGGACTTGGTCAACCTGTCAACGATGACCCAAATAGTATCTAATCCACCTGCTGTCTTGGGCAGTTTGGTGATGAAGTCCATTGTGATTCGCTCCCACTTCCATTTCGGTATTTCTGGTTGTTGGAGGAGTCCTGATGGCTTTTGACATTCTACTTTGACCTTCGCGCAAGTAAGGCACTTACTTACAAAGGTAGCGATCTCCGCTTTCATGTTTGGCCACCAATAAAGCTTTTTGAGATCCAGATACATCTTATCTGAACCCGGGTGGACGGAGTAACGAGTGTTGTGTGCTTCCCTCATAACCAAATCTCTGAAACCTCCATGGAATGGAGTCCAGATTCGGTCCATAAAGTAATAGACTCCGTCACCCTTAACCTCCAGATTTTTATCCATTCCACGCAGGGATTCTCCCGTCACGTTTCCAGGCTTTAAAGCTTCCAGCTGAGCCTCTTTGATCTACGTGGATAGATGTGAATGTATAGTCATTGTCAATGACTTGGTTCTTCGTCCGGAGCATTCTTTTCTGCTCAGGGCGTCTGCTACTACGTTGGCTTTCCCCGGATGATATCTAATTTCACAGTCGTAATCGTTTAGTAATTCGATCCATCGACGCTGTCTCATGTTGAGTTCTTTTTGGTTTAGTATATGTTGGAGGCTTTTATGATCAGTGTACACCACGCTCTTCGTCCCATACAAGTAGTGTCTCCAGATTTTTAATGTAAAGACGACCGCTCCTAACTCGAGGTCGTGAGTAGTGTAGTTCACCTCATGGTTCTTCAGCTGTCTCGAGGCATAGGCGATAACCTTGCTTCGTTGCATCAAGACACAACCGAGCCCCTGATTGGATGCATCACAGTATACGACGAAATCTTCTGTCCCTTCGGGAAGGGATAATACTGGTGCGGTGCATAGGGCTCGCTTCAAGGTCTGAAAAGCCTTCTCCTGTTTCTCTTCCCAGTCGAATGATACACCCTTCTGTGTTAACGTGGTGAGAGGTTTCGCAATCCGAGAGAAATTTTGGATGAATCGACGGTAGTAGCCAGCGAGGCCTAGAAATTGACGAATTTCCGTAGGCGTCTTTGGTGCTGACCAGTTCTCAATAGCTTTGATTTTGGAGGGGTCCACGTGGATTCCGTCTTCACTGACCACGTGCCCTAAGAATTCTACTCTCCGGATCCAAAACTCGCACTTAGAGAACTTCGCATACAACTTCTCGGATCGCAGGGTTTCCAGGACTAATCGTAATTGGCTTCTGTGCTCTTCCTCGCTCCGAGAGTAGACAAGTATGTCGTCAATAAAGACGATGACGAACTGATCTAGATATGGACGACATACCCTATTCATCAAGTCCATGAATACTGCGGGGGCGTTAGTCAGTCCAAAGGGCATCACCACGAACTCGAAATGCCCGCAGCGGGTTCGGAAAGCTGTCTTTGGAACATCTTCCTCAAGCACCCGTAACTGATGGTACCCCGATCTAAGATCAATCTTGGAGAAGTAACTGGCTCCTTGGAGTTGGTCGAATAGGTCGTCGATACGAGGGAGAGGATAGCAATTTTTGATCGTAAGTTTATTGAGTTCCCTATAATCGATGCACATCCGAAACGACCCATCCTTTTTCTTCACGAACAAGACCGGAGCTCCCTAAGGTGAGAAGCTTGGTCTTATAAAGCCCTTGCTGAGCAGTTCGTTGAGTTGACCGGATAGTTCTTGCATTTCGGCGGGCGCTAGGCGGTAGGGCGACTTAGCTACTGGGGTAGCTCCTGGGATTAGGTCGATTCTGAATTCAATTTGTCGTTTAGGAGGTAGACCTGGAAGATCCTCCGGAAAGATGTCAGGAAAATCGCATACTACAGGAATGTCTTTTGGATCTTTCGATTTCTGGTTAGTGTCGACGACGTGAGCAAGAAAGGCGCGATATTCCTTGCGCAAGTATTTCTGAGCCTGAATACTAGAGATGATACGAAGGTTTGTACTTGGCTTATCTCCGTATATCACTAGGGTCTCTCGATTCGGAAAGTTCAGGCGAATGGCTTTCTCGGAACATAGGATGTCGGCGTAGTGAAGGCTTAGCCAATCCATACCAACAATGACATCGAAATTTTTGATTGAGACTGGTATAAGATCGATTAAAAAGGGGTGATCATCTAACGTGAGAGTACAACCTATATAGATTTCATTAGAGCTTTCTGTCTTCCCATTAGCCATTTCTACAACGAATGTTTCTTTTAGTGGTTGAGGGGTTTGTTTGAGTAAGTGTTTAAAGTTTTGATTTATGAAGCTTCTTTCTGCACCACTATCGAATAAGACACAGGCATAAGAGTTGTTGAGAAGAAACGTACCCGTGACCACTGTGGGATCGGCTACTGCTTCATTGTGACCGATAGCAAGTAACCTTCCATTTCCCCCAGCATTTGCAGTCTTCGGACAGTTCTTCTTAAAATGGCCCGCTTCGCCGCAGCCATAACACGTCGGGGTCACTTCCGTACCAGGAACCTGTGTGATAGGTTTGGGAGGGGCCTTGCAAAATCGGACAGTATGGCCCTTCCGTCCGCAGTTGGAACACTGCAATTCACGGCATGGACCGTTGTGGTGAAAAGGGCACTTGGGACATTTAGGCAAGTTCCCACTGTAAGCCTTTGGTGGGACTGGAGCAGCTGGTGCGGCTGGAATGGTGGCAGCATGGACCGCCACAATTTGCTGATCCTTGAAGGCGGTTTGAGTCTTCTTGCCCTTCTTCTTATCCCATCGTTTCCTTTTTCTATCAGATGATCCGGATGGTGCAGTGGTTGTTGTGGTTGTTGTTGCTGGAGTGGAGGAGATTTCGTGGTTGATTAGACTCTGGGCCAATTCCTTGGCGCTGTCGAAAGTGGCAGGGCGTGAGGCCAGAACATTTCCTCGATACGGGGGCACTAAACCCCAGATGTAACGCTCAATCTTCTTGCTTTCAGAGGGGATCATGTTGGGACACATAGCCGCCAAGTCGCAAAACCTGGCCGTGTAAGCTGCTATGTCAGTCCCCTTCATTTTGAGGTTCCAGAGTTCTTCCTCAAGTTTATGAACTTCGCCCCTAGGGCAGTACTCTCCTCTCATAAGATCTTCTAGAGTGTCCCAGCCCATGGCATTGGCTGTGACCAAGGAGAGTGCGTTGACATGGCCATTCCACCTTGACAAAGCTCTGTTAGTGAGGGTAGCAGTAGCGAACTTGATTTTGCTCTCTTCGGGACAAGAGCACATCTCGAACACAGCTTCGGTTCTTTCGAACCATTGGGACAATGCCAGGATTCCTCCGGTACCGTCGAAGAAAGCAGGTTTACAATTCATGAAGTCCTTATAAGTGCATCCCTGCACTCGTTGGTGGACTTCACCAAATCTAGAATTTCCACCGCTCGCATCACCCGAGTTCATTTGGGCCATGGCTGCTGTTACAGCCGCAGTCACAGCCGTTTGGAACAACACCGGATCGAAAGGAGGTGGTGGAGGAGGGGTTTGAGTTTCAGGTCTTCCTCTGTTGGGATGCTTTCGTGGAGGCATCCTTCATTGGAAGATCATATAAATGATAGCAATAGTAAGAGCCTATTTCGAACATGAATAGAGTGTTTCATGGATTAAATCAACATAATCCAAGATCAGGGTAAGAGTTATAGTAATAGAGAAATCATCTGCCAATATACTGGTATTAATGATGCAACAGAAGTTCATGAAAATTGACCTAGCAGTAGGTCTTACATCACACCATAGAGAAAATGTTGGCAGTTTAGAGGTTCAACTAGGTTACTTTTAAACTAGGAATGTTTACAGACAAGAGATCTACGGTACATAGAGACAAAAGACTAGTCCTTTAAACAAAAGAGTGAGGTAACTAGATGTCTTCTACTGGCGACGGCTACTTGTCGGGCGAACCCTCAGATCCTCTAGTTGACGCATAACTTCTTGAAGGTGTCGATCATGAGTCCTTTGGCGTGCTCGGAGTTCCCTAACTTCAGCTCGGGATGCAGCCAGCTGATGCTGCAGAGCCTCGTTGGTCCTCCTTGTCCTGTCCACGACTTCCTCGAGTTGGCGAATGCGAACAGTGTTGAGGTTTGAGTTGGCATCCACTTCTACAACTCGACCAATAGCGGCTTGACCTTGCTCAACATTCCTGGCAATCCTTCGGATCATGATGGGCAAAACCCGATCCGCCGATCCTCCTTCACTTATGTGGTAGAAGTTTCGGTCTCCATTGTAAGGCAAGGGCTGACCCTGCTCCTCGCTCCATCGATGCAAGGATATTGCCCACATAGGAGTGGGGCCCT
Source organism: Lactuca sativa (assembly GCF_002870075.4). Lineage (NCBI taxonomy): Eukaryota > Viridiplantae > Streptophyta > Magnoliopsida > Asterales > Asteraceae > Lactuca > Lactuca sativa. Next base: position 101,608,305 of record NC_056627.2, read on the forward strand.
GAAATGCCGGGCGGGGGTTAGGGTTCGGGGCATCAGGGGGTTGGTTGTTGACTTCTGGCTCGGAGTTCGAGCTATCCGAGAAGCCTTCAACATGATGATCATCCAAAGGAATAGGGTGATCGTCATCTGACTCCTCTTCGAGCCATCCTCCATTGCCCTGGTTCGGAAAGTACGGGTCGTTGGGTAGGTGGAAGCCAGCCATGCTATCTACGCGAGAAAGGGGGAAAGAAGATTAATAGACGTACTATTCTAAGATACTTATAGGAGGAATCATTACCAGTTGACCCAACACTTGCATAGTGCATACCGATTACATGTAACCGAAGCAAGATAGTCCTTCGAATAAACCACCCTAACTTCAGACCCCCAATCAAACAAGAACAGGGAATGAAGCAAAGGCTGCAGATTCTGAGTCTATAGCGCCCTAATCACATTTAATCGTGGTGTATCCACTTAGCAACTATCGTCCTACTAGTAACGACCCTTTTTGTTAACACATACGTATAATCTAGAGATACAGAATACTCCTATAGTATTCTTATGTTAGTGTTATTGTGGTATTGTTGGTAAGTTTTAGACTTGTTGCAACATCACAACCAAACTTAGGCACATGCTAGTCACTCCCAGGAAAACGTAGTTGATCAGGCTACATCATCCTGAATGTGAATATATGTCTCTAAACCCAATTGCGCTGCCCAACAATCTTAATACTTTCGTTTTGTTCTAGGATAATACTGATTCCTGTGATTCATAGTGATGAGTGTATATATATACTTGGTTAGATCTTTTAGATACTTAACAGCATATATTCTTGGTCAGAGTGTTTTAGTCCCGAAGTGTTTATTGTTCGTATATCTTTTATAGGTTGATATACTTGATTCACTATAAACAATGCTCTGATACCAATCTGTCACACCCCAAAACCGATAACGGCGGAATACGTTTCGGGGTGGATGACGTAGTGAACAGTATCATCACAATTGCATAATAGTAGAAACAAGAAACATACAACCATAGCAATACATAGTGAATTTAATTACAAGCGTGTTTAGTAATGTTTAACAATCACTCAAAAGTAATTCAAAAATAAGAGATGGGTCTTGTGTGCTCCACCTTCTCCAAAAATGCCGCGTCTGTACCTGTCTATCTTTGACCTGAAGATACAAGTTATTTTGAAAACGATTATCAGCATAAAGCTGGTGAGTTCATAAGAGTTTAGTGTGAGTTTTTCTATACAAAGCATTAGTGTTAAAAATGTATCATTTACGTTCATAAGTAGTAGAAACTTAGAAAATCCCATATTTTCCAGGAAATACATTGTAAGTGACAATCTGTGAAAAGTATGCATTCTTTATTTCTTTGAAAACAGTATATTGTAAAAATACATTGGCAAATCTCCAAATAACAAACGCGATAGGATAAGTTAAGCCCGTGATCAATGATAGAGGTACGAGCTTCCTTTAGTGATAGATACTTACTTACTTCGGGATGTAGTTTAACATTTAGTGTAGTATTTTAGAGTAGTTGTAGGGTATTCCTTGCATATTACCAATAGTGAGGTTAATAGAGGATCCCATGACCTTCCTGGTCATGCATAGTGTAGTGAAGTAGTGGCATCCCTGGGCCTGTACGGTGCGGACTGAGTTAACAGTCGGGATGTAATAGCGTCTGCCCCGTATAGATCTATACATGTAGAGTCGTCTCCCTGCTGGAAAACTCCGGGCGTAGTGGATAGCGAATAGAGTATCTCGTAGTGGGTTAGTGTATTATTGTTTGTTTAGTGTTTTCTCTGTTGTTATAATGTAGTAATCTTTTAGTATTGATCATAGTGTATTCTCTTACTAGTGTATCGTCTATTAATAGTGAGTATTATAGTGTAGATAGTAATAACTTTAGCGAGTAGTAGCGGTAGCGACCCTAACCATACCTATTATGGTTATCTTAGTGGGGATGTTTCTTAGCACGTTAGTGACTTTAGCATTAAGTGAAAGCAGTAATATTCGTATCCCATACTGATATACAGATTTTATATAAGTAAGAAATCAACGACAGTCGGACGGATAACTACTACCCTAAGCCCACAATCAAATAAGAACAGGAAATAAGGTGAGATATCGGTCCTAAGTCCTCCAAGTCTTATTTATATAAATATATCAGAGTGGTTACATTTTATAAGCAAATTGATTAAATAAAAGTATTTTTCCAAAGGAACATTTAAATTCTGATTCACTGTTTAAAAATAGTTTGAAAAGGGTAAAACCCGTTTTTAAGGCATAGGTACAAATCACATGTGATCTGAACTAAGAGTAGTGAATCACATGTGATTAATCCTTGTAACTCGGAAATCGTTCTGTAAAACTTTACATAAACATTTATAAGCAACTTGTATCTCCCCCCTAAAACATGTAAAACACTTGAAAGGTTCATTAAAGGGGTATGAACTCACCTGAAATCGCGGAAATCGGGTGAATCGGGTAAATCGGGTAATAGTGTCGATTGAGCGTTTGGTACCAAATAACCACTTGAGCACCTTTTAGGACCCTAATGTCATATGAAATGTGTATTTTTACAAGAAGTTAATCATCTTATGCTTCTCATTATAGTATATGGACATTCTAGTGTCGTTTTCGGGGTTTTAAGGCCTAGAAAGGGTTCCCGGGAGTTGTACAAGGCCATGGATGATTTATGGGAGGGTCCATGAGTTCACTTTCTTAGAGTTTATGGCCTAAAAGCCACTCATTGGGAGTTTACGGCCGTAAGCCCCCTAGGCTTGGCCGTAAACTCTTGTGACACTCCAAAATGTGTGTTTGGGGCCTTATCTCACTTCCTTAATTTAGTGGTGTGTGTTTTGGACCAAAAGGGAAGGATTAACATCATAAATTGTGACATTTTTGGGGAGTTTACGGCCAAGACTTGTTCTTGGGCTGTAAACTCCTATAGACCCTTCAAGATGTAGGTTTTACTTGTACAACATGGTCCCAAATGGCTTAGAAAAATCCTAGAAGGCCCTATAGTGAGTTTGGAACAATTTGGCATACATTTTTGGGGAGTTTACGGCCCAAGAACATCCTTGGCCGTAAACTCTTCATTTGGTATCCAAATGTGAAGTTTAATGGTACAACATCCCTCCAATGGCCTTAGGTAAATTCCTTTCATGCATTAGGGTAGTTTAGGGACTTGTTTGACACAAAAGTTTGGGTGTTTACGGCCCAAGCTTGAGCTAGGCCGTAAACTCCTCTTTTTGGCCTCAAATGGAGTTGTTTGATGCATTTAAGTGTTCCTTGGAGTCAAGTCTAATTTACCAAACATCCTAGAAGTGTTTTTGGGACTTAAAACATAGTTTTATGGGGTGTTTGAGGTGTTTACGGCCTAAGCACATGCTTGGGCCATAAACTCCTTTTTAAGCATCAATTTCTAGTGTTTTAGTGTCCAAACTCTTCTAGTTATAAGCCTTAATTAGTATACTAACTCACAAGAAGGAAAAACTTGATCTTTGGCTTGGTTTTGGGGGTTTACGGCCTAAGGAGCTTCTTAGGCCGTAAACTCCTCTTTGGACCTTCATTCCTATGATTTTTGGCCCTCAAATTCAATCAAGCATGTCTAGAATAAGATAGAGGATGAGTACTTACGTTTGGAAGTCGGAAATTAGCGGAATCGGGGTCATTTTCGAGTCTAGAGAGAGAAAGTAGAGAGAGAGAGAGAGTGTGTGTGCGTAGTAAATGAGTGTTCAAATGTTGTGCACACCCATTGCATATGTCTTGGGAATCGCACCCGATACACGGCTACCCGATGTTTAAAGTTAACTGGGTTAAAACTTTTTACCCGGGTGAAGTGGTTGAAAAGGTAAAACAACTCTATTAGGTTAAACGGGGTTAACACATACGAGTTATATTCCTTATGATAATATTAAGCCATGCATAAATTTAGATATTCGGATATTGATGATTCCAAATATTACATAAAATAACGTATAGTGACACGTTCCGTTAGTGAAAATGGGATTTGTGATGGAATTAGATTTGGGGTTGTCACAAGGGCATTCATAGGCATAATGACCATATTCATTGCAATTGAAACACTTGATCTTACTCTTATCGCGACCTCCTGATGATCCTTGTCCACCGTCGTGATAGTTATGTGTGTCACCTCCCCGATGTCCTCCTCTGCTTCCACCTCGTCCACGGCCCCTTCCTCGTCCCCTAGAAGAGTAATCATCAGAACCATGATTTTTTTGTGCTGACTTCGAGTCATCACCTCTTTGCTTTGACCTTTCAGGCCATTCTTCATGTGTGAGCAGGAGCCGTTGCTCCTCATTATCTTCACGTCCCTTGACTCTTTCTTCATAAGTCTTTAATCTTCCGACGACATCTTCGACGGTCATGGTTTCCAAATCTCCAAATTGTTCAATCGTCGAGGCAATTTGTAGAAACTTTGTTGCGACAGCTCTGTGTAACTTCTTGACGACATATCCTTCTTCAACCTTGTCACCAAAGGCCCGTATGTTGCTCACCACATTGTTCACCTTCATGGATAACTCATCTACCATTTCCGTCTCCTTCATTTTCAACACTTCAAACTCATCCTTCAACGTCTGCATTTTTGCAGTCCTAACTCTGTCCGCACCTAGGTACATCGTCTTGAGGGTTTCCCAAGCATCTTTTGTTTTTTCCTTGTCTGCGATGGACAACAACATGTCTTCCGGTATCCCCTAGTAGATAGCAGCGAGTGCTATTTTGTCCTTTCGGGCTTCAACAACTTCTCGAGGATTCTTGGGGTCGACAGCATCCCACACACCTTGGGCTTGCATAAAAACTTTCATCTTAATTGCCCATGCTGTGTAATTGGTTTTCGACAGCAGCGGATATTGAAATGTAATCAGACCATCTTTATTGGTTTTGTCACTCATCTCTTCCTTGCGGGGTTGATATTTGGGCATTCACCAGGTTATGCTCTGATACCAAGTGTTGGCTTCAACCCCCTGCATACACAACTCAAAAACAAGAAAGACTAGTGCAGCTCTTCTGCTGCGTAATGTAACTGGGAAGAGAGCAAAAGAAGATACAAGAATTCATAACCATAACCTCTTTTATTATCTGAGAAAACCTTCAAGAAATACACACAACTGAAAGATACGACTGCTACCTAGTGAAATAGCTAAACTGACCAACAAAATAGGAAAAGATAACAGCCCATTCCTGGGTTTATGCCACCTGCACCGACGTGTCTTTGACTCTATCCTAAAAGAGAACAATAAATGACTAAACTACCCTTCATACATTCGGATTACTCCAACATTCACCCCTTAATCTGAAAGTTGACTGACTCTTTGCACCAATACCTCCTCAAGCTTCACCATACCAATGGATTTTATTTTTTTTATAGCAATGCATGTTCTTCATCTTCATGAGCTTGAACCAAGTTAGCCTCTTGGTTTCTATCTTGGTTTGGATCAGGGCATTCATAGGCATAATGACCATATTCATTGCAATTAAAACACTTGATCTTACTCTTATCGCGACTTCCTGATGATCCTTGTCCACCGTCACCATAGTTATGTGTGTCACCTTCCCGATGTCCTCTGCTTCCACCTCGTCCACGGCCCCTTCCTCGTCCCCTAGAAGGGTAATCATCAGAACCATGATTGTTTTGTGGTGACTTCGAGTCATCACCTCTCTGCTTTGACCTTTCAAGCCATTCTTCATGTGTGAGCAGGAGCCGTTGCTCCTCATTATCTTCATGTCCCTTGACTCTTTCTTCGTAAGTCTTTAATCTTTCGACGACATCTTCGACGGTCATGGTTTCCAATTCTCCAAATTGTTCAATCGTTGAGGCAATTTGTAGAAACTTTGTTGGGACAGCTCTCGGTAACTTCTTGACGACATATCCTTCTTCAACCTTGTCATTTAAGGCCCGTATGTTGCTCACCACATTGTTCACCTTCATGGAAAACTCATCTACCATTTCCGTCTCCTTCATTTTCAACACTTCAAACTCAGCCTTCAACGTCTGCACTTTTGCATTCCTAACTCTGTCCGCACCTAGGTACATCGTCTTGAGGGTTTCCCAAGCATCTTTTGTTGTTTCCTTCTCTGCGATGCACAACAACATGTCTTCCAGTATCCCCTGGTAGATAGCAGCGAGTGCTATTTTGTCCTTTCGGGCTTCAACAACATCTCGAGGATTCTTGGGGTCGACAGCATCCCACACACCTTGGGCTTGCATAAAAACTTTCATCTTAATTGCCCATGCTGTGTAATTGGTTTTCGATAGCAGCGGATATTGAAGTGTAATCAGACCATCTTTATTGGTTTTGTCACTCATCTCTTCCTTGCGGGGTTGATATTTGGGCATTCACCAGGTTATGCTCTGATACCAAGTGTTGGATTCAAACCCCTGCATACACAACTCAAAAACAAGAAAGACTAGTGCAGCTCTTCTGCTGCGTAATGTAACTGAGAAGAGAGCAAAAGAAGATACAAGAATTCATAACCATAACCTCTTTTATTATCTGAGAAAACCTTCAAGAAATACACACAACTGAAAGATACGACTCCTACCTAGTTAAATAGCTAAACTGGCCAACAAAATAGGAAAAGATAACAGCCCATTCCTCGATTTATGCCACCTACACCCACGTGTCTTTGACTCTATCCTAAAAGAGAACAATAAATGACTAAACTACGTTCATACATTCGGATTACTCCAACATTCACCCCTTAATCTGAATGTTGACTGACTCTTTGCACCAATACCTCCTCAAGCTTCACCATACCAATGGATTTTTTTTTTATAGCAATGCATGTTCTTCATCTTCATGAGCTTGAACCAAGTTAGCCACTTGGTTTCTGTCTTGTTTTGGATCAGGGCATTCATAGGCATAATGACCATATTCATTGCAATTGAAACACTTGATCTTACTCTTATCACGACTTCCTGATGATCCTTGTCCACCGTCACGATAGTTATGTGTGTCACCTCCCCGATGTCCTCCTCTGCATCCACCTCATCCACGGCCCCTTCCTCGTCCCCTAGAAGAGTAATCATCAGAACCATAATTTTTTTGTGGTGACTTCGAGTCATCACCTCTTTGCTTTGACCTTTCAAGCCATTCTTCATGTGTGAGCAGGAGTCGTTGCTCCTCATTACCTTCACGTCCCTTGACTCTTTCTTCATAAGTCTTTAATCTTCCGACGACATCTTCGACGGTCATGGTTTCTGTTGGGCTGAAGATAGTTTTGATGTTGCGTCTTTTGGGCTCGTTAGTTTAGCCTTGTATTCTCCGGTTTGGGCCTGTCCAACCGAGAGCCTTTTATGTATTGTATATAAGTTAATGCTTGCATGCATATTAGGAAAACGTGTTAGAGGTTATCGTGATAGCGATTCATACAGAGTACAATATTTTCTTTAATCGTTCTTGTAATCCTTTGATCCTCTACAGTTGATGTTCTTAATCGAGCTCTTCTGAGAATTTTATTTAATCATTCAACACGTTTGATTCAAGCTGTTTTGTTCTTATTATTGCGTTTTTACTGTTTCATATTCATATACTTGTTCTAGATCTAATCGATCTTCATAGATTAAAAGTTGTTTTAATCCCATCAATTGGTATCAGAGCAGGAGGCTGTGTAATCGATACACATCTTTTCTGTGAAAAAGATTTCCATTAGGGTTTTCCGCAATCATCGATATTTATTGAGCCGTCATTTTAATTGACGTATCTTAATATTTATTATTTTGCCCTAATCTGCTTTATTACAAGTCTGATCTTTGAACAGGTTTTTACGATCATAATGGACGCAACGCAATCAAACCCTATTAATATTTCCAACAGCATCGGTTCGACGACAAAGATTCCAATCTTATACACCCGTGACTATGAAGTATAGGCGCATCATTTTGAAGATTACGTGATTGGATCGGGGGACAATGGTTATCTCATCTGGGAAGCCATCATCAATGGACCGCTTTCTCATTCTGCAACATCCAGAATCATTAAGACGCAAAAAGAGTACAATGATCTGCTTAAGGACGTGAAGGATATTGCACAAGACGAAAAAGACAAATTCCAGTGCAATATTAAGGCATTAAGGTTGATCAGATTCGCCCTTCAGTCAGACACATTCAGACTGGTCAGCTCATGTACTACGGCGAAGGAAGTATGGGATAGACTTCGCGAACTGTATTCCACAGACGAAGATCTTGAACATTCTATCCAAACCTTGCTTATATCTGAGTTTGGAGAATTCAGGAAAGGGGCCGAAGAAACGGTGACCCAGACGTTTGATCGCTTCAATCATCTTCTCAGCAAGATGATCAAACACGACATTGAAAGGAAGCTCATCGAACAGAAGGTAACTTTCTTGAACGGACTGAGATCTGAGTGGAGAGCAGTGGTTTCCACAGTCAAAGCCCATGAGCAGTTTAAATCATACTCTTTGGCGAAATTGGTGGGTATTCTAAAGTCTCAAGAGAAGATTGTGGTACAAGAGAAGAACGTTGTTTCTAGTCTTGGTTCGTTGGCCCTCTTATCTAAAAGTAAAGCTATGATGGAGGATGAAGAGCTCAACTTGGAAGAATATGACCTCACGTCTGAGGATTATGCGATGATGGTGTCCAATCCTAAAAGATTAATAAAGAAGAGATTCCCCAGCAACAAAAACCGAAACTGGTAGGGGAGTTATAGCTCTGAAAAAGTGAACAATGAACCGAAGGCTGAGGAGCCCAAGAAGGAACCGAAGGCAGATGGTGATTTCGGAGTAAGCTGTTTCTACTGTGGTGGCAAGAACCATTATGCTAAGGACTGTGTTCTTAAGAAGATGGCTGAAAAGGACGATGGAAATGATGAGGAAGCCGTACTGCAGAAGAGATTGGATGAGTTGAGAAAGAAGAAGTCTACCGCTAACCCTTCTATTAATGCTCTTATTGTGCAGGGTTCGGTTAATGACGATGAGTTCGGTAGCACAGAAGTTTGGTCTACTGACTCAGAAGATGAAGAAGTGAGGAAGCCTACCCATGGAAAGGCATATGTGGCTAAGGAGGAAAGCAGTGGAGGAAAATGCTTCATGGTGACTGACATATCACAAATGAGGGGATACAACACCGATGGAGGAAGCGACGGACCGAAGGTGCAGGAGGATATGTGCTTTACGGCCAAACCACTCAGCCAGCAATTCAATGAGCTCGATGAACTGATAAAGAAGGTACAATCTGTTTTTATTTCATCTAAAGTACCATCATCCTCATATGAGAAAGAACTAAAAAATGTTAATACAAGAATTTCTCATTTAGACAGTAGCTTAACTCAAACTTGAGTCACCAATTCTAACCTGACTGATCAATTAAGCAGAGTGGCGTCGAAGAGTGAGGAGCGGCGAATGTGGATTGAGTTAAAAGAGTCGGAATTAGTTAAAGTCAAAGACGAAAACATTTATTTGCAGAGAGACAATTTAAAATTGTTAAAACAACGAAATGTTTTTTGTTTAATTGCTAAACGTTTATATTCCAATATTACTCAACTTCACTTAGACTGTGAGATAGGCCAAAAGATCCATCGCATGATTTTGCCCTTCCTGGAGTTTAAGGAGGATGAAATCGATGCCGAAGCCTACAATTGTGAGAGTGTGATATCGTCTGATGATGTCAACCCAACCTATATGTATGGATTGGACAAAATTGAGTCCTTCATCAAATCCAAAGACCACAAGGACATGCTCAAAAATCTTTTGGACGAAAATGACAGACTTAAACTGAGAACTGAAACCATGCAAAAATTTGACTCTCTAAACGCCAACGTAAGCTCAGAAAATAAAATCGATGTTGAAAATGCATCTGAGCTTAACGAGGATGAAAACATGAGTGAAATTTCTGTAGAGGATACAGTTGACTGCTTAGAATTTGTTAAAAGCGAAACTAAAAACCACAAAAATCTTATTTCTGAAAATTCAGTGGAATTCGCTAGGTTGTCCCAACAAAAGTCCCCGAAATTAGTAGAAAAAGTTGTTGTGTATCAAAAGGTCAGGACCACTCCGAATCAGGTATACAAAGTGACTGGAGTAACCGAACATCAAACAGCTGAGCTCACAGATATTGTAAACGAAGACAATGCTGATGGCTGTGATGAGTACTTCTGGGAAGCTCCAATAGATAATGGAAACGAAACCATTGGCCTATCTGAAAGAACCTCCTGGATGAGAAAAGGCAGATACATACCTGAACCCTTGAATAAGCCTGATAATTTCAGTGAACCAAGCACCAGTGGTACGAAAGATATTCCTCAAGAGGATGATCGTTCAACAAAAGAAGACATTCCCTCTACTCCAACAGCTCAAAGTGAAACTTCTTCAGACATTCCCTTTGCTCCCTCAGCTCAAAGTAAAACTCCTGAAGTTCAAAAGGAACCAGCCAAGGTGACAACAAAAACGAAAGCGAACGTTCATCATCAACCTAAGCAGATGAGGGATAAGAAGATAGAAAGGAACCAAAGATACAGGAAAAACCTTTCTGAGAGGAAACAATTCTGGCACTCCCAGAATGCATACTATTCACACAAAGACAAGAATCTGAAGTATGAAAACAATTCTGTAAGAAAGCCTGAAAGTTCCAACAACCGAAAGCCAAGGTTCGGTTCACAAGAAAATACCAACCGAAAGGCAAGGTTCGGTTCACAACAAAATACCAACCGAAAGCCAAGGTTCGGTTCACAAGAAGATACCAACCGAAGGCAAAGGTTCGGTTCTGAAAAGGACTTCAACAGAAACCAAAGGTTCGGTTCCAAGAACAACTCCAACCAAACGCAGAGGTTCGGTTCTGAAGTTAAAGGAGAACAAGACTCTAAGGTCAGTCCCTCCAATGATCAAAAGCAAAAGAGTCACCTGGAGTCACCAACCAGGAAGTCCGCTCCATCCAAAATCTCCCATTCTAACTCATCTCGTTCTTCTAATTCTTCTACTACCACCAATTCATCTCCATCTGGCTCTAAAGCTAATCCTGCTTGTTCTCAAAAACCTCATTCATCAGCTGAACTGAAGGGAAAGCAGAAGGTCGATGAATCCAAACCAGAGTCCAAAACAAACACACCCAATCCTAACAAAATAAAAGTATTTACCATTAAAAAGAAAGATGAAACAACTCTAATAAAACGAACATATCTAGTTGACATCTCTCTTTCTATTCCCGTTCCCATGAAAAGCTCACATGGACCCAAGAAACTTTGGGTTCCTAAATCTGCTTAATTTTTGCAGGTTATAAGTGACGAGCAGTTTGACGAAGAATGGTACATCGATAGTGGTTGCTCGCGTCACATGACAGGGAGGAAAGAAGAGCTCAGGGAATACAGATCTCTTGCAAACGGTGGCAACGTTAAGTTTGGAAATAACTCTTTCGGCACCATAAAGGGATATGGGATGATAACGAATGGTGACTTTACAATAAGGAAGGTGGCTTATGTGGAAGGACTCCAACACAACCTCATTAGTGTATCTCAGCTTGTTGGAGGTACAGGTCTCAAAGTCTCATTCGATGATGAAGGTTCTGAAATCATAGAGAAAAAGACAAAGAAAGTGATTCTAAAGTCAGAACGAAAGGGTGAAATGTTTCCTCTGAACATGAAACCCATCAAAGGAAACCCAGCCATATGTCTATTATCAAAAGCTCAATCCGACGAAAGCTGGTTGTGGCACAGAAGACTCTCTCATCTCAATTTCAAAGATATCAACCGTCTTGTCACTGGAGGTCATGTTAGGGGTCTTCCATTGCTCAAGTTCGATAGAGAGCATTTGTGTGCTGCATGCGAAATGGGAAAGCAGAGTCGTCAAAGTCACCCATCTGTAATCAACACAAAAGTTGTTGAACCACTCGAATTGCTTCATATCGATTTGTGTGGTCCTTCATCTATCGAAAGCATCGGTGGTAGCAAGTATATTCTTGTTATCGTTGATGACTTTTCACGATTTACATGGGTGTTCTTTCTAAAGCTCAAATCTGAAGCGACTCAAAAGCTGAAAGTGTTTATCAAGCAAATTGAAGTCCAGCTTAAGAAGGTCGTTCGCAATATCAGGAGCGACAATGGTCTTGAATTCAAGAACAGGGAGTTTGAAGAGTTTCTTGCAGAAAAGGGAATTAGTCACAATTTCTCAGCTCCCTACACACCACAACAGAACGGAATAGTCGAAAGACGAAACTGATCCCTGTGTGAAGCTGCCCGAACTATGCAAAGTTTCGCTTCTTTACCTCTTTATTTTTGGGCTGACGCTATTTCTGCTGCTTGTTATACACAGAACAGGTCCTATCTCAATAAGCGATTCACGCTCACACCATATGAGATAATAAATAACAGAAAACCCAATGTGAAATTTTTCCACGTGTTTGGCTCAAGGTGTTTCATCTTTAACTCTAAAGAACACCGCAACAAGTTTGATGTCAAAGCCGACGAGGGAATCTTTCTGGGTTACTCACTCACATCCAAGGCATACAGGGTCCTAAACAAACGTTCAAGAAGGATTGAAGAGACATACTATGTGACCTTTGACGATAGCTATGTCAAGGAGTTACAGGCCATAGAAGACACTGCCGGGGAAATCTTTCCTCAAACTGGCCAAGTCACAGTCTCGATCGCCAATTTATACGAGAAATTTATGGAAATCTTTGACGAACCGGAAAAAGCTTCTCTCTCAGAAGCAGGTGCAGCTGACAACAAAGTTGATCATATGAAGCAGATTATCGAAGATGCTGCAAGAAGAATGCATGAAGGAGAATCGCCCACTGATGAACCTCCATCCATCAATGCTTCAGTCGAGGGGGAGCCAAGCTCACAAGTCCAGGGGGAGCCAAACTCTACATCTTCAACCGAAGGTCCTTCACCAACCGAAGGTGCCTCTTCAACCGAAGATGCCCCTCCAAACGAAGGTGCTTCAACGTCTGAAAGTCCAGCACCGCAAGAAACCCCTGAACCTCATGTTTCTCAAGACTCATCAATTGAGGGGGAGCATGATGATATGATGCTTGATTACGATAGCCTATCTGAGCCAGAAGAGATGATCAACGCTGAACTAGATCCAACCTTCGATCCGAATTACCCTCCTCTTACCAAATGGACCAGAGATCATCCTATCTCTCAAGTAGTTGGTGATGTATCTGAAAAAGTTCTAACCCGATCTCAACTAAAGGCAAAACAGACATCCTTATTTTCTAAGGTTGAGTTTTGTATGTTTAACTCATTCGTATCAAAAGTTAAACCGAAGACAGTGAACACTGCCCTCGATCACTCTGATTGGGTTCAAACAATGCAAGACGAACTGAACGAGTTTGAAAGGAATAAAGTCTGGTGCCTCATTCCAACTCCTCCAGGTGCTTCGGTTGTTGGTCTCAAATGGGTTTTTAGAAACAAAATGGACAAGGAAGGAAATGTCATAAGGAACAAGGCTCGTCTGGTGGTCAAGGGATACTGTCAGGAGGAAGGAATAGATTACGAAGAGACGTTCGCTCCAGTAGCTAGGCTAGAATCTGTTAGAATATTTCTGGCCTATGCTGCTCACAAAAACTTTGAGGTTTTCCAAATGGACGTCAAGTGTGCATTTCTCAATGTAGAACTCAAAGAAACTGTGTATGTGGAACAACCTCCTGGGTTCGTGAACGAAAAGTATCCCAATCATTGCTATATTCTGGATAAAGCTGTGTACGACCTCAAACAAGCTCCGAGAGCCTGGTATGAAACGCTTACAAAATTTTTAAAGATGTCTAAATTTAAACAAGGTTCGGTTGACCCAACCTTCTTTCGCAAAAAGGAAGGTAACCACCTTATGATAGTTCAAATTTATGTCGATGACATCATCTTTGGCTCCACAAATCCCAGCTTAACAGCTGAATTCAGAAAGTTGATGGAGAGTAAGTTTGAAATGAGCTCAATGGGTCCTATTAATTTTTTCCTTGGTTTAAATATAAGACAGGGACCCGAAGGCATCTTTATCAATCAGGAAGCTTACACGAAGACTCTCCTAACGAAGTTTGGAATGATGGGCGACTCAAAAGTCAAAGTCCCAATGGCATTCGGCACCAAGCTTACCCCTTCACTAGATAAACCGGCTGTCGATATCACGCTCTATCGTCAAATGATAGGCTCACTGATGTATTTAACTGCTAGCAGGCCTGATATCATGTTTTCTATGTGTTATTGTGCTCGATTTCAGGCTAACCCACGCGAACCTCACATACTGGCAGTAAAGAACATCCTACGCTATCTCAAGCGAACCACCTCCTTAGGTCTATGGTATCCATCCAATTCAGGCTTCTTCGTTCAAGCCTATTCAGATGCTGACCTTGGAGGATGTGGACTCGACCGTAAAAGCACAACTGGTGGCTGTCAATTTCTTGATGGGAAGTTGGTCAGCTGGCAATCCAAGAAACAAACGTGTGTGTCGCTGTCTACTACCGAAGCGGAATACATTGCCGCTGCATCCTGCACATCCCAAGTGATTTGGATCCAGAGTCAACTTCGAGACTATGGACTCAATATGAAGAAGATCCCACTATATTGTGACTCTGAAAGTGCAATTAGGATCTGTCATAACCCAGTGCAACATTCTAAAACCAAACACATAGCACTGAGCTACCACTTCATCAAAGATCATGTGGAAGATGGAAATGTCGAAGTTCACTTCGTAAGAACCACTGATCAACTGGCTGACGTCTTTACCAAAGCTCTTCCAGAAGCATCATTCAATAAAATATTGCAAGGGCTAGGTATGATGGAATCAGAGTCAGTACCTCACACTACCTCTCAAACTCAAACGTAAGAAGCGAAACCAACCGAACGTTCGGGTTCGGTTCAACCATCTGACTCGCTCATTACTTCAAAGGTAGTTTTTCTGAGTTGCATAGTATTTGTACAAAAATTTGTTTTTCTTTGTGTAAAAAGTTTTTCCAATTTGCATATCTAAACTCTTTGGTTTCTTAAAATTTTCCAAAACCGAAACCTCCAGAAGGTTCGGGTTCGGTTTTCCAAAATTTTCCTGAACCGAAACCAACCGAAGGCTCGGGTACGGTTTTTCAAAATTTTCCTGAAACGAAACCAACCGAACATTCGGGTTCGGTTTTTAATTTTTTTTACAAAATTTTTTTTTTTAATCGTATTTTTTTTCTTTTAACTCTTTTATAATATCAAAACTCCAAAAATATTTTATTTTTTTGTGTGTGCTCATTTGTCTATGGGGATATCATTGATGACTTCTTAAGTGTCCCTAGAAGCATGCTGCTGTATGTGTCCCAAGCCTCATAAGATTTTGAATAATAGCCTTCATGACCTGGTATACACAAACCTTGTCTTCCCAATAAGGCTAACATATTTATTCTAATCGTGAGCTACCTCACTCTTTTCTCACATGAGTTAAGAATTTCCTGCTTGGTCCTTATGTTCGCAGCAGAGGTACTATGTTTTCTTACACCATCCCCATTACCCTTCTCCATTACATTCGTTTCATCAACGTATCCCTTGAGACTCTCAGAAACTACCACTGAGGTTTATGGTAACACAACATCTGTGTTTATGATCTCAGTTTCGTGCCACTACGAGCTGAGTGAAACCCAAAATTCAACACCAACGAATTGACGGTGACCAATTAATTTGAGCAAGATTTCACCAATGAATTGACGAATGTACCCTCATGAAATCTCAATTTTTCTTTTGAGTGATTCCCATGAAATTGTTACACACCATAACATTTCTTCCCAAGGAATCCAGTTTTAAATTTTCATATGAGATTTCATATTAATCAAAGCCAAAACAAAATCAACTCCAACCTACTTGTTCAACAGACTACACCGGTCTCACAAGTACTTTGTTCACTTTCGTTCTTATATCAAGAATTGAATTGATGAATCAAAGCGAAACCACCCTTAATTAGCCTTATTAAAAGAAGCCTTTCAACATTTATTAATAAATGTTTGATCGTAATTCAACGGGATTCCACACTAACACTTTGAGGTCTCTCTTGACCTTGAAGGAAGAGATTCATGCCCGGGATCATCAGTTTCGTGTCATTATTGACATCATAGATTATCCTAAAAAGAGTTGCTTTATTTCCTTTTCTTTTACACTCTTTGCACAAAAATCCTAGATTTTCCAAAATTCTGTTACTAATTATTTTACAGGCTGGATTATTACTGGATGGTTACTAATGATGTTGTGGTCAAAAATTAGCCACGTGGGTCATTAATTGAAAACAGCCGTTTAAAAGGGGATAAGACAAATTGTTGCTGACTCGGCGGGAGTTAAAAGGATAGAAATTCAAACGACAGTAAAAAGGAGGGCGCGTGAATTTGAAACGGCCGCGCTTTTACTGACACTTAAAGGACGCGTGTGCGATATTAAAACGCCTTTACTCTGGCATTAGAGGCGCGTGTGGAAATGGAAACGGTTTCTTTCTCTGAACCGGCGCTTATTGGGCGGCGTAATCCTAGGAATCTGACACTCTCTCTCCTACATGATCATCGCACGCCCCAACTGTCACTAATCAGTCACTCACAAAAACCCGCTTCGTATTTCCATAAGAGATTTGAAACGATTTTTCTCTCTCCTATCACCTACTATAAAAAGCCATCAACACCACCTTTTACCTCTTTACTGACTCCATAATTTCCAAAGCAAAAACACTCCCAAACACTCTCCCGTTCATCTTCTTCTCCAAACCTGCAACAATGGCAGAGTCTTCTTCTGTTCATGCAAGTTCTCAGATTCTTCCCATCCGGCCCCAACAATGCCTAGTCATTGATCTGAACCCACTGGCGTATGATTCCTACATGTCGCCGGCCATAGAATGCCTCAAGTACTCCCAGCTTGCTCCTGCACTGTCACGGATCGAAACGGTGCCAATGGTGGCCTTATCTCAGGTCTATGCGACGGCTTACTACGACAAGGCCGTCGACAGGGTATTCTTTGAAGTAGCAGACCACAAGACCTCAATTTCTCGCCCCCGTTTCTGCACGATGTTAGGGTTTGCAGCTGACCCATCGCGAGTTAACCCGGAGACGATTCCGGTTGGGATGTTGTACAGCATGTTTTACAACATGGGCTACACAGAGGTTCTCACCTCCGTCGCCAAGTTTAAGAAGTCCTGCCTACCGCCCCAATGGAATGGGTTATTTACGGTTCTCTTCAAGGGTCTATCAGAGAGGAGCTCAGGATCTGACGGTGCAAGTCGTCTTTTCCTTTCGATGATGTATGGGGTGTACAATGGGATAAACCTGGACTATGGGTTTGTTCTTTGGCAACAGCTGCTTCAGAGCCTCTCTTCCTCTTCCCGACACTCTGAGGTGTCGTTGGCTCGGTTCTGGATCTTGATCACAAGATGGGCCATGGACAGGTTCAATGTTCCAACAGCCGATGGTGCACCGATGTCTTCTATTGGTACATTTCATACCAAGAAGATCATCGTATCTGATGCATCAAAATTCTCATTTATTGGCTCTATCCCGGAGTCGATGTATGCCGATGTGCCCGCCGATAGCAGACTGATCAGAACGATCAAGGAGTTTAGGCCAACTGGTCCGAGGGAACTGACACCGGACATGCTGCGATCGATTCATGATGCCGATAAACCGCTGGCTAGGGGCAAAAAGGCAGAGAAGGGGAAGCAAGTGTCCAAAGCTCCAAAGGGACCTTCTCCTAAGAAGCGAAAACAACCGAAGGCTGCTTCATCCCCACAGCCGAAAAGGAGGAAGACCCAACAGAAGCGAAAGCTCGTTATTCCCTCCTCTTCAAGCGAATCCAAAGGTGGGAGTTCGGACTCTGAAGGATCACAAGGAGACGAATCTCCTCAACGAGGCAACACACCACCTCGGTCTCCAACCCCAGAGATGGAACTTCATCAATCCCCAGTTCCTTCCCCTCCACCCACAATTCCTATTTCCATTCCCACCATAAACCCCTCTATTCCCCCAACCTCATTCCCTATACCTCCGCCCATATTCACCACATCAACCGAAACACCACCAGTTACCGAAACCCCTCCAGTAACCGAACCACCACAAACTCAAACACATACAACCGATCCTACCCATACACAACCACCACCCGAAACTAACCCCCCACCCACTTAACCTGAACCAACCAATCCCATAACACCCCCAGCTTCACCACCACCTCAATCTCCAGAAGACGCCTCCGATGGCGACGATCAGTACCTTGGTGGTGATCACATGAACTATGATTCGGTCTACTATAGTCCGTTTCAAGTTCAGAGTGATGAGGAGGATGATGCTCCTGTGACAAAGAAGCATCTTCGCGAGCTTAACGAGAAGGTTGATCAACTTCTCGCCTCCTCTTCCAACCAGCAGTCATCTCTATCTGAAGCTGCCCTTCAGAAGATCGTTGACGCCTTTTCCAGGGCTCAACATGATTCCGTGGCCTCAGCAACTGCTGCTATCGACGCCTCCACCAGAGCCTGTGAGGCAGCGACCGAAAAAGTCGATAAACTATTCAATGACGCTTCTGTCCTGCTGCAGTCCTTGCAGGAGAGCGCCGAAGCCACTAAGACAACTCTGGAACCAGTTGTTCAACAATTGGTCAAGTTTGTCTCGACGGAGCTGTCTTCGTTCGCTACTCTCAGACAACATATTAGCGACGACAACTCGGCACTTCGTGCCTCCATCGATGCCCGCCTGGCAAAGCTACAAGAGGATCTTGCGGCAGAAAATTCTCTGATGGACGTCTTGGCGAGCAAGACTACCGCCCTTAAGGTCAAGAGCACGCAGCTTTCCAACTCCGAACAACAATTGGAAGCTCTTCGATCCGAGAGGGAGGTCATAAAGATGTGTGTTTCGGATGTCCACGCAGCTCTATCAAACATCCTGGAAGCACACGACCCCATCCTTAATCACTCAGTGAGGCGTACCCTCGCTGAAAAACTCTCTCCGGCCATGGACCTTTTAAGCAAAATTGAAGGCCTACCGAGTTTTGTGTCCATTCCGAAACAAGGGGGAGATGAGAAGAAAGGATCGAAACCACCTCCTTCCTCCAAAGCTACTCACACAACCGAACCACCTTCGGGTTCGGGTGTGAAGAACAAGGGTAAAAACATAGCTGAGGGAGATGAAGATGACAATGAAGATGAAGATGAAGACAGGGAGACCATTGCTGACATGTTAAAGCGAAAGAACAGTCGCAATGCTGACACTGATGCTAGTCGTGTGGCGCGTGAGGCTGAAGAAGCCGAACGAAAGCAAAAAGAAGCCCACAATCTCCTTGAGAGCCGAAAGTTGCTCTTCCCTGCCTGGACCAGGGATCGTATGATAAAAGAGGCCATAGAGACTCCAAGCATACTATGGCTCGAGCCGGTGATATCATTTGACTGCAACAACTCTATCGATTCGCATTTTGATATGCCGCTGACTCGAAAGGTGTTCATCTTCCACGCCTTCTCTAACATTTTTGAAGTCCCGCATCCGAACGATGAGCTTGACAGGGAGCTCATTGACTTCTACCTGGAGGCCGCTCGCCCTCAATACCTTACATGGAGCGCCCAGAAGATTGTTAATGTTCGAGTGCTGAAGCCTTATGCGTGGGGAGATTCACAAACGTTAAGTTCAAGCTTATTCGTGGATCTGCAAGAACTGCTCACATTATCACCCTGGCGGATCTGCCGAATCTGAATCCTCATGACTGGATAGTCTTGTACAATATCCTGCTGACAAATGAAGCCGAATATGGTCCCATCATAGACCATGTCAAAAGGATGTTGGCTTGCTACATCATGGAGGTTGCCCTAATGGATCAGGAGGTCGCCACAGTTTTTAAGAAGAAACCGAAAGTAGCACCTGTGGGATCGGCCAGCGATCTAAATCAAATGCAAATGGGCAAGATAGATCCGAGGAGAAACTCAATGATGTTCACTAGAGCCGAAGGACAGAAATGTCTCTTCGCTTTAGCTGACAAGCACCTTTACACCACAGCTTGCTTGGAACACGTCTTATCAATCATCAAGCGGTGTAAGGAGAATTCGGCTGATGATATCAAGTACTTCAATGATATGATCAATTGGTACATTCGATTTAGACAGACCATCCTTTCCATAACCAAGTGTCTGTTTAACACCGTGAAGAAGAAGGTACCAGCTTCAGCTGCCGGCCCAAGTCACAAGTGAAGGTCTCGCTCCAAATTGACACAAAGGGGGAAATTGTTGGGCTGAAGATAGTTTTGATGTTGCGTCTTTTGGGCTCGTTAGTTTAGCCTTGTATTCTCCGGTTTGGGCCTGTCCAACCGAGAGCCTTTTATGTATTGTATATAAGTTAATGCTTGCATGCATATTAGGAAAACATTTTAGAGGTTATCGTGATAGCGATTCATACAGAATATAATATTTTCTTTAATCGTTCTTCTAATCTTTTGATCCTCTACAGTTGATGTTCTTAATCGAGCTCTTCTGAGGATTTTATTTAATCATTCGACACGTTTGATTCAAGCTGTTTTGTTCTTATTATTGCGTTTTTACTGTTTCATATTCATATACTTGTTCTAGATCTAATCGATCTTCATAGATTAAAAGTTGTTTTAATCCCATCAGTTTCCAAATCTCCAAATTGTTCAATCGTTGAGGCAATTTGTAGAAACTTTGTTGGGACAGCTCTGTGTAACTTCTTGACGACATATCCTTCTTCAACCTTGTCACCTAAGGCCCGTATGTTGCTCACCACATTGTTCACCTTCATGGAAAACTCATCTACCATTTCCGTCTCCTTCATTTTCAACACTTCAAACTCATCCTTCAACGTCTGCACTTTTGCAGTCCTAACTCTGTCCGCACCCAGGTACATCGTCTTGAGGGTTTCCCAAGCATCTTTTGTTTTTTCCTTCTCTGCGATGGACAACAACATGTCTTCCGGTATCCCCTAGTAGATAGCAGCGAGTGCTATTTTGTCCTTTCGGGCTTCAACAACTTCTCGAGGATTCATGGGGTCGACAGCACCCCACGCACCTTGGGCTTGCATAAAAACTTTCATCTTAATTGCCCATGCTGTGTAATTGGTTTTCGACAGCAGCGGATATTGAAGTGTAATCAGACCATCTTTATTGGTTTTGTCAGTCATCTCTTCCTTGCGGGGTTGATATTTGGGCATTCACTAGGTTATGCTCTGATACCAAGTGTTGGATTCAACCCCCTGCATACACAACTCAAAAACAAGAAAGACTAGTGCAACTCTTCTGCTATGTAATGTAACTGAGAAGAGAGCAAAAGAAGATACAAGAATTCATAACCATAACCTCTTTTATTATCTGAGAAAACCTTCAAGAAATACACACAACTGAAAGATACGACTCCTACCTAGTTAAATAGCTAAACTGGCCAACAAAATAGGAAAAGATAACAGCCCATTCCTCGATTTATGCCACCTACACCCACGTGTCTTTGACTCTATCCTAAAAGATAACAATAAATGACGAAACTACCGTTCATACATTCGGATTACTGCAACATTCACCCCTTAATCTGAATGTTGACTGACACTTTGCACCAATACCTCCTCAAGCTTCACCATACCAATGGATTTTATTTTTTTTATAGCAATGCATGTTCTTCATCTTCATGAGCTTGAACCAAGTTAGCCTCTTGGTTTCTGTCTTGTTTTGGATCAGGGCATGCATAGGCATAATGACCATATTCATTGCAATTGAATCACTTGATCTTACTCTTATCGCGACTTCCTGATGATCCTTGTCCACCGTCATGATAGTTATGTGTGTCACCTCCCCGATGTCCTCCTCTGCTTCCACCTCGTCCACGGCCCTTTCCTCGTCCCCTAGAAGAGTAATCATCAGAATCATGATTTTTTTGTGGTGACTTCGAGTCATCACCTCGTTGCTTTGACCTTTCAAGCCATTCTTCATGTGTGAGCAGGAGCCGTTGGTCCTCATTATCTTCACGTCCCATGACTCTTTCTTCATAAGTCTTTAATATTCCGACGACATCTTCGACGGTCATGGTTTCCAAATCTCCAAATTGTTCAATCGTTGAGGCAATTTGTAGAAACTTTGTTGGGACAGCTCTGTGTAACTTCTTGACGACATATCCTTCTTCAACCTTGTCACCTAAGGCCCGTATGTTGCTCACCACATTGTTCACCTTCATGGAAAACTCATCTACCATTTCCGTCTCCTTCATTTTCAACACTTCAAACTCATCCTTCAACGTCTGCACTTTTGCAGTCCTAACTCTGTCTGCACCTTGGTACATCGTCTTGAGGGTTTCCCAAGCATGTTTTGTTTTTTCCTTCTCTGCGATGGACAACAACATGTCTTCCGGTATCCCCTAGTAGATAGCAGCGAGTGCTATTTTGTCCTTTCGGGCTTCAACAACTTCTCGAGGATTCTTGGGGTCGACAGCATCCCACACACCTTGGGCTTGCATAAAAACTTTCATCTTAATTGCCCATGCTGTGTAATTGGTTTTGGACAGCAACGGATATTGAAGTGTAATCAGACCATCTTTATTGGTTTTGTCACTCATCTCTTCCTTGCGGGGTTGATATTTGGGCATTCACCAGGTTATGCTCTGATACCAAGTGTTGGATTCAACCCCCTGCATACACAACTCAAAAACAAGAAAGACTAGTGCAGCTCTTCTACTGCGTAATGTAACTGGGAAGAGAGCAAAAGAAGATACAAGAATTCATAACCATAACCTCTTTTACTATCTGAGAAAACCTTCAAGAAATACACACAACTGAAAGATACGACTCCTACCTAGTTAAATAGCTAAACTGACCAACAAAATAGGAAAAGATAACAGCCCATTCATGGGTTTATGCCACCTGCACCCACATGTCTTTGACTCTATCCTAAAAGAGAACAATAAATAACTAAACTACCCTTCATACATTCGGATTACTCCAACATTCACCCCTTAATCTGAATGTTGACTGACTCTTTGCACCAATACCTCCTCAAGCTTCACCATACCGTTGGATTTTATTTTTTTTATAGCAATGCATGTTCTTCATCTTCATGAGCTTGAACCAACTTAGCCTCTTGGTTTCTGTCTTGTTTTGGTTCAGGGCAATCATAGGCATAATGACCATATTCATTGCAATTGAAACACTTGATCTTACTTTTATCGCGACCTCCTGATGATCCTTGTCCACTGTCACGATAGTTATGTGTGTCACCTCCCCGATGTCCTCCTCTGCTTGCACCTCGTCCACGACCCCTTCCTCGTCCCCTAGAAGAGTAATCATCAGAACCAT
Source organism: Lactuca sativa (assembly GCF_002870075.4). Lineage (NCBI taxonomy): Eukaryota > Viridiplantae > Streptophyta > Magnoliopsida > Asterales > Asteraceae > Lactuca > Lactuca sativa. The sequence continues at coordinate 101,631,534 of NC_056627.2, forward strand.
GATTTTTTTGTGGTGACTTCGAGTCATCACCTCTTTGCTTTGACCTTTCAAGCCATTCTTCATGTGTGAGCAGGAGCCATTGCTCTTCATTATCTTCATGTCCCTTGACTCTTTCTTCATAAGTCTTTAATCTTCCGATGACATCTTCGACGGTCATGGTTTCCAAATCTCCAAATTGTTCAATCGTTGAGGCAATTTGTAGAAACTTTGTTGGGACAGCTGTGAGTAACTTCTTGACGACGTATCCTTCTTCAACCTTGTCACTTAAGGCCCGTATGTTGCTCACCACATTGTTCACCTTCATGGAAAACTCATCTACCGTTTCCGTCTCCTTCATTTTCAACACTTCAAACTCAGCCTTCAACGTCTGCACTTTTGCAGTCCTAACTCTGTCCGCACCTAGGTACATCATCTCGAGGGTTTCCCAAGCATCTTTTGCTGTTTCCTTCTCTGCGATGGACAACAACATGTCTTCCGGTATCCCCTGGTAGATAGCAGCGAGTGTTATTTTGTCCTTTCGGGCTTCAACAACTTCTCGAGGATTCTTGGGGTCGACAGCATCCCACACACCTTGGGCTTGCGTAAAAACTTTCATCTTAATTGCCCATGCTGTGTAATTGGTTTTCGACAGCAGCGGATATTGAAGTGTAATCAGACCATCTTTATTGGTTTTGTCACTCATCTCTTCCTTGCGGGGTTGATATTTGGGCATTCACCAGGTTATGCTCTGATACCAAGTGTTGGATTCAACCCCCTGCATACACAACTCAAAAACAAGAAAGACTAGTGCAACTCTTCTGCTGCGTAATGTAACTGGGAAGAGAGCAAAAGAAGATACAAGAATTCATAACCATAACCTCTTTTATTATCTAAGAAAACCTTCAAGAAATACACACAACTGAAAGATACGACTCCTACCTAGTTAAATAGCTAAACTGACCAACAAAATAGGAAAAGATAACAGCCCATTCATGGGTTTATGCCACCTGCACCCACGTGTCTTTGACTCTATCCTAAAAGAGAACAATAAATGACTAAACTAACCTTCATACATTCGGATTACTCCAACAGAGGCAGTTCCGGTCTCCACAGCGCCGAAGAAGGGTCGAGGATAGAGGTATAGTCGGAAGGAAACTCATACCTGCTTCGGAGGCACTTGAATCGAGCTCTATAGAATAGTTTTAATTCTTAGAAAACCTTAATTGAACCAAACACCCTTCACACTCAATTTGCCTGGTATCTAGAGTCACGAGATTTCAAACTATATGGAGGGGTTAGAAAGGTTCGAAAGTCAAAGGAGAATACAATTGGAAGGTAGAACGAAATGGTTTCAGAGATTCGAGTGCGAACAGAGGCCAAAACGGGAATGGAATTCATGAACAGACCAGTGTCGCTGAACATGAACGAGGAACAGAAATTTGGGCTTTTGGCGCATAAGGTCCCTCAGATTTGGCATTTTAACAGATTCCACCCCATCTACAATATCCCTTAACTAAATGGTTTTTAATATATATATATATATATATATATATATATATATATATATATATATATATATATATATATATATATATATATATATATATGTATATATATATATATATATATATATAGAGAGAGAGAGAGAGAGAGAGAGGAGGGTTCAATTGAGAAAAAAAAAAAGATTGAGAATGGGGGAATCATTCTCAACCACTTATTTATTTTTGCCGCAAAAGCCTCCATCGTACCAGCAGAAATGGGAAAAGAATAGACATGTGTTTTCCAACAAAACATGTTTCCTTAAACTATGCTAATCATTACCTTAATATATACAAAAACATAGTTTGTTCGTTTTTTTAAAGTTTTTAAGAAGCTATTTTTATCGAAAAATGATTTTAAATATACCAAAATTCATGATTTTTTATTCTCTACAAATAGATATCCATATTGATATAGTTTTAAGATAAAATAAAAAATTTATTTTTTTTATATTTTCAGCTATCGTTATTCATAAGTGAATAAAAATGAATCAGGTTTTTACTACAGTACATTCGTTATTCATTTATGAATAAAAACTATGATTAATTTTTTTTTTTACAATTTAAGTTTCATTCATATATGAATATAGCATATAATAAACATAGTATATTCATATTTAAATATTAGACGAAGCATTCACTTATGAATATTACATAGTATATTCACTTGTGAATATTAGATGGTATATTCACTTATGAATATTAGATAATATTTTCATATCTAAATATTACAGATTATTACATGGTATATCACATGTGAATATTAATAATATATTCATTTGTGAATATTAGATAATATTTTCACTTATGAATATTACACAATATATTCACATATAAATATTATAATGTATTTTCAAATATATATATATATATATATATATATATATATATATATATATATATATATATATATATATATATATATATATATATATATATATATATATATATATAATTTTTATATGTTATTCACATATGAATAACATACAGACTTTCCTGTCAAATGATCCAACCAAACACACCATACATTTCTATCCAAACAAGATTAAACAATAGCAAACAAACATCCATGAAATCATTGTCATCTGTTTTCTTTCCTGTCAAATGAAACAAACCAAACTCCCTTCGTTATCGTTGATTTCCAGTCAAACCCCTTTCTCCATCTGTTCATGATGAACACACCAAACCTGATCAAATCCTTTTCCCCCATCTACTCACCCGTTGAATATCGATCACCCAAACACCCACCTAACTGATTTACAATCAAAATAAAAGAAACAAGAAGAGGACTGTACCAATTGAAGCAGCAACTGCCCCATCGAGATCCTTCAGCACTTCCCGTCGATTACCACAACCAAAAGGCACCATCTTATAGACTATTTTCGTCGATTGGAACCTCAGTTTCCCTTTATGCCTTGGCTCGTTGACCCACTAACACCGATGCCATCTTCCCTCGCCTCCCTTTCTCTTCATTTCTCGACGGTAGGAAGCAAATGAGAGGCAGCGGACGTCCGACCCAATCTCCTAGCAAAACCAAACCCTCGCTTCTGGCTTCTTTCCGATCGCAATCTCCTAGCAAAACCAAACACCTCCTCCTTTGGTCTAGTCAAAACCATGGAGACCATCTCGGTTTGCGAGTCGGGCGACGAACCTCCGTGCTTCTCCCCCTTAATCAGACGAAGACGAGCACCGGAGAATCTTCACCTTGGTCTCCTTTGCTGCCGACGATGGGAGGTGAACGAAGGGTTGCTGCAAAGCCCACTGTGTTCATTCATCGATTCGCTTCTCGTTTTCCTCTCGCCATCATCTGCTTCGTATCCCCTTTACAGCTTTACCCGATCAAAAAAAATGGATCGATGATGGTTTAATCGAAGAAATCTGGATGATTGTTGAAAGTTGGAGAATAAATTTGGATGATGAACAATGAATGAGTTTGAACTACAGATACGTATTTGATATTAAAGGTGGTTTTCATATTTACAAGTTTGTCACCGTGTCTTTTTATGCTTGAATAAAATGAGTGGCTGAGAATGATTCCCTCATTTTCAACATTTTTTATTTTCTTAATTGAACCCACCTCTCTCTCTCTCTCTCTCTCTCTCTCTCTCTCTCTCTCTCTCTCTCTCTCTCTCTCTATATATATATATATATATATATATATATATATATATATATATATATATATATATATATATATATATATATATATATATATATATATATATATATATATATATAATTATTCGTGTTGTTCATCAATCCATCAAATGCGCACGCCGATTATATTTCTTTTTCTCGTCCATAATTTCTCCCTTAAAAAAGAATGTATTTCAAACAAATGTTTTATTTGAACATTGGGCATCAGCTTATTGTTAAGAGCAGATAATAAAACAAGTAACGAAGTGGAATACACAACAGAAGGACAGAGAAGTAAAGTCGACCACACTTCTTAAACATATATACAAAACTAGAACACACGTATGGTACATTAAGCTAAAGAGTTGCAATGGTCGTTAGTTGGAGTTCCCAGTAGTATATGTTGTTAATTTCGTACCAATTGGGTGAACTTTCTTACTCTCACCGCCTTTAACGCAATCTTTCTTTTTCTTTTCATCCTCTACGCCTTTCGCCCCCATCCCCTCCTTTCTCTCTTTAAGTCGTGCTTCTTGTGAGTTCAGAAGAGCGTAATTGAAACCAATAGATGACATTGTTGCTCAGCTAAGTATGCGATGATCAAATGATGTGGCCTTGTGAAGATGAGATGAAGAGATCAGTATCTTTGCCTTAATATTTATAGCCAAAAAATGATGGTGCATGCTGTTAGGATTTTAATAATAAGTGATGGTGCTGATTATTAAATTATTAGAGAAACTTTTAAGTTTGGACGAGCCATTATTTCCAAATATGCTAATATTTATGCACTATTGACCACTTCTTTAAGTGTTCAATTATAAAATTTGATTGCTAATATGTTTGTAACCACTTACTTTGCAGGTTTCTCTATTAAATGTTTTTTTTTGTGTGTGTTTTGTTCTCACTTTTTCTGTGCTCGCTCCGTTCGTCGTTCAGTGGTTTGTTTGCTCTTTATTTTTTCTTGCGAAAGTATTTGAAGAATTTTGGGTTGAATATACGCATCAGAATTGCAATCTTTCATAATCGTTATTGCTGCCTTTTCGTAGGGATTGATGGTCCTCAAAACATTATGAACCGTTTGACAAATTCTTAGCTGACTTCTAGTATTTTGGAACAGATTTAACAGAAACTATATGTGATGTTATATGGTAGATGAACGCGGACAGGAGCACAAAAAGCCCAGGGAAGATATACTCCAGCCACAGATAATGGTATGTTCGGGATATCCATGCATAGGGGTGGCAAACCGGCCATCGTGTCGTGTTTTTGTCTGAAACGACACGACACGGCAATGTTTTATATAACACGACACGATTTCATGCCTTTTTAAAAAACGATTAAAAAACGACAAACACGACAGGACACGAAAAAGATAGCATAATAAAAAAATTAGTTTATTTAATTAATATTTAATTATACATAACACAAAAAACACGACAAACACGAAAAACACGACAAATAAATGTTAATCGTGTCCATTTCGTATCGAATTTTAAACACAAACACGACACGACACGACATTGTGTTTTTTACACTTAACACGAGAACAACAAGAACACGAATTCGAATTTCAGTTCCTTCCCAATTTCATTTCGTGTCGTTTATTTTTGTCGTGTAGTTTCAACACTTGTCACCCCTATCCATACCCCTATCCATGCAGCAACTCAATAATAGACTTGCTGGTTGATTAGATCAAATGTGTTATTCCTAACATTAGGAGTCAATTAATCAGGGTACGTAGAAATTGAAGCATAATGAATCCAAAACTATATTAAATATTTAGTAATGTCATGCTTCCGAGAGTTGGAATGGCATGAAGCATGTTGGAATCAGCCACTGCATAAAAGAAAAAAAAGGTAAAGCACCACTTTTGTTGTGTTATCTTCACGATGGAAAAACCATTGTTTTAAAAACAGGTTTTTTATTTCAACAGGTATTGTGATTGATTTTCGGTTTAACCGGTTCGATTATTGATTCAACCAGGTTTTTAAAATTTTTATCTTTTTTCTATTTATTAACATGCATAGACATCCACAAATTTAAACATTAAAAATACACATAAATACAAGCTGTACAGAAATCAAAATACATTAAAAAACACATAACCATTAATTTTTAGTCAATCGAAGTACATCAAAAAAAAAAAAAAAAAAAAATTAAGTATAACACCAAAACAAAATATAGTTTTAAATGAATACAATAAAAAACTTTATAAAATTTACTATGTGTTTTTATTTAAAGAAATATAAATAGCTGCGAAAAAACATCAAAGTTTGTTATCCAAAATGTTTTATTTCCACGTGTTTTTATTTAATTTAATGGGTTCAATCAGGTTAATTTAAACAGTTCAATTGGGTTTAAAAAAAAACGATCGGTTCATTACGGTTCAGAAGTAGACATAATATCGGTTCTACTCGAACCACTCCCTTCCCCGGTTCTCAGTCCAACTGGTTCGATCGGCCGGTCCAAAGCGTTATTTAAAACATTGGGAAAATCAGAGGAAGAAAGAAGAAGTTTTGTGGGGCAATTTTACCGGATCAAACTTCCACTCACCAAATCAACAATTAAGTGTGGCAATTTTAAACATTGGGAAAACAGAAGAACAAAGAAGAAGTTTTGTGGGGCAATTTTGCTGGATTAAACTTCCACTAACCAGTTCGTCTAGATCAACTGGCCACCAGGGGTGACCTTGTGGGGTTTTTCCCTTGGATGTCTCGAGTTCGAGTCTCTCTAAGGGATTTTCCCTTAGAGAAGCGATGTAGGGTTTATTCCGCAAAGGAGAGGATTTGAGGAAGGTATACTACCCATTTGGATATCACTGTATGACTCAAATCCACTAACTAGAAGACTAACTTTGTTGTTCTAAAAAAAAGCAACAATTATGGACGAAATTAAGAAAAAACAACGTAAAATAATGGGACTTCTACCCACTAGTTCAACTACTTCCAACATGGCTTTTACTAGATCAAACTTCCACAAACAAAGCTAATGACTAAAATACCCCTAAGACAATCACATGATTTTGACACGGATTAACACCAACAAAGCACATTGATGTTGTTGCGAAAGGACAACATCCTATAACGGTCTTTCATGGTCTCATTACAACAAAATTACATAGGATATATGACATAAATATGGTCTGGTGATTGAATAATGATTGACTAACTTATTAGAAGTCAATATTATTGAGAAATTAAATATCATTGTATATTTTATTCATACTATCATCCTATCCTTATTAAATGGTGACAAATATAATAAAATATTATTAATTTTATTAAATATCACACGTGTCAACATTTGATATTGTAGGAGGATAAGTAGGAATAAAATATAGGAGGACCATCTATCTTCTCAATTAGTCGCTGCCCACCGGAGACAAAGCATAGCTAGTCAATCATGTTTTAACTCCCTGCGACAGCAACAATAGCTCAAACATCGATCAATCAGATCTGCATCGCCGTTGGGCTCTACCTATCTCTCTACAGTTAGCACCCTCCGACGAGGAGCCTCCGATTACTGGTCCTCCTTAACTATATATCGAGAGAGTGGGATGCAGCTCGAAGACTTTCATCCAATATGTTAACATGTCACATCCCCGAACCAAACGGCGGAAACGTCCGAGAGCTTGTGCGTAACTTCATCTTGAAATATCATTACAGTGAATATAAATGAAACATAACATCATCATTACCATGCATAATATAATACAACTGTCATTTTTATGTAACGCTCGGGTTTCAAGGCTAAGCATTTTAGATGATGTAATAGTCTAGGTCAACTATTGTAACTCTTTTTGAAGTAATAAAGATGAAATATTTGAATACTATATGAATTATGTGTATTTATGTGCTTAAAACTTAATTATAAATGTATAATTAATAAAGAATAAAAATAAGCGTCAAAAATTAAAGTGTGAAATAAGCCGGATATCTTTACGTAAAGTCGTAGTGGTCGAAACAAGGATTCTGGGGATATAAAGAACACCGAAATCCGAATTATAACGAAGAAGTTATGACACGTCGAAGTTTCGCAAAGGAACCGGCACGACACCGGGAAGCGTAAATAGTGAATTTACGATAGAGCGATTTTTAGCTTTAGCAATCTAAACGAAATTCATAGAATACATTAAACCGAGTACGTCCATAAAAATAACACCCAAATCTGACTTTGTATGAGGAAGTTTTGATTTTTTGAAGTTTCGTGTTAGCAGTGTACAGCCTGAAGTTCGAATGTTAGAACGAGCGGTATTTAGCCGACATGGCCTAAACGAGAATCGAAGATCTCTTTAATAGTAGCGTAACGATAAAAAGATGAGTGAATACGGACGTCAGATGAAGAAGTTATGAATTTTTAACGGACCAATCTTGTCCCAGCCTGTTAATAATATAACTTTTAAAATAAAGTCAAAATTAGCCGACAGAGTCTAAACGAAAGTTGTAGAGTACTTTCCCGCCTTCGCGTGGATATAAAGAACGTCAAAAATGAGTCTCGTATGAGGAAGACACGAAATTTTGAAGTTGGAACTTGATTTTACGAAGTTTGATGCGAGGCGTGCTGACGTGGCAGCATCTGAGCCGTCCGATGTTGGTTCCACAAGTTGCTTCGGATTGCGACATGTAGCCCCTCGCTACACCCAACATCGAAACTTGGAATGCGCCGCGTTCGCAAACCCTTGCTCGGTCTAGAAGTAGCCACGTCGCCCCCACTGAATGCTCGCCACCTGGAAGGAAGTCTGATCCGAAGCTACGCGTCGCGTAGCTGCTGAATGCCCAACGTTCATCCGAAGCCAACAGCTTATAAATAGTTGCAAGATTTCTCGGAAATTTCACACCATTCTGCACACTTTCTCTCACCAGGGTTTTTAAGCCTCCCTAAAGTCTAGGTGAATACCCTAGCACCCGAAGGAAGCCTCGAGGCTCCCAGAGTCCCGAGAAAAAGGGTCTTTCGGTTTCAAAACGTTGCTCCAAGCGAAATCCGGTTTTCTATAAAATCTGCAGTAAGTGAGCTATGTCTATGCTATTTTTAATATAGCTTCTAATTAATTATAGTAACATTATTAGGAACTTATAATGACTACTTGGGGTATTATTATGGGTTATATAAGTATTGTTTAACGCTTATATAATAGTAACAGTAGCTAGACTATTAATTAGTCTCGGTGAATGATAGACTAAACACTAGTGGTAATAATACTAGGTTTTAACGAAGGAAATTGTTTCAAGAGTAACAAAGCATCGTCTATGTTCGGAATCACCATGTTATCAAGTGAATGCGTAGTTACTTTCATCTTACACATAAATATGAAGTATTATATCTAACTTACATGCTAAATGTACATATTATCTGAATACTTGTTTTCTATACTGGATGAATGATTGTATACATGTTTTAAGTGATTTAAACTGTATAAGTATTTTATATCTACAAAAATGTTGGGATAAAACATGGGTAGATGTACTAAGACGATGTGTGATAAAATAATGAGAGGCCTCGATGTTGTTGTTGTTGATTCTGTCATCTAGCGGAGTATGGATGACGACCACATACTCTTTTATACAGTCCAGTGGAACGCTAGCAGGCTCGCAACCTGTAGGTGTTATTGAACAATGTGTTCACCGGTGTACTCCATCCCCCACATGGTTTCCTTAAGGAAATTTATTACTGAGGAACCCCCTCAACATTAGTGTCCATTCCGATGTTGATCCTTAGTCTAGGTCCCTTATGATAGGTGTTTTAGGGACGTAATTTGAGGATAACAGGAACGGGTAATCGGGTTATTGTTGTTTGATGAAATTAATAAACTTATTTATTGTGGGTTGAAAACCTTATGTGCTCGCCAGGCTCCCAAGCCTTACCCACTCAGTTTCATGTATTACAGGTAGTGGCGCTCGAGCATAGATGTGACGTTTTAGATGAGGGATTAAGGATATAGGCCTGTAGATATGAAATAATGTAGTAAGGCTTATATTGTATTGTTTATACGTTTGATATTTATTGAACATGACATCCCGAGCCTTTTTAATGAAATACATTTCTTCGGAAATGCTTTGATAAATCTTTATCATATTTTTATTTTGGGACCAAATTCCGCAACACTTTTATGAAAAATGTTACTCTGATTTTCAAACAAGCATAAACAAAAAATTGGACTTTTCTGGCCGTGAAAATAGGGATGTCACAGTTGGTATCAGAGCATTAGTTTAAGCAAACTAGGAATTCGTAGGATTTCTAAACTTAAACTTAGAATGCTAAGTGATGATTGTGAGATAAGAGCACTGGCTTATTTAGCAAAGTATGCCTAATATGTTTTATGTGCTAAATGATTTATGCCTTATATGCTGTCATTTGTTCGGATCTATGGTCTGTTGCCGACCGGATCTGGAAACCTTATGTGTTTAGGATTCTAAACGTATGACTACGATATTAGAACTAGCATATAAATGTTTCGGAGATATAAGGATGATTTAAACGTCTATCCTAAATAAAGAACTAAATTAACCTTATTCGTTGTATAGATCAAAATAACATGAACCCGCAGTGGAGCTGGGAATGCGAATGGAAATAGGAATCAACCCCCAATGATTCAGCAAATACTTGTTGTAGTAGAAGTTGCACCAGAGCCAATCACCATGGCTAGAGTACAAGCCATGATTCGGGCTATCTTAGCATAACAAAGGGATGAAATGAGGTAGATGTTGCACGAAAATAGGGACAAACCTGCCATGCCCATAGACCAACCCGAGCTGATTCCCGTGCAATCGGAGGAAGGGAACTACAGTCGCCAAGTGAGTCAAGTGGGGACTTAAGGTGAATGAAGGAATGGACCGGAGAGGAGAAACGACAAGGATGGGTGAATGTACAAGAATTTCTTAGGTGTGAAACCATCAAGTCTCTCATGAAGCCCAAAGACTATTGAGATTACGGATTGGATCTCCGAAATGGAGATGGTGTTTGAGAGCTGCGACTGTAGCAAGAAACAGAAGACCGTTTTCACTGTAAGACAACTGAAAACTAGAGTCTTGAGTTGGTGGAAGCTATTGGCGGATACAATGCCGCGAGGAGAAGCTCTAAAGATGTCATGGGATGAGTTCTTGGAACAACTAAAGGCGCAGTACTGTTTAGAGATAGGTTTGATCGATCTAAACAATGATTTCCAAAACTTGACGAAGGGGAAAATGAGCATTGACGACTATGGTGCTGCATTCACGGAAAAGATGAAGTTTTTTCCATACCTAGTGCCAACCGAACACTCTAAAATTGAGAAGTTCGAAAATGGATTGCCAGCCGACTTTAGCCCGACGGTCAAGATACCAACCATTCTGAAATCAGAGATTCGAGTAGCTAAGAATGTGGAGACCCAACAGAAGGAAAGGGATCCTGAGAGGGTTGAGGTTGGTGAGAAAAGGAAATTTGATGGATCCTCAAGGTCCGGGAAGAAGAGTAAATTTTCAAAGTCTGGTTTGAGAGGAGGAGGAGCTGAAGCAAAATGGTGCGAAATATGCAAGAAGAAGCATCAATGAAAATGTGACAGAGGGGTCATGTGTTTGAAATGTAGAAACCCTGGGCACTATGCCAACGAGTGCACGTTCACTTAGAAGGTTTGTTATGAGTGCAACGAGGAAGGGCACATTTCGAGGGACTGCCCGAAGAAGAAGGAGGCAGGAAGACCCAACATTCTACCAAAGCTGAATAGAAGAGCTTTCTAGATGAGGCTCGAGGCTGTGAAGGAGGCAACAGACGTCGCTTCAGGTACCTTTCTTGTAAATGGTTTGCTTGTCAATCAACTGTTTAATTCCGAGGCAAACTACTCCTTTCTATCACATAAGCTTGGTGGGGAACTAGCATTGCCCGTAGAAAAACTTGATAATTCCCTGATTGTAGATGTTGCTAGTGGCAAGTTCGTACCTGTTACTGATCGTTTTAGTAACATCGTCATCGACCTAAACGGAAACGAATTCCACAAGGAGCTACTACCCATAGAGTTAAACGGTTTCGACATTATTTTGGGATGGATTGGCTTCGCGCCAATGATGCTGGGATCCTTTCCAGGAAGAAGATAGTAAGTGTGAACCCACCTCGAAAAGATCCATTTATGGTGTACGGGGACAAACGCAGAGTGAATTCTGGAATCATCTCCCTGATGAAAGCTAGAAAATGTATGTCCAAAGGATGTGCATCATATTTGGCATTTGTGATCGATGCTAAGAGGGAAAAGAAGGAGCTGTAGAGCATACTGGTCGTGTGTGATTATCCGAAGGTCTTTCCTGAATAGCTTCCCGGATTACCACCTGATAGACAAGTAGAATTCCAAATAGACTTGTTACCAGGGACGACACCAATAGAAAAAGCACTATACCGACTAGCACCGACGGAAATGAAGGAGCTTATGACACAACTTCGGGAGTTGTTGGACAACGGTTTCATTTGACCTAGTTCATCACCCTGGGGAGCTCCTATGTTATTTGTGAAGAAAAAGGACGGAAGCATGAGAATGTCTATAGACTACCGAGAGCTAAACAAGGCTACGGTGAAGAACAAGCATCCATTGCCAAGGATTGATGACCTATTCGATCAGCTACAAGGTTCGATGTATTTCTCAAAGATCGGTCGTAGGTCAGGATATCATCAGTTGAAGGTGAGAGAGCAAGATATCGAGAAGACTGCATTCAGAACTAGATATGGACACTATGAGTTCTTGGTTATGTCATTTGGACTAACCAATGCTCCAGCAGCATTCATGGATTTGATGAACAGGGTTTGTAAACCATTCCTCGACAAATCCGTGATAGTGTTCATAGATGACATTCTCATCTACTCGAAAAGCCAGAAGGAGCATGGCCAGCATCTACGAGAAGTTTTGGAAGTGTTGAAGAGAGAGAAACTTTATGCAAAGTTCTCAAAATGTTATTTTTGGATCCGAGAAGTCCAATTCTTGGGTCATGTGGTTAACCAAGAAGGAATAATGGTTGACCCAGCAAAGATCGAAGTTGTAATGAAGTGGGAACGACCAAAAAGCCCGACGGAAATTTAAACCTTTCAGGGATTAGCCGGATATTACCGACAACTTATCCAAGGCTTTTCTTCGATACCTACTCCATTAAATGCATTGATCCACAAAGGAGCTACTTATACGTGGAGTGAGAAGCATGAAGAAGCATTCGAGAAGCGAAAGAAGAAGTTATGTGAAGCACCGATTCTTTCTTTACCCGATGGAGTTGAAGACTTCACGGTCTATAGTGACGCATCTGAAGTCGGGCTGGGTTGTGTTCTGACCAAAAGAGAAAAGGTGATAGCATACACGTCTCGATAATTGAAGGAGCGTGAAAAGAACTACCCCACTCACGATTTGGAGTTGGCAGTGGTAGTTTTTGCTCTAAAGATACGGAGGCATTACCTCTATGGCACGAAGTGCAAGCTTTTCACTGATCATAAGAGTCTCCGGTATCTCTTTAATCAGAAGGAATTGAACATGAGACAACGATGTTGGTTGGAATTACTCAAGGACTACGACTGTGAGATACTTTACCACCCTGGTAAAGCAAATGTCGTAGCTGATGCTCTCAGTCGGAAAGTCAATCTTGAAAGGAAAAGGCCAAGATCGTTAAGAATAGAATATGACTCAACGATTATGGAAAGTATCATGAAAGCCCAAGAAGAAGCTTCAGAGAAAAATGACCGAAAGGAAGAATGTTCGGGAAAAATGTTAGTCTTCGGTACAAACAGTCAAGGACTGAAGGTATTCCAAGATCGGATTTGGGTACCTAAGACGGGAGGAATAAGAGAACTTCTGATGGAAGAAGCGCACAAGAACATGTACTCAATTAATCCCGGTAACACTAAAATGTATAGGGACCTAAAAACCTACAACTGGTGGCCAACGATGAAACTCGATGTTGTGAAGTATGTGGCCGAGTGTGTGACTTATGCAAGAGTTAAGATGCAACATTAGAAACTGTATGGGAGTTTAGAACCTTTACCTGTACGCATGGGTAAATGGGAAGACATCACCATGGATTTTGTGACTAAACTGCCCAGGACGAAGAATGGTCACGACATGATTTGGGTAGTCGTGGATCGTTTCACTAAGAGTGCATACTTCATAGCAGCCAATGAGAAGTGGTCTATGGATAAGCTCGCAAATGCTTACGTAAAGGAAATTGTAAGACTTCACGGTGTTTCTCTAACAATTGTATCGGATCGTGATAGTTGTTTCACGTCGACGTTTTGGAGAAGTCTACAAGAAGAATTGGGTACAAAGTTGTGTTTGAGTACAACTTACCATCCGCAGACTGATGGTCAAATTGAAAGAACGATTCAAACACTAGAAGATATTCTGAGAGCATGTACCTTGGAATTCCAAGGTAACTGGGATGAGCACTTACCTTTGGTAGAATTTTCCTACAACAACAGTTTCCACTCGAGCATTAAGATGGCACCCTATCAAGCTTTGTACAGATAGAAGTGTCGTACACCGTCTTGTTGGCTTGAGGCTAGAGAAAAGAATTTTATGGGCCCCAAGATAGTCCATGAGACTGCTGAAAAGTTAAAGGTGATTAGGGAAAGAATGTTAGCAGCTCAGAATCGTCAGAAGAGCTATGCTGACAAGAAGAGACGACCGATGGCCTTTGAAGTTGGGGATTCAGTTTTTCTTAAAGTCTCACCGTGGAAGGGACTTATAAGTTTCGGGAAACAAAGAAAGTTGAGTCCAAGGTTTATTGGACCGTTCAAAGTTCTTCAGAAGATTGGGAACCAAGCTTACAAGCTGGAATTACCCGAAGAACTAGATGGTATTCATAACACCTTTCATGTGTGTTATTTGAGGAAGTTCATGGGAGAAGTTCCCGACATAATTCCAATATCAGAGTTAAGAATGGATGAAAATAAGAGGCTAATTGAAGAGCCTAAGGCAATTGTTGACCGTACGACTAAGCAGTTACGACGCAATATGGTCGACTTAGTGCTAGTCCGTTGGAAACATACGAATGGGCCGAATCTCAGTTGGGAAACAAAGAGTGACATGATGAGTCGCTACCCATATATGTTTGTTGATACGTGATTCCGAGACGGAATCATCCTAAGGGTGAGAGATTTGTAACGCCCGGGTTTCAAGGCTAAGCATTTTAGATGATGTAATTGTCTAAGTCAATTATTGTAACTCTTTTTGAAGTAATAAAGATGAAATATTTGAATACTATGCGAATTATGTGTATTTGTGTGTTTATAACTTAATTATAAAGGTATAATTAATAAAGAATAAAAATAAGTGTCAAAATTAAAGTGTGAGATAAGCCTGATATATTAACGTAAAGTTGTGGTGGTCGAAACAAGGATTTCGGGGATATAAAGAACGCCGAAATCCGAGTTATAACGAAGAAGTTATGACTCGTCGAAGTTTCGCGACGGAACTGGCACAACACCGGGAAGCGTAAATAATGAGTTTATGATAGAGCGATTTTTAGCTTTAGCGATCTAAAAGAAATACATAGAATACATTAAACCAACTACGTCCATAAAAAAAACGCCCAAATCTGATTTCATATGACGAATTATGATTTTTCGAAGTTTCGACTTAGTAGTGTACAACCCGAAGTTCGAATGTTAGAACAAGCGATATTTAGCCGACACGACCTAAACGAGAATCGAAGATCTCTTTAATAGTAGCATAACGATAAAAAGATGGACAAAAACAGAAGTCAGATGAAGAAGTTTTGAATTTTTAACGGACCAATCCTATCCCAGCCTGTTAATAATATAGCTTTTAAAATAAAGTCAAAATTAGCCGACGGAGTCTAAATAAAAGTTGTAAAGTACGTTCCCGCCTTCGCATGAATATAAAAGAAAGTCGAAAATGGGGCTCGTATGAGGAAGATACGATTTTTTGAAGTTGGAACTCGATTTTGCGAAGTCTGATGCGAGATGTGCCGACGTGGCAACATCTGAGTCGTCCGATGTTGGTTCCATAAGTCGCTTCAGGTTGTTACATGTAGCCGCTCGCTACACCCAGCGGGGGAACTCGGAACGCGCCGCATTCGCAAACCCTTGCTCGGTCTAGAAGGAGCCATGTCGCCCCACCAATGCTCGCCACCTGGAAGTCTGATCCAAAGCTAAGCGTCGCGTAGCTACTGGACGCCCAACGTTCGTCCGAAGCCAGCAGCCTATAAATAGTTGCAAGATTTCTTGGAAATTTCGTACCTTTCTCCACACTTTCTCTTACTACTTTATCTCTCTAGGGTTTTTAACCCTCTCTAAAGTCTAGGTGAAAACCCTAGCACCCGAAGGAAGCCCCGAGGCTTCCGGAGTCCCGAGAAAAAGGGTCTTTCAGTTTCGAAACGCTGCTCCAAGCGAATTCCAGTTTTCTGTAAAACCCGCTGTAAGTGAGCTATGCCTATGCTATTTTTAATATAGCTTCTAATTAATTATAGTAACGTTATTAGAAACTTATAATGAGTACTTGGGCTATTATTATAGGTTATATAATTTTTTTTGTTAGGGTGCAAAGTCATGCTTAGATGTAGTGTTTTAGGCTTTCCTCTTTGTATGTGTAAATGGGCTGAGTCTTTCCTAAAAATAGGAAGTGAGTGACTCCCATTATGTAAGAGAATCCATTTTTGGAGTGTTAGACTAGAGAAAGAAACTTTGTACAAACTCATTTGTATAATCTTTCTAGATCTAATAAGAGCTTACAAAGATTTATTTACTCCTTGTGTTCTTCATTTTACATGATGATTCACTAGATCTTTCTAATTCCGCAAATGCCATCATAATCAACACCACTACAATTGGTATTAGAGCGGGTATTCAAAGATCAACGTGATTTTTTGAAGAACGATTCTTGGTTTGGCAACATTTGTCACAATTTGAGCATTTTTGGTGAGTCTCTCTATGATCTCTCTTAATTTCATTGAATTCGTGCATTGCGTTCTTGATTGTTTGATTGATTTGCCTCGTTGGATCTAATCTGTTTGAACCCTATTGTTGATCCAACATATTTTTTTAAGATCAAAACCATAATCAATTTTTTTTAATCTTGAGTACTATTCGTTCATTCAGCCAATTTGGAAAATTTTCGTTTGATTCATTTCAAAGCCCAATCCAACTTCAGTTCATTTTTTAATAGATTTCAAGCCCAATCAATATTCATATAGAGCCGAGTTTAATGGAATAAGCCCACAAATCCTTAAAACTCATTCAATCGTTAATGGATGTTCATCACTTGTACATATGAATCTTGTACTTGTACCATTGGCTCTTGTATCTTCATAATCAGTTGTTCTTGCATTTTTACTATCGTCTTCTCATTGTTTCTTTCCGATTGATGTTCAAGTTTTATTTGTTCGATTGGATTATTGAACGAACAAATCAAGAACTTGAATACTTGATTTACTGGTTCAAAGAAGGAATCAGACTTGTTTTGTGAAGATCAATTCGGTGTTTCTCGACATCTGGAAAAGTCAAACACGAGGAAAAGTCAAAATTGAAATCATATTTTGATTTCAATGATAATATTGTTATTGATTCAGGAGGTTATCAGGAAATCGAAATGGAATTCATAGTGAGGAATTCGATGTTGATATTGTGATCTTGGGGATTGAATCAAAGTTTGTAGAATCGATGGATTGATTTTCGATTTTGGATGCTTGTTAACTGATGTCGATGTTGAATAAAAAGAGAAGAATGCAAAGTGACTGGTCGAATTTCTTGAAAAAGACGATGTTCTAGAAATCGGAAGTGGTGAAATCGACTTGTTCATGTCGATGTGGGTTTATTGCTTGAATTGACTGGGAAGAGTCGTTTGGAGTTTCGATTTGGGTGTATCACTCTGAATTTCGAACGAACGGTGCTTGTGTTATTTGATGACAAAATCAGATTCGCATTTGTGTGAATCAAAATCGGATTCGCATATAAAGATGTGATATGGAGTTCGCATTTGGGTTTCAAAAGTAGTTCACATATAAAAGCAAAAAGGTTCGCATTTGGTTACTCGAGGTAGACGTTTTCATGTTGTAAATTGGTCGATTTGTTTGATGGTCAAACAAGATTCGCAATTGGTTGATTGGGTTGGTATCAAAGTGATTCATTGGCATTCATGTGTCAGTATGCGAAAGTTTTGCTAGTGATTTGCAAAGATTAGCCTGATAAGAGTTTGTTGAACGTGTGAAGAATTTGACTGGTTAATGAATTGGGGAAGAAAACACACAAGTTTCAAAATTAATCCCTGAAATTTCAATAACATGGTAAAATTGACCCAACTTCGCAAATAGGGTCATAAAATGACAAAAATGCAGAATTTCCATTTCGCATCCCTGCAGTCTTCGCAAGGTGGAAAATTTTACCCAGTTTCGCATTTGGGGTAAAAATTTTGAGAAACGGGAATATTTTCGAATCAGGTCCCTACAGTTTGTGCGAATTTACACATTCAACCCAGTTTCGCAAATGGAGGTGTGTTTCGCATATTTGGTTGTTTTGGGCACAACGGGTCACTATAGAATTTTGAAATTGACAATTTCTACCCAATTTTTGAGAAATTTTATCAAAGGCAATCCGTGAACGGCAATAAAAATTGATTATTTTTTGGGTTTTCCGGATTGAAGCACAAAGTTTATGCCACATGTTAAGGGGGAGTTTTGACATGAAAAATTCCGAATAAAGCACGTTCTTTTTCCTTAGAGTTTTATAATCAAATTTAGATCATAAAAAGGGAGAGAAGTTTTATATGGAAATTCGAACTTGAATTTTTCATATTACGTGGATTTGAAGACCGAAGTGATCTTGAAGTTTTGAAGCCCACGAGATGATGCAATTGGAAGTTCGGAAGTGATGTATTTGGAATGGGTTTGGAATTATTGAAGATTTTTGGGGTGTGTTTTTATGCGCAACTTTTGGGTGATTATTTTGAGTTTGGAATACTCTTGATCATTCGTTGTTGGTCAGGTTGTATGGTCTCACATCCTAGAGCCCAAATTCAAGAGTCATGGAAGAATTGAAGATTGAAGTTCGTTTCGACATGTGTCACCTTTGAGGCTCGAACCGCGTAGTGCTTGATTTTGGAAGATTTGAAGTGGGTCATTCATTCCTAAATTTGAGGGGGAGAATGTTGGGGTGAAAAGTTATTCATTCATGACTTTGTAAATGTTTGACTTTTGTAAAACCCACTTGCATGTGGAGTATTAGCCTTGTGACACATGAGAGATAGAGAGTGAGAGAGAGACATGTAAACACCTCTATAAATAGTGGGTTCATACCACTTGTAGAGGTGTGCTTGATAGATTTAAAAGTTGAGTGTGTAAGTGTGTGTTATTTATGTAGTCTAGATCTAGATCCTTTTTGTAACACCATATACAATCAATACATCTCTTAAACACCCAAATCACCATGTTCAATTGTGCAAGCTTTAATTCCGCATGCCAAACCATGTTTTTTGTATCTACATTTTTAACGCTTATATAACAGTAATAATAGCTAGACTATTAATTAGTCTCGGTGGATGATAAACTAAACCCTAGTGGTAATGATACTTGGTTTTGACGAACGAAATTGTTTCAAGAGTAACGAAGCGCCGTCTATGTTCGGAATTACCCCCTTATCAAGTGAGTGCATAGCTACGTTCATCTTACACATAGATATGAAGTATTATATATAAATTACAAGCTAAGTGTGCATATTATCTGAATACTTGCTTTCTATGTTGGATGAATGATTTTATACATGTTTTAAATGATTTAAACTGTATAAGCATTTTATATTTATAAAAATGTTGGCGTAAAACATGGGTAGATGTACTAAGATGATGTGTAATAAAATGATGAGAGGCCTCGATGTTGTTGTTGTTGATTCTGTCATCTAGCGGAGTATGAATAACGACCACGGACTCTTCTAGACAGTCCAGTGGAATGCTAGCAGGATCGCAACCTGTAGGTGTTTGTGAACGACGTGTTCACCGGTGTACTCCATCCCACACATGGTTGCCTTAAGGACATTTATTGATGAGGAATCCCCTTAACATTAGTGTCCATCCCGATGTTGATCCTTAGTCTAGGTCCCTTATGATAGGTGTTTTAGGGACGTAATGTGAGGATAACGGGAACGGGTAATCGGGTTATTATTGTTTGATGAAATTAATAAACTTATTTATTGTGGGTTGAAAACCCTATGTGTTCACAAGGTTCCCAAGCCTGACCCACTCAGTTTCATGTATTACAGGTAGTGGCGCTGAAGCATAGATGTGATGTTTTGGATGAGGGATTACGGATATAGGCCTGTAGATATGAAATAATGTAGTAATGCTTATATTGTGTTGTTTATACTTTTGATCTGTATCGATCATGACATCCCGAGTCTTTTTAATGAAATACATTTCTATGGAAATGCTTTGATAAATCTTTATCATATTTTTATTTTGGGATCAAATTCCGCAACACATTTATGAAAAATATTACTCTGATTTTCAAACAAGCATAAACAAAAAAATCCATCTTTTCTGGCCATGAAAATAGGGATGTCACATTTTACATCAAGTACAATCTTTTAAATAACATAACCGAAACATTCAATGTATGATTTTTTACAGTACACAAAACAAAATCCCCTATTCTTGTTGATTCTTCTGCTTAACAAGTCACAGATAATACAAGTTATTTTGAAAACGTCAACATATATAATGTTGGTGAGTTCGTAAGAATATTTGAGAAAATGATTTGTATAACTTTGTAATCACAAGAAAATCCTGTATTTTCTTAAAATAGTTTTGTATGTTTATGTCTGATCTTGTATTAATGCATGTGTGTTATTGTTTCATATAATGCCAAATATGATTGAAGAGAATGTAAATAGAATGTCCCCGGACAACCCGATGTTGCGCGTAAAAGAAGAATAGTTAATGTTGTCGTACCAACACCGAGGTTGAGTACCAATGTGAGTAAGTATCCGAGTAAGTATCCGGACAACAAGGTATTTATAGGGGCTGAAACTGGGACTACGCTGGGCGTAATTCTCCAGTTACACTGGGCGTAACTTGGATAAGTCCGATGACTTCCCCCCCCCCCCCCTTCGGATAATATCAGATTTTATATTTAAATTAAATATTTTAATTATATAATAAATTTCAAAATTTCGTATCTTCCTCATACGAGCTCCATTTTCGACGTTCTTTATATCCCTATGTAGGTGAGACTACGCCCTACAACTTTCGTTTAGACTTCGTCGGCTATTTTTGAATTTATTTTTATTATTTACTTTTAGTAGGGAAGGACAGGAAAACTCCGTTATAAATTAATAACTTCTTCATCTGACGTCCATTTTCATCTGTCTTTTTATCATTGCACTACTAATAACGAGATCTTCGATTCTCATTTAGATTGCTTCGGCCAAAAATAAATCGATCTCAAATTCGAGTTTCGAGTTGCATTCTGTTAAGCTGAAACTTAGAAAAATCATAACTTTCTCATACGAAGTCAGATTTTGACGTTCTTTTATGCACGCTCTCGGTTTAATGTATTCTACGACTTTCGTTTAGATTGCCAAGGCCAAATCTCACTCTATCATAAATTCACTATTTACGTCGCATTGTGTCGTACCGGTTCTGTCGTGAAACTTCGATAGGTGATAACTTATTCGTTATAACTCGTATTTTAGCGTTCTTTATATGTACGGAATCCTTGTAACATATACTACAACTTAGTTAAGATTATTCCTTCAAAATAATCTTCAATCAAAAAGTCATTTTTGACGCTTATTGTCCTTAAATTGAGTAACCCTAATCTATGGGCGTTACACATAAATGGTCCACTAAGGCCCAATAACCTAAAAATGATCAGAATTAATCCGTTTGTTAGTCTATGTTTGGTTTTGGTTTAAGTATTCACTAAAATAACATAAAAGGCCCACTTTTTGTAAATATGACATTCTTGGTCCATTAAGCCAAAAATTTACTGTTAAGGCCCAATTTTTGTAAAAGTAACACTTTAGTCCCCATTGTTCAAAACTTGTGTTTATGACTAGTTTCGGGTTAAAATAACATTTTAAACCCATTTTTGTCAAAAATATCATCTTTCGCTTGATTTTTGTGAAATACACATTTTTCTGGTTTTTGGCTTTTCTGACCTAGTTGTTGGAAAATTTATCGTAAGTTGAAATTTGGATCCGTAAATTCTGGAAGTTTGAAAATGTTGTCTGCTTTGTTCTCAATTTTTCTCATAATTTTTATTGGCCTCTAACAAGTGTGAAACTGATCACCTTCACAGGTTGGTCCGAAATTATTTCAAATCTGATAGGCAGTTTTTTAAAATTCGCCAAAAATTGTAGAAAAATCATATAAAAACTTGAGAGTAGTCATTGTAAAGGTATAAACCTGAACTTTTTTCATGTAAAACAGTTTTGAAAAATTTTATCATTAAGGTGGTCAAAACAGTACTATATTGGACCAAAACTTTTCTGTCAACGACTGAATTTTGAGTTTAGTTTATAGATCTTTGAACACAACACTCCTTTTTGCTATTTTAAGTATATAAATACCAGATCTACATGTTTACATGTATTATATGTGATAACACATACTTTTCTCAAGGTTTTCATGTAGATCCAAGTGATAAACTTAATATTCTTAACATATTTTAGATTTATTACGTAAATAGCATATAATCAACAAATAAGTCATGAAAAACACAAATATTCATGCATATACACATAGATCTACATAAAGCAACTTGTATGCTCCCCAAAAACCAATTAAAAATCGAAAATAGGGGGTATGAACTCACCTTTGGGTGATGGATCGGTTTTGATGAAGAGGTGGAAGAATATTTTTGATCCTAGCAAGTTTTCTTGAGTAGATGTTGAACTTAGATGGTTCCAAGATGATAATCTTAGTGAAAAACCTTCTTGGAGATGCCCACAATCTCGAAAATTTTTAGAGGTGTATGAAGGGTTCTTGAGAGAGTTTGAAAAGAAAGAAATGGAGGTGGTGTTGTGGGATGTTTGGCCGAGAGTATTATGAAGAGAGGGGAGGAGTGATTTTCTTGCATGGAGGATAATAAGCTTCATAGATGTATGTGATTTCTAGATACATGTTAAACAATTATGTGTTTTCATGAGCCTAATCCATCCTCCTTGCATTTTTTTGTATATATAAACACATTGGGCCGAGAATGAGCTCAATGAATGAAGGTGGAATAGCTTTGGACTCAAATCCTTGTCTTTGATCGAATTTCATAGGCCTAATAATATTTTTCGGCCCATTGGGCCCTTAGGATGGTTCACGACCCAATATGGTATAAAGGAATGTCTTTATGACCCGCTAGGGCTAATTAATTCATTTATGGCCCATCATGGTCCATTAGAGGTAGAATGAAACATTCTAGGCCCAAATGGCCTAAAATTTTATAGATTGATGAATTGACGATTTATTTATCTCTTAGTCCCAATAAGAGAATCCTAGTCCATAATGAACTTGATCGGGGTATTCTAGGGTTTCCAACCCTTATTGGAACATATGACATGTATTTGAACGAGCATATAGTATGATATTTGCTTGGAGTACCAGTTATTATACTAGTTAAATGATTACATGAGAGTGAAATTTCCTAGCAAAAATGCTAGTTGTGACATAAAATTACAAGTGGCTAGTATTTTTTGTTCACTGATCATGTTACACACACAATAAAAAAAGAAAAAAGAAAGCAATTGGGCTCATAAGTTACAAATGGTTTGAATAATTGATCTTGGACTTCTACAAAGGGATGCTACAGTTTAGGTTTCTCTTATGTTTTTTTGTGGACCATCTCAACAACAAAAAGTGGGCGATTCTTGCAAGAGAAAAATCATCCTCGCTCGAAAAAATAAGTTGCCAAAATAGGTCTTGTAGTATAGACCACACAACGTTTTTTTTAAGCGGAAAAATGAATTATTATTAGGGTTGCCATCTCTCACCTTGGGCCTTTAATTTGGAAATGGGATCCAACAAGGTTTTATTTTGCACTCCTAAGACAAGTAGGTTCGGTAAATTGATTTATCCTGGGTTTCTTCCATATCGGCCATTTCATGTTATTGGGCTATAACACTCACTTTGGGCTTCCCTTAGGCTATTCTATTGACCACCTCATATATATGGGTTAAATTTGCAAGACAAGAATTTGATTTTCAGCACCTGAATATTGTAATTCTACTAAACAAGATACATTTTTAGAATAGGAGTTGTGTCCGTAAACACTCAACGCTTCACAAAGAGAAAGAGATGGAGAAGAGTAGCACACTACTCTTATTTTTACGAAATTCTCTGAGAAACAATCATAATAGAAAGTACTAATAAACTTATGATTTCAAGAAAAAACATACTAACTATTGAATTTGATTATATTTTGTTTTCAAATAACCGCTCCAGCGCCACAACACCAGAGCTTGCTGACAGCAAACTTGCAGAGAAAAGCTCGGTTTGTAAAGCATTTACAGGGACTCGCGAAGAGTGTACTGCTCGCCTGTTACTCAAAGTTTCTCTCAACAGGCATAAAAGTTAACCCCTACCCGATGATAGCTAAGGGTTATGACCCCTAACTCTCGGGATAGGTGTTGGTGCCCTCGAGAGAGTATTAGAAACTTCTTAGTTCACCACTTGGTGTTGACTGCGGGTCTCATTCCCCTCGTCGAAGCATGCGTGAGTACCTAATACTAGAAAATTACCGACAAAAATGGCGCAGTACAATGAGATACCAATCTCCAATACAACCATGCTTACTACAAAACTGCCAAAATATTGTCTACTTGATCACCATCAAGCTGTGAACAAGCCATACCACATATTACAAATGACAAAGTCTTATATGCACGCTCACACGCATGTGTGAAGCATTTGAGGCATCACACTTGGGGTGCTAGGCTCACAAGGTTTCAAGGATCAAAATCAACAACAAGGTTTGTAGTTCTATCTTTTATTCAAGTTAAAATTGTTCCCCATGTATGCTAGATAGGATCATAGCCTTGGAAATCAACTTTGCATGATAATTAGACAAACATAGATCCAAGGTTATTAGGGTTGCATGTACACTTCGGTAAGTCTGTATGAACCTAACAGCTATGTGGAAGCAATGGCAGGCCCCGAGTCTGCTCAATGGAAAGAGTCAATGGATAGCGATATACAATCCATGTATGACAATGAGGTCTGGGACTTGGTTGACAATGTGCCAGGTCGTAAGACAGTTGGGTGCAAATGGATCTTCAAGAAGAAGACCGACATGGATGGTAATGTACAAACTTATAAGGCACGACTGGTTGCAAAGGGATTTTCTCAAATTCCAGGAGTTGAATATGATGAGACCTTTTCACCAGTTGCCAAGATTAAGTCTATTAGGGTATTGTTAGCCATAGCTGCATTTCATGACTATGAAATATGGAAAAAGGATGTCAAAACCGCTTTCCTTAATGGAAAGTTGGCTGAGGATGTTTACATGAATATGCCAGAGGGTTTTGTCAGCACAGAGTACCCTAATAGTGTGTGTAAGCTTGAAAAATCCATTTATGGATTAAAGCAAGCACCTCGCAGATGGAATCTTTGCTTTGATGAGAAAGTCAAGCAATTTGGCTTTTCTAGGAGTGAAGATGAATCTTATCTGTATGTCCAGGCTAGTGGGAGTATAGTTAGCTTTTTGGTGTTGTATGTGGATGACATACTACTCATAGGAAATGACATCTCAACTCTGCAGGAAGTCAAGTCCTGGCTTGGGAAGTGTTTCGCTATGAAGGACCAAGGAGAAGCTGCCTATATTCTAGGAATAAGGATCTTGAGAGACCGGAGTAAAAGATTAATTGGACTTAGTCAGAGTACATACTTGGATAAGGTGCTGAAGAGATTCAGCATGCAAGATTCCAAGAAAGGTGAGTTACCCATCCAGAGTAACACTAGACTGAGTAAGACTCAGAGCCCCAGTATTGAGGATGAGATAGCAGAAATGAGTCGGGTACCTTATGCTTCGGTAGTAGGCTCGATCATGTATGCTATGACATGTACTCATCCTGATGTAGCCTTTGCATTAAGCATGGTTAGCAGGTATCAGGGGAACCCTGGTAAGGCTCACTGGACAACGGTAAAGAACATTCTCAAGTATCTGTGGAGGACGAAGGACTGGGTCCTTACCCTTGGTGGGAGTGATGACTTGAGAGTTGTAGGGTATAGTGATGCTAGCTTCCAGACTGATAGGGATAATTTCCGCTCTCAGTCAGGCTGGGTCTTTACCATAAATGGAGGAGCAATCTCTTGGAAAAGATACAAGCAGGAGACAGTGGCTGATTCAACTTGCGAATCAGAGTATATAGAGGCAAAAGAGGCGGAAAAAGAGGCTATGTGGCTAAAGAACTTCATTGGAAACCTTGGAGTTGTACCTGCTATATCGAAGCCTATAGATATTTTCTGTGATATTGAAAGTGCAGTTGCCTTAGCAAAGGAACCAAGGGATCATGGGAGATCCAGACACATTTACAGAAAATATCATTTCATCAGACATCGTATAGAAGAAGGACTCCTCGTGGCAAAGAGGGTATCATCGGATGAGAACCCGACAGATCCCCTCACGAAAGGATGGGGTAGGGTTAAGCATCTCCTGCATGCTAGGAGCATAGGGCTGAAGGATGATGTTAGTTTTAGTAGTTAGATAATTTTGAAATTTGTAAATTGTAATTGACATTTGATGATGAATAAAACTTGTGTTTATTTATGAGTAAAGTGTTGCTATCCCTTGTCAATCGTTTACTATTATTTGTTTTGCATGTTTTGACTTCCAGAATATTTATGTTGTTTTACATATTATTCAAATTATCCATAGTCAGTCATATGTTGGAAGTAGATATGAACTAAGACTGTCATGAGTTGGTTGTAGAGGTCTAAGATGTTGGACATGGCCTCAACACTCATGAGTGCTCATAAGTTCTGAGTATTGGATTCAACCCACGCTCACTGGTATCACTTCATGGAATTTATCTCGAGTGATTGTGAGACGGTAATATCATATAAGTCTTCAATCCTAGAGATATGACTTGTTAACTATGAGTTAGTTATGCATTGAACATGCGAAACCGCATTGGTAACTCGACGTTATAAAACGTGCGTTTGTGTGTAATTTAACAAGTAGTAGAACAAGCATATGAGTTGAAGTTTCTCTGTTCCTTCTTGGATTTGAAGCTGATATCTGGGCCCCTCGATGATTTTGTTTTGACCAATGTACCAGGCACGGTCATAACTAAGTTGATGTGTTCAATTAAGTTCTATGTCAAACAAATCAAAAATCGAGAAACAAACAGCTGGACAATGCAAGACCATGTTCCATGTGTTTCTCCGACTGATATCTAAGAACAAAGGATTATATGATCCCTTATCTGAAATGGCGTACCATCATCTTCTCAGTTCTGAGAAACCTTGAAAAAAGCTACGATTGCTGATTGGTTCCTGAAGTCATACTTGCAGTTATAGTTATTAGACTTATCCAAGTGGGAGACTGTTGGATAAGGTGTCTAAGTCCATAACTATTTCTGGGATGTACTTGACCCGACCCGGCATGGTCTATTTGGGTTGCATGGCACCATGCAATTGGATAGACTAAATGAGAGAAATAACACTTGTGGTTTATTAATATATTATAAGTTCTAATATATTAATAATATTATTTAATTAGTTTGATAAAGAATTAATTTAGAATTAATTAAGTGGTCAAAAGATAACTAATTAAATATATTGGTTGATTATGTAAATCATCCATATCTTGTATAGTGGGCTAAGAGGCTCCATGGATAATCAAGTTGGTTTAAACCCATTGGATGCTCCATGGAGGCTCCATGGGAGTTACAAACCCATGGGTCATGGAAATGAAGAGTCATGACACATTAGGGTTTACATGGTGTAACCCTAGATGTGTCAACACACTATATAAGCAATGTTTTTCTCCCCAAAATCGGTTACACACTAAGAAACAAGAGGATTGGTGCCGAGTTTGAGAGTGTTATAGTTTCTCTCCAAGTTTACTCCATAGCATTTGGTGTTGTGTGAAGCATTTGAGGCATCACACTTGGGGTGCTAGGATCACAAGGTTTCAAGGATCAAAATCAACAACAAGGTATGTAGTTCTATCTTTTATTCAAGTTAAAATTGTTCCCCATGAATACTAGATAGGATCACAGCGTTGGAAATCAACTTTGCATGATAATTAGGCAAACATAGATCCAAGGTTATTAGGGCTGCATCTACACTTGGGAAGTGTTAGAATGCTCAAAACCCATCACTATGATCTTTGGCCTCTAAGCCCAATATATTCCATGAGATGCTCTCTGTTTGATTTATCCATGATCGCTAGCTGCTAAGCTCGATCTATTCCAAGCGATGCTCTCCCTTGTGATGTATCCATGATCGATGGCTGCTAATCCCGATGTATTTATGATGTATTTATAATCAATGGCTCCTAAACCTAATGTATTCCATGTGATGCTCTCCCTTGTGATGTATCCATGATGGCTGCTAGTCCACGTGATGCTCTCCTGCCAGCCACACTTGGTGCTTCTTTCCTTCCTTGCATGTCACTCTCTTGCCAACCCTGGCTGGCGCTCCCTTGTCTTCCTTGCCAGGCACTTTCCTGCTAGCCCCGCCAGCCCTACATGGTGCTCCCTTGCCAACCTTTCCTGGTGAACGTTAGCCAACCTTGCCTAGTGAACACCCGCCAACCTTGTGTGGTGTGCACATTTTCCGGCTAGCCCTAGGTGGCCTTGCCCAACTCCTTGCTAGCTCGATCTGAATTGGACTGGACCAAGGCCATAACCAATTCTCCTTGACCTAATTTTCCCATATAAAGTGAAGAGTACCTCCTCTATAGATAGGGACCTTTTTCCTAGTGGCTTAGCTACCACTTTGTACCTTCCCATTGGCTCAATCACCACTATCCATCGTTAACCACCATGCCCATACAATCCCCTACCACTAAGATGGTTCTATCCAGCTAGTGAGAAGCATCTCATCTTTACCAAGCGATCTAACTTAAACGTCATGGCTTGCTCCCGGGGCACATTCCCTGGGTCGGTTCTAATGACTTTGCTCTGTGATCCTAAAATCTCCATTGTACCAGCAGTCTAGCAGACATCGCAAAGTTCTATATCGCATCTATTTGTTATACGATATTTTAAACCTTTTAAAAGTTTTATTTTTTGGACTTCTGATTTTGGATCATTCCTGTAGATATTTTGTTCTTTAACTTAGCTAAAATTAGTTGTTTGAGAAATCTCTAACTATTTAGCCAACAATACAAACACTACTAGCAAAAACAAAAGAGGGGGAGGGGGTGGGGGAGGAAGGTTGCTAGGAAATATCTCAGAAATAGTCGTTTTGTAGGGATTTCGAGGGAGATACTTTTTTTGAAAACCCTTCATAGGAAAACGTTTTCGAAAAAATTTCAAAGGATTTTCCTAGACATTTCTGAGTAAACTTCTTTGTAGGAAATATCGACGGTTTTTCCACACACAACATTAATGGGAACGGTTCCAAGAAGTTTTCCAAGTGATACTTTTTCTTGTACACTCTGAGGAATGCTAATAGGTTTTTTGTTATATTTTTGACACATTTCATGATATATTTCCTAGGGATTTCTGAGGAAATATGGAAATCTAAAAAATGAAAAATGAAGGAAAATATCCATATTTTTTAGACTAAAATACAAAAAAAAATCTAATACAAATGATCAAAATTATTTCTGATAGACAATAAACATAAATATATAAAGTATCAAATACAATACAAGTTTTAAAAAATAACTAAAACCACAAGGAATATAAATCTAAAAATGTAAAAGTATTTTCAACAACAACTAAGGAGGAATAGGAGGATTCTTATTATTGAATTGTCTGATTATTTCATTCATTTGAGCTTGTAATTGTTATTGTATTTCGAACATTTGAACTTCTTGATATGAATGTTGTTCAATTTGGGCATGCATTTAGGATTGTCATTATTCCAACTCCAAACCTTAAAAATGTTAAGACAAAGATTTATATTTTAGTAATAATAATAAGAAGATACTTTATTCTTTACTAAATCATTCGCCCGTGTGAACACGAAAATAAATGTATCATTCTTTAAAGCATGTTTAGTAACAGTCCATAAACTATGACGTCCTAGATTTCTAACCAAAATTTACATTTTTAATTGAAAAAAAACATTCTTATTCATTTTCAAAAGATAGATAAATAACCATTTGTTCAAGTTTGACAAACCATAAACAAAATCATAATAGTAAAAATATAGGGAAATCTAATATGTGGAAGTCTCCAAGATATATCTATGGATGCATTACAAGCAAGTCACGCTCTTCTACTTGCGGCCTGACAACCTAAAATATTTAAGCCTAAACTAGTAAGCACAAAGTTTATTTAGTTTCTCAAAGTACCACAAAACCATGTGAATGTCATGATCTCACCATAAGATTACAATGATTTCCATTGCTATAGTCTCACTACAATTTTTCCTATTATCACCCCTTCATAGTGTTTCAAGCAGCTACTATGGCCCTCATAGTGTAATGCCCCATTTCTGGTATGTTATTCAAAAAAATTATTTTTATTTCTGAAAGGGTACTCGACGAGTCTGTAGTCCAACTCGTCGAGTAGAGACGGGACGATCATACGTTTTGAGCTGGCGACTCGACGAGTCCATATGCTGGACTCGGCGAGTCCGCCTGTCCGGATGAAGCCCTAAATTTTAAGGGTTTGCACCCTATTTAAACACACTTATGCGCCCTAACCTTGCCTCTATCACTCTAAGAACATCTTCCATGTAAACCCTAGCCCCATTGTTGAGATTGAGTGTGCTTGTAATAACTTGGAAGCTTTGGGAAGGAAGAAGGTCCATAGAAGGGAAGGAAGATCTAGGAGCTAGCTTACATCTGTTCTTCATTCAGGTAATGAAGTTATGACCTTGTGCATTCCTCCATTATAACCTCCTTTATGCTTGTTATGCCTTCTTTGGAGCCTTTTATGATTCAAAACTTGAGGTATGGACTCTCCTTGGATGAAAACCTCAGATCTGGACTCATTGCATTCTAGATGTGTAAAGTGTCAGTATGGTCGTGATTGAGGCCCCTCTTGAGTTTAGAACCCCATTAAGAGCTTAGGGTTGGTATTTGAAGCTTTTAAAGCCATGCATGCATGTAAAGTTTGCAACTTTACGTGATAAGCATGCCCTAGAAGCTTTGATCTGTGATTTGGAGCCGTAGCATGTCTCAAATCAGGTCTGTATGGAAAATGGACTGAATGGACTCGATGAGTCGCAAGCTTGACTCGGCGAGTCATATGAAGATAACCATGGACTCGATGAGTTGGATGATCAACTCGACGAGTCCGATGAAGATTGCCTTAGACTTGACGGGTTGTTCTACAACTCGAGGTGTCGGATGAGTTTTTCATAGAAAAGTAGTGTTTGAGTTAAATGGCTTCATTCCTTCGTAGTTACATGTAAAGTCAGCAACCTTACGTGTTCAGATGGTCCTAAGGGCTCAGATCTACAAGTTAGAGGCCCTGGAATGGATTAGAATTCGACTATATGGAATATGCGATAGGACTCGGCGAGTTGTTCTTCGGACTCGACGAGTCGAGTCACGAGTCCCCTGTTTTCGTTCGAGTTGTGAGTTCAGAGTGAATTAGTGAGTAGAAAAGGGGCTCGGTGGGTTAAAGTCCGTGTTAGTAAAGGAGGGACTCGACGAGTCTACGCCCTAACTCGGCGTGTCCGGTCAACTGGAAGTTGACTTTGAACAGGGATAAAATAGTCATTTTACCCTGAGGGCATTTAAAAGTAACTGACCTAGGGTTTTTGGGATTTGTAGCCGGTCAGTTCCGGAGCAGCAGTCAACCACTTTTAGAGTTAGCATCTCAGCAGCCAGCACTACGAGGTGAGTCTTCCATCCAGTAGGAACGGGTCTACGACCACAATGTCGGCCCGTCTAGTAGTTTCAGACCTTGGTCCGATGTAGTAGTTCAGTGTGTTTGATGTCTTTTTGATTCAAGCATGTCTTTGTGTTATGTGTTCCGGAATATGGTCCGATGGAGTATATGTGTTTATGCTAGTTGATATGTTTATGCTATGCTATGTTATGCTCAGCCAGTTTCCGGACTTCGGTCCGATGCAGGGGACAAGGTCCCAGTCAGTTCCGGATTTCTATCTGATGTAGTTAGTTCCGGACTTCGGTCTGATGCAGGGGACATGGTCCCAGTCAGTTCCGGACATCAGTCCGATGCAGTTTCCGGACTTTGGTCGGATGCAAAGGGCAAAGCCCTGGTTAGTTACGGACTTCGGTCCGATGCAGTTTCCGGACTTCAGTACGATGCAGTGGACAAGGCCCACCATGTATTTATGTGTGATTGTACGGTATGTGGTAGTCTGGGGGAGCTCACTAAGCTTTGTGCTTAAAGTTTCAGTTTTGTTTCAGGTACTTCCGCAAGCAAAGGGAAGAGCTCGGGATGATGACATTGCACACACCACAGCTTCAGCTTTTGTCCTGTGAGTTTATTTTAGATACTATGTTATGTTGTTATAGTTTTTTTTGTATGACACATCTATTATAACTTTTTGGGATTTATGACGTACGATTTTATGATATTATAAACCGTTGATAACCTTAGTACTATTTAAACAAAAAATTTTGGGTCGTATTTTAGGTCGTTTCAAGTTGATATCAAAGCCTTGGTTTGAAGGATTTAGGCGCATTCATGGGTGTGACTGAACTCAAAATAAGGAAATAGTAAGGAGATTTTCGAAAGAATTTATTTGAGAAAGAGACTTAAAAATAAAAGAGTTTTGAAAACGAGAAAAGGGTGTGGTGCATGCAATTAGCCGAGCTCAAGTAAGTACTCCCAAATTACCCAT
Organism: Lactuca sativa; assembly: GCF_002870075.4. Lineage (NCBI taxonomy): Eukaryota > Viridiplantae > Streptophyta > Magnoliopsida > Asterales > Asteraceae > Lactuca > Lactuca sativa. The sequence continues at coordinate 101,664,063 of NC_056627.2, forward strand.
ACAAGTTTATGTTATGATTATCAATTTTAGTTTCAGTAGAACAACATGCTAGAATAGGACTAAGGATCTAGGAGGATGCCTTATGTGCTTGCTATATGTGTTTCAGCTTTATGATAATTGCATGCTAGTATTGAGTAGACAGCAGTAAGATAGCCTGTTCAGGTTATGCCTGACAGTACAAGCTTAGCATTGTATGCTAGTACAGATTCTTATTATTAGAATAGAGTTGTTTGATTAGTTTCCTGTGTCCGAATGTTGCTTGCTTTGTGCTTTGTGGGACTCCGAGTGATGGAAGTTAGCTATTAGGTGAATACATCACATCACATACGAGCAGGATTGAATAATCTCAGAGTGTTGGATTTGGCCCTACTAGGCAGCTCTTGTTTGAGTCTAACCGTTGTAGGGACGAGTCCTTTACTCGAAGGATTATCCGAGCCTCGTCACATGTGATGGTATTCAAGTAATGACTAACTGGCATTACAAGGAGGCCTTTAGCGGCTGAGGACTGGTTTTGGTTGAGTCGGAGATTTCCCTAGGGCAAGCCTAGAATAAGAGTAGCAGAGATCAGTAGCAGTAGTAGTGGCTTGGTGGAGTCGAGGCAGTTCTTGAGGAAGGTATGGATAGATGTGGAAAGTAGTAGGGGCCCATACTACTGGAAGCAAAGGATTCGTACTTGAATCAAGGAAGGCTGAGATGAGACTGGAAAACCTATTGCAGTAATGATCCCTCGAGATATTCAGTGTTTCTGACATTTATCGTAATGTGTTTTCAGAATGGTGGTTTTACGCCCTAGACCAGCAGGCGGCAGTTCAGGTGCAGGGGAGGGATTAGGATCAAGCTCGGGGGATGAGCAGTTGGATGAGCAGACTTAGGAGTTTTTCACTCTAGAGGTTACCTGTAACGCCCGTAGATCAGGGCTAGTCAATTTACAGACGATAAGCGTCAAAAATGACTTTTTGATAAAAGATTATTTAGGATGAATAATCCTAACTAAGTTGTAGTATATGTTACAAGGTTTCCGTGCATATAAAGAACGCCAAAATCCGAGTTATGACGAAGAAGTTATGACTTGTTGAAGTTTCGCGACAGAACCGGCACAACGCTGAATGACGTAAAAAGTTAATTCACGTTAGAGTGATATTTAGCCTTAGCGATCTAAACGAGAATCGAAGATCTCGTTGTTAGTAGCGAAACAACGAAAAGTTAGGCAAGAACGGACGTCGGACGAAGAAGTTATGAATTTATAACGAAATTTTCTATCCCGACCTAGTAAAAATAAATAATAAAAATAAAATTCAGAATTAGCCGACAGAGTGTAAACAAAAGTCGTAGAGCGTAGTCTCACCTACGCGTGGATATAAAGAACGTCAAAAACAGAGTTCGTATGAAGAAGATATGAATTTTCGAAGTTTATTAATGAATTAATAATTAAATTTAATTATTAAATCCCGGTATTATCCGAAGGCGAGTCATCGGACTCATCCGAAGTACGCCCCGCGTACAGCGAAGCATGACGACCTTCGCACTCGAGTTCTTCGGATGACGCATGCAGTGACGAATTCGGACGCGTACGCCCCGCGTACACCTGTACGCCCCACGTACTCCGAGGCTCCAGCCTCCTATAAATAGGATGCGAGGGCAGCCAGCTCAATTGCTAATTTTCTCTCTTCTCTTTCCCGTTTTGCATCGATTTCCATGCCAGAAATACCCCGAAGCCCCGGTATTATTCTCGAGCCCCGAAGCAAGTCCCGAGACCCCGAAGATCCCGAGGAGTGCGATTCCCGAGCCGAAGCTCTGCCCGCGAGAAGTTCGATTTTTGTAGAGATCTTCCAGATCTACCGGAGAATACTACTTCTGCAAGTCGTTGTGCTGTCCGATCATCTTCTGATCAAGTGAGTGTATACTACCTTTCATAAACACGATAATAATAAAAGTATGGTTGAGTGTATTAAGTATATTGTTGTTTATATGTGTGAGTGTGTAGTTACTTTCTTCTAACACATAAATATGAAGTATTTGCTATGAAATATGTGCTATGTGTTTACATGTTATTTGTCTATTTGAGATGGGCATGGAAATTGGTGTTTTATGCAGGTGTTAAATGATTTAAACTGTGTAAGTATTTATATCTACAAAATTGTTGGGTAGAACATAGGTAGATGGAATAGTTGGTGACTATGGAGTTAGCGCTTGTTGAGTAAACCTTGGCGACTATGGAATTAGCGCTTGTTGAGTAATCCTTGGCGACTATGGAGTTAGCGCTTGTTGAGTAAACCTTGGCAACTATGGAGTTAGCGCTTGTTGAGTAAACCTTGGCGACTATGGAGTTAGCGCTTGTTGAGTAAACCTTGGCGACTATGGAGTTAGCACTTGTTGAGTAAACCTTGGCGACTATGGAGTTAGCGCTTGTTGAGTAAACCTTGGCGACTATGGAGTTAGCGCTTGTTGAGTAAACCTTGGCGACTATGGAGTTAGCGCTTGTTGAGTAAACCTTGGCGACTATGGAGTTAGCGCTTGTTAAGTGAACTTTGGTGACTATGGAGTGAGCGCCTGATAATTATGGATTTAGTACTTGATAAATAAGCTTTGGCGGAAATGGAATTCGTGCCAAATTCCTTATGAATAAATGAATGAAGGATAGTTAGTTCTTAGGGTAAAACCTTAAGAAGATAATGGGGATGGGTAATTGGGTTGATTGTTTGCTGATTACATATAATAATTATATTATTGTGGGTTGAAAACCCTATATGCTCTCCAGGCTCCCAAGCCTGACCCACTCAGTTTTCTTTTCATTACAGGTAATGGCACAAGGGTATAAGTTGGTGGACTTGACGAGAGATTTTGGATTATAGATCAGTAGTTGAATAACTATTGTAAGGTCTATTTTATATTGTTTATGCTTTTGGTCTGTATCGGAACATGACATCCCGAGGTTTTATTATTTAATGAAAATACATTCTTTTCGAGAAATGTTTTGATAAATGGTTATCATATTTTATTTTGGGAACAAATTCCGCAACCGTTTTCTTTAAACGATCACTCTGATTTATAAAACAAAGCATAAACAAATCAGTCTTTTCTGGCCGTGAAATTGGGGATGTCACAGTTGGTATCAGAGCATTAGTTTAAGCGAACTAGGAATTTGTAGGAAATTTCTAGGCTTAAACTTAGAATGCTAAGTAATGATTGTGAGGAGTGTGTCTAAAATATGTTAGGTAGTACACCTAAATTGACACAAGCACTGGTTTATTTTAGGAGTGATGCCTAAAATGCTTTTATGTGCTAAATGTTTTGTGTGATAGCTATATTGATGCTATTATTTGTTCGGATCTATGGTCTGTTGCCGACCAGATCTGGAAACCTTATGTGTTTAGGATTTTAAGCGTATGGTTACGATATTAGAACTAGCATGTAAATGTTTCGGGGTGATAAGGAGATTTATACGTTTATCGTAATTAAAGCTTTCTTATCTTAAAATTCTTGCTTGGTGCACCGAATGTCTGCTTGGATGTACAAGGGGTCATGGTGAAGACTCGTAGAGAAATTGAGTAAATGGAGGAATTGAAGAAGGCTTATGATAGTGGATGACACCTATCAGAAGATATCGTAAGAGTGGTATCTTGCCTTTAGAGTATGTCTTATGAAATAAAAGTATGTTTAGAGGAGTACGGTACGTCTAAAGTACACCTTCGATTGGCAGGATGATGGAACGATTGGTAAAATTCTTGAAGTTGTCTCATCGTCTGATATTTTCATCACCAATCGAGTTGAAGTAGAGTTGATGATTGAAGATTGAGCAATGAAAAAGTCCTAGTAGAGTCTAGGGAAATTGTTTATGATTACTTGGACACAGTCGTATGTGTTAAATTGTTTTGTGATTTTCTTGTATGGTGACTTCGTCGACTGCGGGACAATACTTGGGACGAGTATGAGTAGGTGTGAAAGGTAGTAGATGCATATACTACCGGAAGCACAGGACTCGCACTTGGATCAGGGAAAGTCACAAGGTTACCAAGAAGCTAGTAATTGATTCTGTTTTGTTCAAGTGTGTCATTACCCTTGTTTCGGTAGTGACTAGTAAGATGGTTGTTATTCCGACCCTAATGGTCATATCCAAATTGAGTCCGACTACGAGGAGTTTGTTACGTGGTTCATGGAACCAAGTTAGATGTAACATCTGACTTAAGTCAGAAGGTTGAAGTTAATGCGATTGATAGTGTCACGCTCGTTGTTAAAAGAAGTTTGTAGGTAGAAATGCTACATGCTGAAATGTGATTATATCACATTAGAATATGAAGGAAGGTATATTCCATTCTGGAATTTAACTTTATTAAAGACCAAGTCTAACCGTCGCATCGTGCGATGAGAGCTCGATAGAGCACAACCCATCAGTTTGTTACAATAGATAAAGGAAGGTATTTATCCTGAGAAGAAGAAGGAGTCCACAATGAGGACTTATTTGGTAACTTGAAGGTTACGATTGAAAGTACAACATAGTACGATAAGCAGATGAAAGATTGGGCATCGTCTACGGTCAAGAAAGTTGTCACACCCCCAAACCGGAACGGCAGAAACGTTCGGGGGCGGATGACTTCATGTGGTAACGTAACAAATGAATACATAGTAAAGAAAGCAATACAACCATCATATATATAATTGAAAGTTTACATTGTTAAAAGGTACATGTTCAAAACCAATTACAATATGATGCCAAAATATGAATTTAAACTGGCGCCGCAGCGTCCCTTCTTCAAAAGTTGTTTGTTACCTGTAATTCCTGAATCCCTGGGACATACAAGTAGTTTTGAAAGAGTAGATCAACATTTAAGCTGGTGAGTTTCATAAGTATTAAATGATAATATTTGTATGAAATGAAATGTTTTGTTCTTGTTTATTTGCTTCTAGAAAATCCTATATTTTCTAGTAGTATAAATGTAGTCTTCTCTCAAGACCAATGTTTGTTTCTAAAAATGTACGTAAGTATAAAATTTCCAATACTTCTGAAAAACCCGTAAATCAATGTGTTTTCAATACTCCATGTGAGTTTTATAACCATGCTATTGACTAGAAATGCCTATACACAACGTTCTTCAATACTCCATGTGAGTTTTATAACCATGCTATTGACTAGAAATGCCTATACACAACGTTCTTCAGGCGTTGGAATGTTCTGACGTTTGTCACCCCAAATGGTGGACTGTAGCTAACAGTCAGGGCGCGGGTTGTCAAGCCCGTATAGATCTATACACAAACACCATGCTCCCCCTCAAAGGGATTCTGGTATATAATATAGGACTTGAAATGCGTACTCGAACGTACGTGAAGTTGATGTCTCACAAAACTTAGTATAAAACAGATTTACGTGAAAAAATGTTCGTTTGTTCTTGTATATGAAAGTAAACTTCTTGAAATAGAGTTTCTAGTATGTAAAAGTTTGTAATGCTCTCGTAAAACTATACCTATTATAGTTTTCTAAAAATGTGTCTCGTTTGCATAGTAATCCATAGTAAAATGTTCACTTGTTATGAAAAGTGTAATTTTTGATGTAGAAGACAAGTTTGTAAACAAAACATATATATGTATATGGTTATATATATGTATAAATTTTAAAAGATGATTTGGTATGTTTCGTAATTGTTGTTCATATTCTTACGTTTTTATTAGAAACTTTGCATGAAATAATCCTTAAGTTTGATACTAAAGACCTTTTTGTACTTATCACTTTTGTAAAAATGGTAATTAAACATATTTAAATGATTGTGTTTTAACTTCCTTAATATATAAACATTGCTCAAAAATGTTAGAAGGTGTTAATAAATCTATAACCCACTTTTGACAGTTTTACCCTTTACTGTCCCTGTTTTAAGGTAAGTCATAGAAAAATCCTCGTAAGTCAAAAAGTGAATCCGTCACCTCTGAGAGTTTATAAAATGAGTCTACTTTGTTCCTAATTTTTATTATGATTTTTAGTGGTATCAAACTAGTGTGAAAATGAACATCTTCACAGACTGGTCTGAAATCACTTCTGAAATGACAGACAGTTTTATAAAAATCGCCATATATTGTAGAAAAATCGTATGAACGCGTGCGAGTAGTCATTAGAAATTTATAAACTTGAACTATTTGCATATTGTATAGTTTTGAATGATATTAAGTTTAAGATGGTCAAAACACTCCGTGAACAGGACTCAACTTTTCTATAGAAAGCTGTCATTTAAATTTATGTTATGTTTAGTGTTCTAACTTGTATTCCCCCCCTTAAAACTTGAAGAAAACATGAAAATGTAGGGGTATGAACTCACCTTATGTGAATACTTGAAGAATGGAAGGTTGAAGATGAACTTTTGGTTGTTGGTTTGCTGCTCCAAAACAGCCACTCTTTTGGCTATGTTCCTGTCACGAAAATTTCACAGCAAAAGAGCAAGAAAAAGGGTAGTTTACTCACTGTTTTGAATCAATAATTTTGAGTATCATAACAAGTAACTTCCAGGGGTATTTGTTGGTAAAAATATCAAGCAAAAGGAAGGTGTATATGGGTGAAATGGTGGTTGAAACACAAAAGGGACAACAGCCCTTTAGTTCATGGTTTTGATGGCTTTGGAAGGAAGTTTTTGTGCTTGAAAATGAGATGAAGGTTGAGAGTAATTCCCAGGAGTAATGGCTGGTCAAATGAGCGTAAAATGAAGCTGAAATTTCGTGATTATGAAGGAGGAAAGAGTGGAAGAGGATAAGGGGACAAAACCTAGACTAGCTTGTGATAGGATGTGAGTTTAAGTGATGTGATCTTGTCTAGCCACTTGCTTGGTTGGTTGCTTAGAGATAGAGTTAGTTAACTAACTAACTACTAGTTATTTAGTTAGTTAGGAGTTCTAGTTAAGGAGAGGGAAGGTCTTAATCTCGAAAATTAGAAGAGGGATTAATAAGCATTCTTAGTAAAATGTCTTAAGTGATTAAGCACTTATTAGTTAAGTTGGCACTTATCTCCACCAATTCTCTTATCTTAATTGATTTAGACATCATAAAACTTACATGAAATCACTTTAAGTCATGACCCATAACTAGTCATTCACTAGATAATAATACATATATACAAATACATACATGTATACTTAGTATAAAATAACAATGTAGTTTTTGTGTATTTGAACTTTAATATTTATGTTTTATTCTTTTTATTTAAAAACACTTAAATACATTTTAATTATACCTTATAATAATTCATTTTATATTTTAATTTATTTAAATATAAAATTTATTGAGCAATGTATAATTTCGTGACATTTAACCGGTTAACCATATCGTTAAACATGTTTTGTCACTTTGGTTCGTATATTTGTCAAATTTAGATCCTTCACATCTATTAAGCAAACGTTTTACGTAGAACCTATCTTACTTATCAACTAGAGACATGTTGATACAAAAATTAAGTTTGTTGCATTTAAATGATGTTATATGCTAATTTCACAAACCGGTGATGGTTCGTAGTCATACATCATAACGAAATTTATCAATAGTTACTTGTTTTATATTTCACAATAACTTATTTAAATAAAAGATGTTAAATTCCTTCAACCATTCGTAATAAAATACTCATATTGCTTAATAATCAAAACATAGCATCGCACGATCGTTCCTATTTTTACCAATTGTTACAAAATCCATAGAGTTAAATACTCTTTCGAGGAAACATAGAATTTACGGTTAATACTTAGGATGAAGAGATAGCGTATGGAAAAATTATACAAGTTCTATTTTTGTTGATGATTCCGGAACGTAATCATCCTAAGGGGGAGATAATTGTAACGCCCGTAGATCAGGGCTAGTCAATTTAGAGACGATAAGCGTCAAAAATGAATTTTTGATAAAAGATTATTTAGGATGAATAATCCTAACTAAGTTGTAGTATATGTTAGAAGGTTTCCGTGCATATAAAGAACGCCAAAATCCGAGTTATGACGAAGAAGTTATGACTTGTTGAAGTTTCGCGACAGAACCGGCACAACGCTGAATGACGTAAAAAGTGAATTCACGTTAGAGTGATATTTAGCCTTAGCGATCTAAACGAGAATCGAAGATCTCGTTGTTAGTAGTGAAACGACGAAAAGTTAGGCAAGAACGGACGTCGGATGAAGAAGTTATGAATTTATAACGAAATTTTCTGTCCCGACCTATTAAAAATAAATAATAAAAATAAAATTCAAAATTTGCCGACGGAGTCTAAACGAAAGTCGTAGAGCGTAGTCTCACCTACGTGTGGATATAAAGAACATCGAAAACGGAGTTCGTATGAAGAAGATATGAATTTTCGAAGTTTATTAATGAATTAATAATTAAATTTAATTATTATATCCCGGTATTATCCGAAGGCGAGTCATCGGACTCATCCGAAGTACGCCCCGCGTACAGCGAAGCATGAAGAACTTCGCACTCGAGTTTTTCGGATGACGCATGCAGTGACGAATTCGGACGCGTACGCCCCGCGTACTCCGAGGCTCCAGCCTCCTATAAATAGGATGCGATGGCAGCCGGCTCAATTGCTAATTTTCTCTCTTCTCTCTCCCGTTTTGCATAGATTTGTGTGCCAGAAATACCCCGAAGCCCCGATATTATTCTCGAGCCCCAAAGCAAGTCCCGAGATCCCGAAGATCCCGAGGAGTGCGGTTCCCGAGCCGAAGCTCTGCCCGCGAGAAGTTCGATTTTTTTGGAGATCTTCCAGATCTACCGAAGAATACTACTTCTGCAAGTCGTAGTGCTGTCTGATCATCTTCTGATCAAGTGAGTGTATACTACCTTTCATAAACACGATAATAATACAAGTATGGTTGAGTGTATTAAGTATATTGTTGTTTGTATGTGTGAGTGTGTAGTTACTTTCTTCTAACACATAAATAAAAAGTATTTGCTATGAAATACGTGCTATGTGTTTAGATGTTATTTGTCTATATGAGATGGGCATGGAAATTGGAGTTTTATACAGGTGTTAAATGATTTAAACTGTGTAAGTATTTATATCTACAAAATTGTTGGGTAGAACATAGGTAGATGGAATAGTTGGTGACTATGGAGTTAGCGCTTGTTGAGTAAACCTTGGCGACTATGGAGTTAGCGCTTGTTGAGTAAACCTTGGAGACTATGGAGTTAGCGCTTGTTGAGTAAACCTTGGCAACTATGGAGTTAGCGCTTGTTGAGTAAACCTTGGCGACTATGGAGTTAGCGCTTGTTGAGTAAACCTTGGCTACTATGGAGTTAGCGCTTGTTAAGTGAACTTTGGTGACTATGGAGTTAGCGCCAGATAATTATGGATTTAGTACTTGATACTTAAGCTTTGGCAGCAATGGAATTCGTGCCAAATTCCTTATGAATAAATGAATGAAGGATAGTTGGTTCTCAGGGTAAAACCTTAAGAAGATAATGGGGATGGGTAATTGGGTTGATTGTTTGCTGATTACATATAATAATTATATTATTGTGGGTTGAAAACCCTATATGCTCACCAGGCTTGACCCACTCAGTTTTCTTTTCATTACAGGTAATGGCATAAGGGTATAAGTTGGTGGACTTGACGAGAGATTTTGGATTATAGATCAGTAGTTGAATAACTATTGTAAGGTCTATTTTATATTGTTTATGCTTTCGGTCTGTATCAGAACATGACATCCCGAGGTTTTATTATTTAATGAAAATTCATTCTTTTCGAGAAATGTTTTGATAAATGGTTATCATATTTTATTTTGGGAACAAATTCCGCAACCGTTTTCTTTAAACGATCACTCTGATTTATAAAACAAAGCATAAACAAATCGGTCTTTTTTGGCCGTGAAATTGGGGATGTCACATTACCCCCATCATACTTGAGCAGAATCCGGTGATCTTTGGTTCGATCAAGGAGGGTATATTCGAGTTGATGGATGAGAAGTTGAGCACGTTCCGTGCTGAGATGGTGGCCATGATGGGGTTGCACACGCTCACTTTCAGGGAGTTACTGGCATGCGGAGCTCCAGATTATCATGGGGCGCAGGACCCCATTGCGAGTACTAGATGGTTTGCGGATGTAGCCAATGCATTCCGCACTAGCAAATGTCGTGAGGGGGACAAGGTCAGATTAGTGTCCTGTCTTCTGAAGGACATGCCATGAGATTAGTGGGAGGAGGTTGGACATGTCATTGGAGATGACGTAGCTTTGGATGTTATGACCTGGGTTGACTTTACTGCCAGGTTCAGAGCGGAGTTCGCACCAGTTATTGAGGTGCAGCAGTTAGCCAGAGAGTTTCAGGACCTCACGCAGACTATAGAGACAGTGGCAGAGAATAACGCCAAGTTCAGGGAGAGGGCTCTTCTTGTTCCTCAGTACGCAGCTGACGAGGAAATGAAGAAGGCCCGTTATCATGAGATGTTGTGGAGTGATATCCGATAGTTTGTGAGCCGATCTAGCTGTAAGATGTTGGATGACATGATTGAGAGGGCTCAAGAGAGAGAGATTGATCTTGAGATGGAGAAGAAGAGGAAGCCGGAGGCGGCTTCAGGTACAGGGAGTTCAGGCAAGAAGCCCAAGGTTTCGGATCATAGGTCCAGAGGTCAGCAGAGCCACGGTCAGTGTGGCAAGTGTGGGAGATTGCACGATGGGGCGTGCAAGGGAAGGAGTTCTGGCTGCTACAAGTGCGGTCAGACTGGGCATATGAGCAGAGATTGTACGGTTTCTACCACCGCCACCGCAACATCAGATTTGATTTGCTTCCATTGCAATCAAAGGGGACATAAAAAGTCCCAGTGTCCGAGCATAGCTTCAGCAGGGAAGGTGTCGGCACCTGCCCCTGCTACAATGAGGATTACGGATGGTCGTCAGGGCCAGGCCGAGGCGCCAGTGGCAATGAGTAGAGCTTTTAAGATGACAACATAGGAGGTGCGAGCGACTCCAGATGTGGTGTCGGGTATGTATTTTCCTTTTATCTCTGCATTTTATTATTGATTGTTTCTAATTTTATATGTTTATGTATAGGTCATTCTTAGTGAACGGCATTTCAGCTACAGTGTTATTTGATTCGGGGGCTACCCGATCGTTTGTCCACTCGAGGTGGAGATAGCCGATGATAGGACCGTCGGGGTCGCGAGGGTGCATAGAGCATGCACGCTGCAGTTATTCGATGAGCAGTTTTCGGTGGACCTAGTCCTTATTCCTTTGCGAGGGAACAAGTTCATAGTAGGCATGGATTGGCTGAGCCCCAATGCGGTGGTGATTGATTGCGAGTTGCAGCTAGTGAGGGTTCGCACTCCCTGTAGGGGAGAGTTAGTGATTCAGGGTGAGAGGCCACAACGCAGACCGATTCTTTGTTCAGTAGCGAGAGCGAGGCGCTACTTCCAGCAGAGTGGCGCGGGTTATGTTGCATATGTGATAGATACCCGGGATAAGGGTACGTTGACAGTAGACGATGTAGCAGTGGTGCGAGAGTACCCGAACGTGTTCCTAGAGGAATTGCTTGGGATACCTCCGGAGAGACAGGTTGAGTTCAGGATTGACCTGGTTCCTGGTGCGGCTCCAATAGCCAAGGCACCGTATCAGTTGGCTCTTCCAGAGATGCAGGAGTTGTCTACAAAGCTACAGGAGCTGTTGGACAAGGGTTTCATCAGACCGAGTAGTTCACCATGGGGAGCCCCGATACTGTTTGTGAAGAAGAAGGATGGGTCACACCGTATGTGCATATATTACCGGGAATTAAACAAGGTAACGGTGAAGAACCGTTACCCAATCCCGAGGATAGATGACTTGTTCGATCAGCTTCAGGGAGCATCTTGGTTTTCCAAGATTGATCTACGCTCCGGGTATCATCAGGTGCGGGTTAGGGATAAGGATGTGTAGAAGACAACTTTTAGGACCAGTTATGATCATTATGAGTTTGTGGTGATGCCATTTGGGCTCACCAATGCTCCAACAGCATTCATGGACCTCATGAACTGCGTGTGCAGGCCGATGTTGGATCGGTCTTTGATTGTATTCATCGATGACATGTTGGTTTATTCCAAGACTCAGGAGCAACACGAGGAGCACCTGAGGGATGTGCTAGAGGTCTTGAGGAGGGAGAAACTTTTCGCAAAGTTCTTCAAGTGTGAGTTCTGGTTGCGCGAGGTGCAGTTCCTTGGGTACCTCCTCAACCAGAAGGGTATACTAGTAGATCCGGCCAAGAAAGAGGCTGTGATGTAGTGGAAGGTCCTGAAGTCTCCATCAGAGATTCGAAGCTTCCTAGGTTTTTCAGGGTACTACAGGAGATTCATTTAGGATTTCTCCAAGATAGCAGTTCCACTCACCCGACTAACCAAGAAGTCGGTGGTGTTTCGTTAGGGGCCTGAGCAGCAGGCAGTATTTGAGACCCTCAGATAGCGATTGTGCGAGGCACCGATTCTTACCCTGCCAGAGGGAGTGGATGATTTTGTAGTCTACTATGATGCCTCGACCTCAAGTATAGGGGTAGTGTTGATGCAGCGGGGGCATGTGATAGCTTACGCCTCCAGAAAGTTGAAGCCTCCTGAGCCTAACTATCCGACGCATGAGTGATGTCTTCATACGTCACAAATGCAACAAGGAAAACCATTTTGCCAAAGATTGCAAGGCAAATATAGTAAAAGATAGATCCTTCTATCTTCGAATGACTCAAGAACTGGAAGATAAAGAAAAAGGAAAGGCCTACATTGCTCAAGTGAAAAACAATCATCAAGTGTGGTCATCGGGAGATGAAGATGAAGAAATTCTTAGCAAAGGAAAGTCAAGATCTGTATGGTAGCAAATGCTGATGAAGATGGCTCATCCAATCCAAAGAAGAAACATTGCTTTATGGCTAAAAATGGAACTTTCAGCATTGTGGAATAGGTAAAACTCATGATTCAAACTTTAAATTACAACATGCATGATTGTCAACCTTTCATAGACACACTCAATGACACTTGTTCTGCCGTCCTTACAGACTAGAATAAAGCCATAGATGAGAAGAACATCGCTTCGTAGGAGATGTTCCATGTTAGAGGACGTTTCGACAACAAGAGACTCAAAATGGAAATGTTAGAGAAGGATTTAATGATAGAAAAGGATGCTAGAATGCTTAGTGAAACTCAATTAGAAATAGCCTTATATCAAAGAGATCTAGCACAAAATGAAATTGTACGTTTAAATCTTTTAATTGAAAAGTTGTTTAATGAAACAGAGGCCATTGAGAATCTTGTCAATAATGGGAATGTTGATAACACTTTTAACTGGGGTTGGTCCAATGGTTACCCAACGACAATGGACTCATCACCTCGGTTCACACCGGAACGTCCCTATGTCCCACCAGACCGCAATTTCGTATTTCCAGTCAATAATAAAACATTTCTTGAGGATATCCAATCCCACTTTGAAAAACTTCATGATTTGAGTAATAATTGTGTTATAGAAGAAATTCTCCCTGAATCTTCTACTCATGTCAACAACACAAATTCTAAGACATCATCCGTAGTAGATGAGGAAATTGTTATTGAAAGTCCTGAAGTCTCTTTAGACTTTCCATCCTTACAGTCCAACCACAGTATCTCTGACTACAGTCACATACCACAATCTGTCCCATTACCCAATGTCAATTGTCCCAAAGAAGTTTTCACCAAGACTTACTCTGCGGTAGTCCAAAACACTACTCCACTGATTGAAGTCAAGAGTTCTGTGATCATTGAACCAATTAATCATGAATTACCAATTGAAAATTTTGAGTTTGGTCAATGTTCTAAAAGTCCTAATTTGTCAAGTTGGATGAATCGAGTCACTATTTTTCAAAAACCTCTAAAGATTCTCCCAAACCGCAATTAAATATCACTAACTGCAGTTCTCCTAAGACCGAAGCAAAAAGAGTTTTTAAAGAAGAATTTCGTTCTCGTGGCAAGCAACGAGAAATTTACTCAAAAGTTAAGGAATCTGTGAAATGTCCTGAATCAAAAGGTCCTGAGACGTTTGTTTTTATCAAATTATCATTTTAAGCAAACTATTTCCAAGAAAACAAAAAGAAAGGAGTTCACTGTTTCTGACAATACTCAAAAACAATCCAAACATGAGGATAAGTCTTTTCGTTCAAATGGATTTCAAATCTATTCTGTTAATGACCCAAAATGGAAGGGTATCTTACCTATTCCAACCATTTCAGTATTAGAGTCCCAAAAATGGAAAGAAATTTTGCCAACTCCGGCACCCAAAAAGTCATTTCAAACGTTTAAGAAATCACATCACAAAAGGTCAGCACGTGTCTTCACACCTGTCAGACCTGCACAACACAACTTTTCAAAACACACAAACAAAAAGGTCAAATCTGACAATCCTCGGAATGGACAAAAACATACTTTATCTTCAAAACCTCCGGCCAGGTCAAAGGTCAGGAAAAATTACAAAAAAGTTCTCTTGTCAATGTCAATGTGAAAGAATTCGAAAAAATTTCAACAACAAGGATTTCAGGGTCAATTCTAATAATTACTCACAATCTCACAAAACTCCAAAGATCTTCAAACACCCAGCACTAGGTTTGAAAGTTGACTTAAAACCTATACCTGTAACCTCACATCATGCATTGATTAACAAATCGTATGTGACCTCGGGCTCCAAACTCACTTGGGTGCCCAAATTAACCACTTTACTTAGTAGGCATTGTCCAAGGAGGATCAAGAAGAAGAATGGTTGATTGACAGTGGCTGCTCCTTGCACATGACCAGAAGGTTAGAATACCTTCGGGATTTCAGGCCTATATGCAATGGTGGAAATTTTACCTTTGGAAACAATGCAAATATCATCATATGAGGCTACGATGTTCTCACCATGGGGAACTTTTCCTTTCAGAAGGTTGCTTATGTAGAAAGTCTTAAACACAATCTCATCAGTGTTGGCCAACTATGTAAAGCAGGCCATCGATTGGAATTTGACGATCAATTATGTTACATAATGAAGGGTGACCGAAGCACTTGCTTAATCAAGTCTCGCTCCGAAGGCACAATGTATCCTCTGGATATTTCTCTCATCATTGGTAAACTGCTGCTGTGTTTTCCTTCTAAAGTTGTATCCGAAGTCAACTGGTTATGGCACCGCAAGCTAGCTCATCTCAACTTCAGATACATCAACAATCTAGTCACTGGTGAACTAGTTCGTGGTCTCCCTATTCTCAAATTCAACAACGATACTCTCTGTCCAGCCTGTGAAAGTGGAAAACAAGTCAAAGCAAGTCACCCTCTGATAATGGATTCATCTATTTCAGAGCCTCTAGAACTATTACACATTGATCTCTGCGGTCCTTCAACTGTAGTCAGTCTTCACCACAAATAATACATATTGGTTATTTTTGATGATTTCACATGCTTTACATAAGTCTTCTTCCTCAGAATCAAATCAGAGACACCGCAAATCTTTATCAACTTCATCAAAGAAATAGAACTTCAGATCAAGCTTCCAGTCAGACGAATCCGCAGTGATAATGGAACTAAGTTCACTAATCATTTTCTCAACAGTTTCTTGGTGTCCAAGGGTATTTCTCACAACTTCTTAGCACCCTACACTCCGCAACAAAATGGTGTCGTCGAACGAAGAAACCGCACATTAGTAGAAGCAGCCAGATCCATGCTTAACTTCTCCCATCTTCCTCACTACTTCTGGGCTGAAGCTGTAGCAACTGCATGCTTTGTCCAGAACCGAAGCATTGTGTGCAAACGTCTCAACAAAACACCATACGAAGGTCTTAACAACCGCAAGCCGAATGTTCGTTTCTTTCGTATCTTTAGGTGTAGATGTTTCGTGGTCCACAACATAGATCAGCTTAATAAATTTGCACCAACGTCTGATGAGGGCATCTTCCTTGGTTATTCCACTAACAAGGTTGCTTATCGAGTGCTTATCAGACGTACAAGGATGATCATTGAAAGCTTTGATGTAAAATTCGATGATTCTCACATCCGCAATGCCCCTTCATCCACTGAAACCACCGCAATCATGGAATGTGACATTCCTGCATCTTCTGGCCCCTTAAACCTAGTCTAAATCAATTATGATGATTTCTTTGAACCGGTTGAAACGACAAAACTATTAGAAGTTCTTACACCTCCCATTGCTCAACAACAACAAGCTGACATC
Source organism: Lactuca sativa (assembly GCF_002870075.4). Lineage (NCBI taxonomy): Eukaryota > Viridiplantae > Streptophyta > Magnoliopsida > Asterales > Asteraceae > Lactuca > Lactuca sativa. The sequence goes on from NC_056627.2 coordinate 101,680,183, forward strand.
TCTCGACCATCTACTTCGGAAGAAGTTTCTCTCCATACTTCCACCTCTCCGGTTGAGGGGGAAAGCTCTACTCCAGATCTAGCCACAACAATCGAGGTTCCCATACCTGATGTTCAAATTCCTGCCTGCAGAGAAACATTACCATCAAATGTGTCTTCAGATTCGGATGATGAACTCATAGAGAATATTGATACTAGAACTGATCCAAGAATTGTCACTCTCCCATCCACAGTCCAGGGGGAACCCTCTCAGGTTCCAGATAGACTCCCTTCAGCAATCCATGGGGAACCTATCAAAGAAAATGTCTCTCTCACTCCAACAAGTCAGGATGACTCAACAGGCTTTTCTCAAATCCAAAGGGAACTTTCTTCCTCACTTGAAGCAACCTTTGATATTGAAAACATTCCATCTACTGCAGCTGTTGATCATCTGATGCCTCGCCTACATGTATGGATGAAGGATCACCCACCAGTTCAAATTAATGGGAATCCCTCTGCAGGTATACAAACTCGATCTGCCAAAGATTTATCTGATCATTGTCATTATGCAACATTTATGTCCGCAGTCGAGCCTCGGTCTATCAAAGAAGCTTTATTGGAACCAGATTGGATTTCTACAATGTAAGAAGAACTGGAAGAATTTGAAAGAAAAAAAGTGTGGCAACTTGTTCCCATCCCACAAGGTCATACTATTGTTGGTACTAGATTGGTTTTCAACAACAAGCTAGATGAATCTGGTGCAGTCATCAGGAATAAAGTGAGGCTAGTTGCTAAAGGTTATAGCCAACTGGAAGGTGTTGACTACGATGAGACATACGCTCCAGTAGCTAGAATGGAAGCAATCAGAATATTCTTAGCATATGCCTCTCACAAAAACATCAAAGTGCACCAAATGGACGTTAAGAGTGCTTTTCTCAATGGGGAATTAAAAGAAGAAGTTTATCTTCAACAACCTCCCGGATTTGAAAGTATCGAGTTCCCTAATCATTGTTACAAGCTTCAGAAAGTTGTCTGCGGTCTGAAACAAGCCCCTAGAGCTTGGTATGAAACTTTTTCTGAATTCTTAGTCTCTTCAGGATACAAAAGAGGAGTGCTTGATCCCACATTATTTAGAAAAGCAAACGGAACTCACCTTATGCTTGTACAAATATATGTGGATGATATCATCTTCGGATCATCTGATGAAGGAATGGTGGATGAATTTGCTAAGCTCATGACAAGCAAATTTCAAATTAGTATGAATAAAGAGATTAACTTCTTTCTAGGTCTCCAAGTCAAACAAATTCAGCAAGGAATATTCATTCATCAAGAGAAATATACTACTGAACTTCTGAAGAAATATTCAATGGACAACTATTCTTCTGCTAAGATCCCTATGGCCTTTGGATATAAGATCTCTGTTGATCCCTCTGGTGAATCTGTGGATCACAAGACTTATAGAGGTATCGTTGGTTCGCTGATGTACCTCACCGCAAGAAGACCTGACATTTTCTTTGCAACCGGTGTGTGTGCAAGATACCAGGATGATCCAAAAGTGTCACACATGACGGCAGCCAAACAAATTCTTCGGTATCTAAAAGGAAGCAAATCTATGGGTCTTTGGTACCCCGCAGGCAATGACTTCAGTCTTCAAGCATTTTCTGGTGGTTGCCAATTTTTAGGAGGAAGACTTGTCAGCTGCTCCTCAAGGAAACAAAGTTGTGTATCGTTATCTACCGGAGAAGCAGAATACGTGGCCGCAGCCAGCTGCTGTTCCCAAGTTCTTTGGATGAAGACACAATTACTAGACTACGGGTACATAATGCAGTGGATACCAATCTACTGTGACTCAGAAAGTGCCATAGCAATCTCTCACAATCCCATTCAGCACTCCAAGACAAAACATATTGAGTTATGGTATCATTTCATCAAAGATCACATTCTGAAAGGTAATATTGGACTCATCTTTGTTCCTACTCATGAAGAGATTGCTGATGTTTTTACAAAATCACTTGACTCTACAAAACTAAATGTATTCCTACAAATGTTGGGAATGATGAATCCAGACCCGCAATTCTTTTTGAATTGATAGCTACTACAGACCATCCTTGGTCTCCGTTGCGGTTCTAACTAAGAATTACATATGATGGATGGTTTTGGTACCGTAGTCTAGGTACCCCAACCATATGTCATACGTATCGCTCAAGGGTCCTAACGGTCTGTTGTTACTAATTTTTGTTCAAAGTGTTTTCCTCTCAACTTCTCACTGCAGTCTTTCCTTTGTTCATCCGGAATGACATCTCCAACCGCAATGAAGTCTTTCATCCGTGATCTTTGTGATAAGTTCTCAAATGCTGTTTTTCAACTTAAAAAAAAAACTTTGTATGATATTTAATGATCATTTATTAAATAACATAAAAAAAACATTCTCATTAAATCTTTTTTTTAAATATAAAATAAAATTAAAAAAAAAAACCTATTTTCAGACCTATTTTAGGGATGATGACAAAAAGAGCATATTTCCATCCAGCTCATTCTTAATTTGTCCTTTCCTCTCCGAAACATGTCCCATCACCCAAAAACATCCCATCCGTTACCACTTTCTCTCCCATCACCCCCATGATTACCTGACGTATAAACATGCATCCGTCTTTACATTAAATGCAACCCTTTTTGGAAATCTCCCAAAAAAAATTTCATCCCATTTTTAATATTTGTGGCTGAGATTCAATCCATAATTCATCGTTTCCCCCAATAAAACCCAATCGTCGTTTTATCCTCTTCTTACCCGTTACCTAGGGTAAATTTTTTGCACCCCTCTTTATAAACCCATCTTCTTCTCCATCAATCCTTTATGCTTTCTAAAAATCGATTGTCTCTCAACTTTCATAAACCTCCATAACTCTCAAAGAACTCTGTTTCTCTTTTCTCACAATGGTGAAATCCGGTGCATCCAAGAAGCAATCCAACACTTTAGGTTTTGCAAATCCGATAGGTTAAGACTCTCCATCAATCGCCTCCAGCAATTTCAGAGCTGTATTTGAAGATCATCCTTCATACAATGCTCCCATCAAACTCATGATCAAGTTCCTCAAGAATCACCCTCTATTTGGACCCTTTGATGCATTTACGAAAATCATACCAATTTCGACGTTGTTCAAGTGTGCTTTTTCGGCATATCAAGCACTCCAAAATCCTCAAGAAGTGCATCTCCATCTTGTGAATGACGCATTGGTCATTCTGACCAAGGAGAAGTTCCTAACATCCATCAGTCTACTGGTTTATCCATCGATCAAGTTCTTCTCCCCATAATTGGTGGATATTACTGCTGCACTATACCAAATGGGATACCAAAAGAGAATCAAGGGTATCGACGAATTCAAGAAAAATCAACTGCCCGCAGTGTGGCAATATGTGTGCCACTTCATCATCCGAATTCTATCCGGCAGAACCGGAAGAACTGACAATATGGGGCTTAAGCTCCTTGAATTGGTTTGGAGCATATTCACAGGGCATGATGTGAATTATGGGCAAATTCTATGGGATGACTTCCTTCAATACATCCCTAAGGAACACCGCAAGGAAAACCCAATAGAACTCACCTTTGCTAGGTTCTGGTCACTGTGCATCCTGGATCTTCATGCCGATGCAGCCATTCCCATGGGCAACGACATCAATCTTTTTGCTACAAAAGATCTAAAAAGGTACAATCCTTCATCCGATCAATCTCTTTTTGAACCAATCTGCAGGCTTCCCAACCATATTCTCTCTACTCTTGGTCCTGAGACTGCTGATGTCTCAGACCATATTGAGGCTACGGGGGGTATTGCCCCATACCCTTCTACCCCGCCTCTTCCATCCACAACCATTATCCCTGAGGCTACCGCAGTCCCCTCTGCCACTACTCTATCCAATCTTTCTCAAAGAAGAAAGACATTGGCATCCAAAAAGAAACAAAAAACACCACAGAAAGATGCTCCCAAACCAACCGCAGCCACCAAGAAACGCAAAACCAAACCAATCACTATATCAATCAGTGATTCTGAAGAGGATAGGCAACCAATTTCAATCCTTAAGAAAAGAAAAACCACCAACACCTCTAGCCAAATGTGTGATCGGACTGATACCTGAGCCTCTCCACAGACTAAGGTAGTCCTTCGGATTGCCGCAACTCCATTCAATACCACCATCGAATACCACTCAAGCTCATCATGTGAGCTTGTTTCATCATCATCATCATCTGAACGAGGAGACAATCCCCCAGTTCTATCTCAAGCAGATAAATCTGACATCGCCCTAAGGTCTCCAGGGCTTCCCGACTGCATTGTTTTTTCTTTGGAGGAGTTAGACTCCATCCTCTTGAACATATCCCAAACACTTCAAATACCAATCCATCCACAGAGCACTTCTTTCGCTCATGCCAGAACGGAGCCGAGGCCAAACGTGACCACGAGTCATGGAGACCAAGGAAGCTCCGGAAATCCTACTCTGCTTCCATCATTTACAGGTGGTTTAGGCATGGTGAGCACACATGTGCAAGGATCTGTGAACCCAAGGGACACCTTGGTGCGCACTCAAAGAATTGACGGGGATGATTCAAGTGATTCTTGGAGTCAGTATCAACCAACTACTGATGCCGAAATCAAGAAATATGCTGCCTTTTGAAGAGCATTCCAATCCCGAAAGGATCAACAAGTCAAACAGCAACAGCAAAAGGAACAAGAACTTCAGGTGATTGCTAAGTATTGGGCTTATGCAATCAACAATGCCTATACTGTAGCAAGAATTCTTCATATTCAAGACTGGCTGTCTCAGAAGGCCGATTTACTCCTCAAAGCTCAAGCAGCATCCGCAGTCCAACATACCACCCAAATTCCTCCCACTACGGTTCTTGAAACGTCACAAGATGAAGGTCCTGAAATAGCAATCAGCTCAGCTCGTACCTTCGGTCTTGATGATGATGAGGTACAAGAAGTAAACAAACCCTCTACTTCTGACGAAGACCTCATGATATTTGATGAAGGTGAAGAATCAAGTGGTTCCCACCACTCCACCTCAAAGCCCAAGAAGAAGAAGAAGAACTTAGTCACCAGAAAAGAGTTTTTATCTCTCCAGGCAAAAGTCGATCAAATCCTGGCTGCGGTCAAACCAACTCAACCGCAACCCGAGGATGTTCCTGGACCTCAATCGCTGATTGAAAGGATAGAAAGACTAGAAGCAAGAGAACGACTGGCTGCGTAGCGCATATCTTTAAAGGTCGAAATGGGAATCCGATCCCTCGTCAACAATCACAAAGCAGACCACAAAGACTTCATGGAAGCCACTGAACGCCTTATCGCCGAGGTCAATGCAATAAAAAATGATCTTCAAAATTCTATCAAAGTTCAAGCCTCTCAGTCTCAAAAAATAATAGATGAAACTGTTGGATTAATGTCTAAGTCCATAACTATATTTGGTATGTACTTGACCCGACCCGGCATGGTCCATTTGGGTTGCACTTCACCGACACAATTTATATGGATAATCTTTTGAGAATAGTATGTTTATGATTAATATTAATATGTTATAAGTTCTAATATATTAATATGGAATCATATTATTTAATTAGTATTGATCAAGAATTAATTTATAATTAATTAAGTGATCAAAAGGAACTAATTAAATATGGACTCTTATATATATGGAATGGGCCAAGTTCATTTAGGTTGGGCTAAGCTTTCATGGATAGTCCATGGAGTGTTTAACCCATGGATCCTAGGAAATGAAAGGTCATGGGTATTAGGGTTTAACCCTAATCCTCCATACTATATAAAGATGTATTTGGTTGGTGAAATTGGCACTAGTGTGGATACACTAAAGAAGGGCTAGCTAATTTCACTAGAGAGAACCAAGTAATCATATTCTCTAAAGTATTCCAAGGTGTCTTGGTGATTTGTGATTCCACTTGAGGCTTCCACACTATTGGGGCTAAGCTCTTAAAGCTTGAAGACATCAAGCTACATCAAGAGGTATGTATTCTATCTTGTTACATTCATAGTTTTTGTATGCTAGATTAGGATAATACCTTGGATGTTCTTATTTGCATGTATAATAGAGAAAACATAGATCCAAGGTATTTAGGGTTGCATGTACACTTAGGAAGTGTTAGCATGCTCAAAACCCAACAGAAACTCATACCGCTTATGAGTCCACCATCTTGGTTCTTCACTCCACCATCAACCGCCTTCAACGATTATTAACAACCAACTTCCATGGCCCATAAATCCTTCAACCCACTAAGGAGATTCATCGCCTACTGTTCAAATCATCCTCTCCAACCAATCAACAACTCACAGACGCTATCAAAGCTCAATTTCAGGAGGCCTTATCCAAAATTGATGGCCTTTGGACATGGCTTGAGGAAGCTCCGGTTTGGACTTCCTCAGGAGGGGGAAGTGAGACAGATCAAGCCCATCAATCTCATCAATCAGATCATGATCCTCAATCTCAGCAATTAACTTCACCACATCAAACTCCACCTATCATCACTGACAAATTCCCACACCACAACCATCATCTCACAATGCGCCTCACGTTCCGGAGAAACCTCAAACTCCCCCACATTTCAAACATCTTGAGGAGCATATGCCATCTCCAAGCTCAACATATTCTCCCACCACCGTCCAAAGGAAGAAAGACCGGAGGGCATCCAAACTTGGTGAAGAGATCTAGAGGCTATGCGGATTTGATACAGTCATGGATGAAACTATGGTCAATTCTTGGGTTAATCCACACCGAGGACTGCTGGATGAAGACTACGTTCCTCATCATACATATGCTGAGCCCTTTACTGATGGTTACTGGGATATCCCCATCTCACCTAATTCCAAATACTTCACTGTGTTTGAGTCATTTGATCAAAGCCTTCCAAATGCTAAACGATTGCCTATGGAATTTGAGAGACTTCCAAAAATTCTATGTAAAACATGCTTCTCCCTTTGAGCACAGTGGTAAACTACAGAGCCAAAAAGTTTATGAAAGCAGAGTTTTTCCAATATACTCTGACCTGAAGGGAACAAGATTATGTAAGGAACCAAGCTGATTTTCCTTGAATGAATCCGGAGGAGATTTTCCTCATTGCAATTGTGTTCCAGGGCAATACAGAGAAATATCTGAAGATACAAGTTGCACTTTATAGAGTCAACAACTTTCTGATGGATACTGTATGCAATTTTGCTAATCGATGCATATCTCTATCCTACCATTGCGAAGAAGCATGAGTTACCTCCACTTGATCCAGCATTGATGCCCTCTGAAGGCTTTGAAGAAAGACCCTTAGGTGCATCCAACTTCCCTGAACTCGGTGTCATCTTCAAAAGAAAAACCAATAATGTCAAATATTTCATCCCTACCTCTGCTATTCATCATCTAACAAAGAAGCAGCTTGACATCTATCAGACCGCAGTTGAAAAGTCTAAATACACGACTCAGGAAGTAAAGTTTGAAATTCTAAGGAGGATCACTTTGCTAGAAAGTGTAAGGAAGTTTTGGTGGATTATAATCAAGCATCTTCGTCTTGATAAGTGATTGAAGTTAAATAGGTCACTTGGGGGGAAATTGTTAGAACACTGAAAGCGACCCTCTTGAACTTTCCAGAACTGCAGCCAACTTGCTACCGTAATGAAATCATCTACCGCAATCATCCAAAGTAAGAAGACAACAAGCTTTTGAACTTAGTCTTTTTGTCTTTTCTTTATGCTTTCTATTTTCCATTATGCCTTGCATGGCTACTTCTAAAAGTTATCTTTTGTAATGCTTAAGTCTCTATAAATAGAGCTCACTTGTTCTGAATAACATATGCATCTTCAAGTATCTTTACTACTTATCTCAGAAATCTTCTTCTCACTATCATATCTGATGATAATCTCTCTTCGGAGCAAGTCCTTGTGACTTCTTCACTAAGTTTGATCTCTCTTACTAACTTTGGTTTGAATGCATTCCAAGTTATGAATCAACTTACATGTATTCTTGATATAACAATTGCTGTCATTTACATTACTTTACTTTCCGCATCTAACTCACTAACTTCTAACTATTAATATTATTGTTGAGCTAACAGATCCTTCGAGATTAACTATTCCGCTATATACTTGTTCTAACCATTTTTGTTCAATTGTATCTCAAAGTTCTTCTCTCAGCAACCATCCATTACATTATATAAATTATCAGAGTGTGTCCATAAACATATTAATGAAAAAGAAATAGATAGAGTGCATGCCGCGCCATCACGCCTTGCCCTTGCTTTTCAGCTCCGATGTACCTGAAACAATTCAACAACTTGTAAGCAAAATGCTTAGTGAGTTCCCCAAAGCATACCAAACAGCACACATAATCATATCCAAGTAACATATCACATAGGCCATGCATACATAGAACCAGCAAAAATGCCATGGGCTACCCCACATGGACTTTACCTAGGACTGCCATGGGCTACCCCACATGGTCTTACATCCAATGCCATGGGCTACCCCACATGGTCTTTACCTAGGACTGCCATGGGCTACCCCACATGGTCTTACATCCAATGCCACGGGCTCCCCCCAGGGTCTTAATGCAAAACATACGATCACATTACATATCAAACACAAAGCGATTGCACATATATCATAAACACATAATGGGTCGGCCTTGGTGCCGTAGACCCATGGGTATGGTGAGAAGACTCACCTTCGCCCGAAGAATACGAATACTACACTCTTAATGACCTGCCACCTCCCGAACAGGATAATAACAACAATAATATCATCAATGATTGGTCCATAAATTATCCCAAGGGAGGGCCCAACTACTCTTGCATTGCAAATGGGCCCAGGATCTAAGTCCAACATCCTTAATGGGCCCCCTTGGCCCAAAAAGGCCCACCCAATATGCCCATGATCCAACTGATAAAAGCCTTTACCCTCAGAATCCTATCAGGCTCAATAACCCAAAAGAGGCCCAAAAGTTCGACAGCCCAAAACAAGATCGGCCCAAACTGTCCTGCGTACGCGCTGCGTACGCTTCAGTTACGCATAGCGTACCGGGTTTTCAACGGTTACGCGTATCGTCCACGGAGTATGCTCGGTGTAAGTTTCAGTTAAGCACTTTCCCTATTAAGTGCTTATTATGTCATTCTTTTATGTCCAGAATCTAGATCTTAGTCCATTAACACCTCCTAGGGCATAAAGTCGCTAACTTTATGCCTTTGCGTGTCCATTAAACCTCCAAAGCCATCAGTAAGACCTTTCCCAAGTCTATAATTCATTCAGAAGGTGAATACCTCCACCAAGCTCTCACTTCTATGCTCTTAAATGGCTTAAGGACCTTAGATATGACCTTATTATCGAATGGGGACGATCTAGCCAACAAATGAGGCCCAAAATCCATCAAAAGGACCAACTACAAAAGCCCTAGCTAGATCTAAAGAGCAAAGAGGAAATGTGAAAGCTTTTTACCTCTAAAAGCTCTGAAATATGATTATCATGCAAGATCTTGAAGCTCCCTCCTGATCCAAGCTTGCTTGACCAACTCTTCTCTTTGAAATGAACACTAAAGATCACAAAAGCACACTTTAAGAGCTCATAAATGATTCCTCAAGGCTTCCAGCAGTGAAATGACGTTCAAGGGTGGTGGAGGCTCTCCAGGCTTTAGTCTCAAGGGCTTAAAGTCGTTTATATAGGCCTCAAGTCTGCAATTAGGGTTTTCTGGTCCCTTATGCGTATGCCCCACGTAAACCCTGGTACGCCCTGCATACCTCCAAACACCCGCGACCATAAAAGGTCCTAGTATGCTAAGCGTACTCCTAAGTACGGCCAGCATACTAAGGGACTGATAGTGCAACAATTCTAATTTAAAAGGGGTTTCATGACCTACCTTTTATTTATGGATGTTACAACTCTCCCCCACTTGAACTAGACTTCACCCTCGTAGTCCGTGAATGAAAACGGATAAGGGTAATGCTCCCGCATCTCCTCCTCGAGCTCCCAAGTCCACTCAGAGCCCTTTCGATGTTGCCATTGCACCTTTACCATCTTTACTTCCTTATTTCGAACCGTCTTCGTCATCCTGTCTAGTATGGAAATTACCCTTTCGACAGAATTCAGTCCCCCATCCACCTGAATGTCATCCAATGTTATAACCATGGACTCGTCAGCAATACACTTGTGAAGCTGAGATACGTGGAAGGTGTTGTGAATCTGACTAAGCTCCTCGAGGATCTCTAATCGATAGGCCACCTTGCCTACTCGGGCTAGGATCCTGAACGGACCTATAAATCGAGGACCCAACTTGCCTTTCTTACGGAACCTGATAATCCACTTCCAGGGTGACACCTTCAATAAGACAAAATCCCCCACTTGAAATTCAAGTTCTGATCGCCGTCGGTCAGCATAACTCTTTTTTCGACTCTGTGCGGCCCGCAACCGGTCTCGTACCTGCTGGATCAACCCGGAGGTCTTGATTACCACCTCCGTGCTCCCCATGACCCGATGACCGACCTCGTCCCAGCATACGGGGGTCCTGCACCTCCGACCATATAACATCTTGAATGGAGCTCGATCGATACTGGCATGATAACTTTTATTGTATGAGAACTCTGCCAGTGGGAGATATGTATCCCAACTTCCTCTAAAATCTAGCACACATGCTCGCAACATGTCTTCTAATGTCTAGGTCATCCTCTCACTCTATCCATCAGTTTGAGGGTGATATGTTGTAATGAAATGTAATGGAGTATCCAGTTCCTCATGAAACTTTTTCCAAAATCTGGATGTAAACCGAACATCCCTATTCGAAACCACCGACACCGGCACCCCGTGCCTGGCCACCACTTCTCGAACATAGACGTCTGCTAACTTTTCTGTAGATATGCTCTCGGTGATTGGAATGAAGTGGGCTCTCTTTGTCAGACTGTCTACAATGACCCATATGGCATCCACCCCTCTCGTCGTCCTCGGTAGCTCTGTAATGAAGTCCATAGTGATCTCTTCCCACTTCCACATGGGAATAGGTAACGGATGAACCTTTCCATGAGGCCGCTGGTGCTCGGCTTTGACCTTCCTGCAGGTCAAGCATCGCTTCACAAACCAAGAGATTTCTTGCTTCATGCAGGTGTTGGAATAGTGTCTAAGGCTACAACTATATTAGACATGTATTTGACCCGGTTGTGCATCGTCCTTTTGGGTTGCCTTCACCATAGCAACTTGATAGGATGATTTATTAAGAGAGAGTAAATATTATTAATATATTATGAGAATAATATAAAGAATAATATATTGTTAGTTGATTAATATAAGTCATAGAATTAATTGGAATTAATTTGGTGACTTAGAGAGATTAATTAAATAAAAGGGTATAAACTGTCAATTGTTTGATACTAAACTTTAGACTGTAAATCCATATTGATATGCATTGGACGGATTCTAGAAGCTAAGGATTGCTTCAAATCGTCCAAGGGGTTATCTAAGGAATGGATTTGGATAACTTTAAGAGAAGATTATCCAATTAGGGTTTAGGTTGTAAAACTTATGGAGTCTACAAGTATAAATAGACCCTATGGCATAAGGAAATCAGAACTTCACCAAAAGTAGAGAAGCCCTGGCCGAATTCCTCCCCTCTCCTCTCTCCCAAATCATCCTCCTTGCTATGTGTTGTTTGTAAGCCATTAGAGGAGTGACAATTGTGACTCTAGAAGCTCCAAGACAACAAGATCAACAAGGTATTCAAAGGTAAGATTCTACATCTGTTTCAATATTGTTATTACACCTAAATAGTCATTAGAAGTCTTGGATTCAAAGCATGTTTAATTAGAAAGTCTAGATCCAAGCATTAGGGTTTTGCATGCGCACATAGGAAAGTTTTTATGGCTAAAACCCACCAGTGGTATCAGAGCCTAGCTTGGTTTTCATTAAATTGTTGCTTAATTGTCTGAAACTAAACTGCAAAATTCGATTCTTGTGTTTTTGAGTCATGGACTCGACGAGTTCCAAAGTGGACTCGGCGAGTTAGCCTGACTCGGCGAGTCCCTTTGTGCACTCGGCGAGTCCAAGCATCAGGAATGGCCAGATTCGGCATTTCTTCATGATTATCTTATGGAAACTTACCTTAATCATATTAGATCAATCCTAATCCGATTTTTTGATATATATGACTATAATCTTGATCTAATTAAATATATTTATCAACTAATAAAATATTTAATTTCCTTATATGATAATTAATCAATTATTTTGATAATTTTGGTAATTATCATAAAAGAAATCTTGAATAAATCAAATATAGATAATTAGGAAATTAATTGTAAATTGAAATTGTTTGTTATTTGATCCTCCATGTTTTAAATGTTTAAAACTTGTCCTCAAGTTTTGAAATTTATATTTTGTGATTAAAAGTTTTAATTTAGACAACTTAACTTTCAAACCCTAGATTTTAAAAGGTTTAAAATACAACCCTATACTAATATAATATTACAAGAATAATATATATATATATATATATATATATATATATATATATATATATAACTAAAATGCTAGTCTTACCGTTAGTAGGCCTCATTCACGAAGCCGATCTATAAGGTGGGTATAAGATTGCGGCCTATAAAATGGCGCTTAATGGGTGTACACTTACACCCACCGCTTGCTTGATCGGTGGAGGGTCGTTAGCCGAACGGGTAGGATAGGGCAACCTCATCCTCTCATTAAAAGTATAATAAGTAATACAAAGTAACTACACATTTTTTTTAAAATTTCCCAATCTTAGTTACTTTAGGAAAAGTGAATTGATGCAATCCCATGAAATTATACCTTGCACCCTTGCTATGAAGTTAGTGGAGCGTGTGTGGTTTTCCGGCACACTAATTGGTTCTAAGCAAAGGTGGCAAATGGTGATTCATTGTTTATCATAGTTCGATGGAGCGTGTGTGGTTAACCGGCACATCGAATAGGTGATTGTTACAATGAAGGCACGATGTAAATTTGCATGGTAATTCACACCCGCTTTGTGATCCTCGGTATCCTAGTCACAAACAAGAAGGGCATATCGAGATTTAAACATGCCATTGAATAGTTTCAATGAATCTCATCCGATCCTAGGAATTCTCAATACATTTAAGACTTATAGTTTATTTTTATGGTGGAGAATTAGTGAATCGTCATTCACTTACCTTCAATTTATTTGCATGTTAGATTACGGCATCCCTTTTCTAATATGTAAATGTTGTTGTAGGATCCTAGCCCTAATTTTTCTTATTGGGTGATAATTAGGGATTCTTATTCTAATCTATCTTTGTCCTTTTCCTTTTGTAGATGTCGAACGCAAACAACGTCGCTGCTAGTTCTTTCACGTTGATGAGCCTTTGCCAAAAGGTCACCTTCGATGGAACGAACTTTAGCGAATGGATAAGATACATTTGCACCATTGCTCGCTATGAGGATAAGGAGTATGTCCTCGATGAGAAGCTCGAGAAGATCATCCCTGAAATCGCTACTCCGGCTGAAATCACCTCTTTTGAAACTCATGAGCGAGATGCAACGAAGGTACATTGCATGTTGATAGCCACCATGAACTCCGAATTCCAAAAGTCCTACGAGGACATGTACCCGTATGAGATGCATCAAGACTTATTGGAAAGATACCACCAGAACGTGAGACAAGAGCGTTATGAGATTTTCACTAACATGATTTCCGCTAAGATGGGTCATGGAGAATCTCTTACCGTGCACCTGCAAAAGATTCAATGGTATGTCGACCGCCTTCGCAAGTTAAATGTTGATTTTAGGGAAGACTTGGCGATCGACATGGTGCTTCACTCTTTGCCTCCGATGTACAATCAATTTAGGATGACCTACCACATGAACAAAGAGGAGGTCACCCTAAGGAAACTCCAAGGTCTCTTGAGGGTCGCTGAGAGCAACTTCAAAGACAAGTCTGTTGCACCAACTCCCAATCCACCCGCTGCTCCTGTCTTGGCTATTGGTCAAGGAAAGGGAAAGAAGAGGAAGGCTTCATCTAAGAACTATCGCAAGGTTAAAGCCCGAGATGGTGCCTCTTCTAGTGGGACCAAAGTTGATCCTGCTAAGCCCTGCCCTAACCCGAAGGAGGCAGAGTGCCACCACTGCCACAAGATAGGACATTGGAAGAGAAGTTGCCCAGAGTACCTGGAAGCCATCAAGGAAGGAAAGATCAAGCCATCTTTCGCAGGTATATACACAATTAAATCTAAAGATTCTAATCATGCTATTTCTTGGGTTCTTGATACCGGTTGTGGTTATCACATTTGTTCTAATGTGCAGGCACTAAGAAGAAGTAGGGATGTGGAGCAAGGAAGGATCAATCTAATCATGGGGAACAGAAGATCGTCGCCTGTGACCAAGATTGGAGTGTATTCTTTAGTGCTTAGGAATAATTTGTGTTTAGATTTGAACAATTGTTGCTATTCGCCAGAAATGGCTAGAAACATCATTTCATTTCATGGTTTATATAGACAAGGTTTTAGATTTTATTTTAATAATGAGAATGGTTCTATTTTGGCTTATCTAAATGGTGTCTTTTACTTTGAAGCTATACCATGTAATGGAATTTATGAAAATGTCATGATTGTTGATAACTTAGGAAATGATGTTTTGAACATAGATTCTTCCACTAGTATGGATAAAGCATCCTTGTGGCATTGTCGTCTTGGACATGTCAACAAGAAACGCATAGCCCAACTCTAAAAGGATGGAGTGTTGGAGTCATTCGACCTTAGGGAAGATGACACATGCGAGTCTTGTTTACTTGGAAAGATGACTAAGTCGCCCTTCACAAGTACGTGTGAAAGGGGTGAGGGTCTATTGGAATTAATACATACCGATGTATGTGGACCATTTTGATCAACCACGAAGGATGGGAACCGCTTCTACGTGACTTTTACCGATGATTATAGTAGATATGGGTATATCTATTTAATCAAGCAAAAGTCAGAAACCTTTGAAAAGTTCAAAGAGTTCAAGAATGAAGTGGAGAATCAATTGGGCAGGAAAATCAAGATGCTTCGATCTGATCGAGGAGGAGAGTACCTAAGTCTTGAATTCCACGATTATCTCAAGGAGTGTGGAATAGTTTCGCAATTGACGCCTCCTAGGATACCGCAGTTGAATGGTGTGGAAGAAAGGCGTAATCGAACCTTATTGGATATGGTTCGCTCTATGATGAGTCGTGCTTCACTACCTATCTCTTTTTGGGGGTATGCCTTAGAGACTGCCGCCCATATCCTTAACCGAGTCCCTACTAAGAAGGTTGCCAAAACACCTCACGAGATGTGGACAGGGAAAGCTCCCTCGTTGGCACATATCAAGGTTTGGGGTTGCGAGGCTTTCGTAAGACGAGATACTCACGACAAGCTTGAACCTCGAAGTGAGCAATGTATTTTCATCGGATACCCACATACATCCTTTGGATATCTCTTCTATAGACCGAAGGACAATGTTGTCTTCGTTGCGAGGAGAGGAGTTTTCCGAGAGCGAGAACTCATAGGCCAAGGAGACAGTGGGAGGCAAATCGAGCTTGAAGAGATTCAAGAGTCGATAGATGAAGGAACCTCTACCGCTGGCACTCAACCCGAGGAGAAAACTCCGGTTGAACCGATTGACGAGTCCTTACTTCTTAGACGTTCCGATAGAGTTAGAGTTCATCCCTAGTTTTATGGTTTTCATATTACTACCGAAGGGGACACGTATATTAGTGATGGTACACTAATAAATCTCGATGAACCTAATAGCTATAAGGAAGCCATGGTAGGCCCAGAGACTGCAAAATGGAAAGAGGCAATCGATAGCGAGATCCAATTCATGTATGATAACCAAGTTTGGAATTTGGTTGATTATGTGCCCGGACGTATGACCGTTGGGTGCAAATGGATCTTCAAGAAGAAGACCGACGTGGATGGAAACATACACACATATAAAGCGCGATCGGTTGCGAAGGGCTTTACTCAAACTCCCGGAGTTGACTATGATGAGACCTTCTCACCAGTTGCGAAGATAAAATCTATTAGAGTGATGCTAGCTATTGCCGCATTTCATGATTATGAGCTTTGGCAAATGGATGTCAAGACCGCTTTCCTTAATGGAAAGTTGGCTGAGGATGTTTACATGGCTCAGCCAGAGGGGTTTGTGGATACGAAGCATCCGAATAGAGTGTGCAAGCTTGAAAAGTCCATTTATGGACTTAAGCAAGCATCTCGCAGATGGAATCTTTGCTTCGATGAGAAAGTCAAAGAGTTTGGATTTGTACGAAGCGAAGACGAATCATGTGTATATGTAAAAGCCAGTCGAAGTATAGTAAGCTTCCTCGTTCTATATGTCGATGACATATTACTCATAGGAAATGACATCCCGACTCTGTAGGAGGTTAAGTCGTGGCTCGGGAAGTGCTTCGCTATGAAGGACCTCTGAGAGGCTTCTTACATTTTGGGAATAAGGATAGTAAGAGAAAGAAGTAAGAGACTAATTGGACTTAGTCAGAATACTTACTTAGAGAAGGTACTAAAACGTTTTAGTATGGAGAACTCGAAAAAGGGAGAATTACCGATACAAAGTAATGTGAAGTTGAGCTAGCAGAAATGAGTCGAGTACCATACGCTTCCGCAGTTGGCTCAATCATGTACGCTATGACTTGTACTCGCCCTGATGTAGCCTTCGCTTTGAGCATGGTTAGAAGATATCAAGGGAATCCTGGCAGAGCACATTGGATTGCGGTGAAGAATATCCTTAAGTACCTTCGGAGGACGAAGGAATGGTTCTTAGTCCGCGGAGGGAGTGATGACTTGAAGGTGCGAGGGTATAGTGACGCCAGTTTTCAGACCGACAGGGACAACTACCCTTCGTAGTCGGGCTGGGTCTTTACCCTAAATGGAGGAGCAGTGACATGGAAGAGTTCCAAGCAGGAAACCGTAGTTGATTCAACGTGCGAATCAGAGTACATTGCAGCGAGCGAAGTGTCGAAGGAGGCAATATCGCTAAAGAACTTCATCGGTGATCTTGGAGTTGTACCTGCCATAAAGGAGCCCATGGAGATTTTCTGTGATAACGAAGGAGCGGTTGCCTTGACCAAGGAACCGAGGGATCATGGTAGATCAAGACATATCGACAGAAAATATCACTTCATTAGACATCGTGTAGAAGAAGGAGAACTCGTAGTGAAGAGGATATCATCAGAAGATAACCCAGTAGATTCGCTTACGAAGGGTCTGAGTAGGGTTAAGCACTTACAGCAAGCTAGAAGTATTGGGCTGAAGGATGATATGAGCATAGATTAGATAGTATTAGAAACATGTAATAGATAAATGTAATTAACATTTAATGATTAAATAAAGGAGTTTTATTTATAAGTAATGTTGCTATCTTATGTTAATTATTTAACTACTGTTTCACTTTGCATGTTTTGACTTCCGGAATAATTGAGTTTATTAGGAATAATCGAATTGTTCAAAATTGTCCACAATCGTTCATATGTTGGAAGTAGATATGAATGAAGATTGTCATGAATTGGTGTGTAGATTGTCTAAATGGTATTATACATAGCAAAGGATTGCTGCAATGTTCATGAGTGCTTATGAACTAGTTTTTAGCATTGGAACAAACCCGCGCTTGCTGGAATCACCTTATAGAATATGATATAAAAGGGTGATCGCAAGACGATAATATCATATAGTCTTAAAACCTAGATATATGGTTTGTTATTTGTTAATTGGTTGTACATTGATAATGCGAAAACGCATCAGTAACTCGGTGTTATAAAACGCATTGTTGTGTATAGTTGGTTAATGGATAAGTAAATGCATATAAGTCGAAGTTTATCTGTAACTTTTATCTAAGAAGGTGAAAGCAATATCTCGGCCGCTCGATGATTTGATTTGACTTATGTGTCGGGCCCGGTCAGAACTGAATTGATGTGTTCGATTAAGTTCTATGTCAAATAAATCAGAGATCGAGAAACCTAAATCCTTGACTAACCATTCCATAGGATTGTCAGCATGATATCCAACAGAGGACTGTACGATCTCTTATCTAAAGGATAAGATTTATTAGATCAGAGTTTGACAGCGTCTTTGAGAGCTATGATTGCAAACCGAATTATACTTGTGCATATAGTTACTAGACTTATCCAAGTGGGAGACTGTTGGAATAGTGTCTAAGGCTACAACTATATTAGGCATGTATTTGACCCGGTTGTGCATGGTCCTTTTGGGTTGCCTTCACCATAGCAACTTGATAGGATGATTTATTAAGAGAGAGTAAATATTATTAATATATGATGAGAATAATATAAAGAATATGGTTATTTGATTAATATAAGTTATAGAATTAATTGGAATTAATTTGGTTACTTAAAGAGATTAATTAAATAAAAGGGTATAAACTGTCAATTGTTTGATAGTTAAACTTTAGACTGTAAATCCATATTGATATGCATTGGACGGATTCTAGAAGCTAAGGATTGCTTCAAATCGTCCAAAGGGTTATCTAGGGAATGGATTTGGATAGCTTTAAGAGAAGATTATCCAATTAGGGTTTAGGTTGTAACCCTTAAGGAGTCTAAAAGTATAAATAGACCCTATGGCATAAGGAAATCGGAACTTCACCAAAAGTAGAGAAGCCCTGGCCGAATTCCTCCCCTCTCCTCTCTCCCAAATCATCCTCCTTGCTATTTGGTGTTTGTAAGCCATTAGATGAGTGACAATTGTGACTCTAGAAGCTCCAAGACAACAAGATCAACAAGGTATTCAAAGGTATGATTCTAGATCTGTTTCAATATTGTTATTACACCTAAATAGTCATTAGAAGTCTTGGATTCAAAGCATGTTTAATTAGAAAACCTAGATCCAAGCATTAGGGTTTTGTATGCGCACATAGGAAAGTTCTTATGGCTAAAACCCATCAGCAGGGCCACCAGTAACTATGTCTCAAGTCTCTATACATCTTTGTTGCCCCTGGGTGTATAGAGAACTTAGACTTTTGAGCCTCCTCCAATAGCCTTTGCCTCACTCCCCCGCCAAAGGTACCGACACTCGTCCACATTGAGTCAAAAGGCCGCGACTATCCTTAACAAACAATGGATACTGGCCCCATATTTTCTCTGATTTCCAGTTTTCCTTCTTTACCCCATCAACCTAAGCCCCTCTGATCATATCCAAAAAAGGTGACATCACCGTCATCCTCATACAAATGTTCCTAATAGGGGACCCTGCCGCTTTGCGACTCAAGGCATCAGCCACCACGTTGGCATTCCCTGGGTGATACAGGATTTCGCAATCATAATCTTTAAGTACATCCAACCATCTCCTCTATCGCATATTAAGGTTCTGCTGATCCATCGAATACTTTAGACTCTTGTGATCAGTATAGATGGTAAACCGCACCCCATACAGATAGTGCCTCCAAATCATGAGGGCGAACACCACCGCCCCCAGTTCCAGGTCATGTGTGGGGTAATTTTCCTTGTGAGGCTTTAACTGCCTCGAGGCATAGGCAATCACATGCCCTCGCTGCATCAATACTACACCCAATCCTGAAATCGATGCATCACAATATACCACCAAATTGTCCAATCCTTCAGGCAGTACGAGGACTGGAGCCTCGCATAACCTCTACCTCATAGTCTCCAAAGCCTTCTACTAACCCTCATCCCACCAAAAAGTCACATTCTTCTTGGTCAAACGCGTCAATGGCATAGCAATCTTGGAGAAATCCTAGATGAATCTCCGATAGTAACCCGCTAAACCCAAAAAGCTACGAATTTCCGAGGCGTTTCTCGGTACCCCCTATCGCATCACCGCCTCCACCTTTGCTGGATCAACCGAAATACCTTTTTGATTCATGACATGCCCCAAAAACTGCACTTCTCGTAGCCAGAAATCACATTTGGAGAACTTTGTATAAAGTTTCTCTGCCCTCAAAGTCTCCAGTACCTCCCTCAAATGTTGTTCGTGCTGCTCTCTGGTTTTGGAGTAAACCAGGATATCGTCGATAAAAACGATCACAAACCGATCCAACATCGGTTTGCATACCCTATTCATGAGGTCCATGAATGCTGCCGGAGCATTGGTGTGTCCGAATGGCATCACCACAAACTCATAATGCCCATACCGAGTTCTGAAAGCTGTCTTCAGTATATCCTCTTCCCTAATCCTCATCTGATGATACCCGGACCTGAGATAAATCTTGGAGAACCAAGATGCACCTTGAAGTTGATCAAACAAATCATCGATCCTTGGCAAAGGATAGCGGTTCTTCACTGTCAACTTGTTTAGCTCCCTATAATCAATGCACATCCGGTGCGTCCCGTCTTTCTTTTTCACGAAAAGGATCGGTGCACCCCACGGTGAACTACTTGGACGAATGAACCCACGGTCTAATTGTTCTTGAAGCTATGCAGATAACTCTTGCATCTCGGGTGGTGCCAACCGATATGGTGCCTTTGCTATTGGTTCGGCACCCGACACCAAGTCAATACGAAACTCCACCTGTCTCTCCAGAGGCACCCTAGGCAGTTCTTCAGGGAAAACGTCCAGAAAGTCCTGAACAACTGGCACACTGCCCACATTCGTCGCGGCCCCTATCCTTGTATCCGCGACATAAGCCAGAAACCCCATGCAACCCTGCTGAAGAAACCTCCTTGCCCTCGCAGCCGAACACAGGGTCGGTCCCTGCAAGGTCCCCTAACCATGAATAACCATCTCTCCCCCACTAGAGGTTCGAACACGAACCAACTGGCGCTCGCAATCGATGATGGCCCCACTGGCCCCCAGCCAGTCCATCCCTACAATCACCTTCAGCCCTCGCAACGGTATTGGAACTAGGTCGACTCGAAATATCTCCCCAAGCACATTCAGGACACAGTCCCGATACACCCTTGCAGCACTAACGGTGCGATCAGTCGCAATCTCAACCTCGAGTGGGGAGTCCAAGATCCCTGGTGTATGCCGGAATTTCTTGCTAAGCGCAAGAGACACAAATGATCGGGTAGCACCCGAGTCGAACAAAACATGAGCAGTCATACCATTGACTAAAAAGGATCCTGAATAACCATGATATAGACATAAGCCATAAAATTACAATAAGCTGTAAGGTAATAGTTACATACCAGTCACGACGTCTGGTACAACCCGAGCCTCCTCAGTAGTTAGCTGGAACGCCTTGCTCTTCACCGTCGAAAAATCCGCCTTGATAGGGCGGTTATCAGTGATCCTCAGTGTGGCAGGTGGGAGCGCCGCCACCGCTTCTCCTCCTCCCTGCAACCTAGGGCATTCGGCCTTTTTATAGCCTGTTTTATTGCAGTGGAAACATATCAAGCCCTTCTTGGGGAAATCCTTACTCATGTGGCCCTGTTGGCCACAAGAGTAACATCTTGTCATCCCAGACGTCCTACACACCCCGCTATGGAATCTCCCACACATGGTACACCAGCCCCGACCTTGCTGGCCCTTACCCGAAGAATCAGAGGTCTTAGGCTTCTTAGCCTAACCCCCCGCCACCTATGCCTGATCATTCTTCCACTTCGTGCGGTTATCAAACTCTATTTCCCTCTCTCGGGCCTTTTCCACCATCTCGTTTAGGGTCTTGCACCCTGTAAAGCTCACAAACTCCCGGATATCGTCCCTCAACATGGAATGATATCAGGTACGCCTCATTTCTTCATCGGTAGCATACTGCGGAATCAATAAGGTTCGCTCCCGAAACTTGGCGGTGATTTCCGCCACAGTCTCGGTGGTCTACTACAAATCATGAAACTCCCTTACTAGCCGTTGCACCTCAATAGGCGGTGCAAACTCCAAATCAAACTGTCGAAAGAACTCGGCCCATGACATTTCAGCCACTCCAGCTGGCCCCACCTGGCTGGTAACCTCGTCCCACCATTCGCGAGCCCTGTCTCTCAACATACACGAAGGAAACCCAACCATTGCCACTTCCGGACAGGAACTCATGCATTGGGCATTCTCAATATTTGCCACCCAGCGATGGCTGACAATGAGGTCCCTGGCCCTAAAGAATTCCAGCGCTCCACACGCCTTGAACTCCTGGAAGGAGGGAGTTCGGGTCCCAATATGTCCCGCTGCCAACTCTGTCCTGAAAGATCTGAGTCTCTCCTCCATAATACCCTCCTTGACCATCCCAAAATAACTGAGGTTGCATCAAGGATGCCCCTGGTAGCCTCAATTGTAATGAGTTCTCGCAGCCTCTCATCAATGACGTCAGTAGTGTCTCCCGATCCTGCACCGGATCCCGATCCCGATCCTGTCCCTCCTGCTCCAAATCGTGTCACCACCATGAAAAATAAAATTTCATAAATAACAAAGATTAGGGTTTCCGCATAAGGGATAATCCCACACCGATCCTCCTTGGGTTGTCGGGTCCATCAGTGCCTTGGGCACGGATCCTACGCTTGTAGTAGTACGGGCCCAATACTACCTTCTATACTTACATGTGCTTTTCTCCACTGCTCAATCCGAAAACTCCAAATTTTTCCCATGACTGGACCATACCCCGCACTTACCACACATTACCATCACTAACCATCCTAAAGGTTCCTCTACTCATAGCAATCACATCATCATAATAGGTTGCTCTTATGCATGCAAATTATACACAGATAAGGGATCAAATAGACTTTCGAATAAAAGATTCTACCCTAAGACCACAACCAAACAAGGAACAGGATATAAGGCCAAATCAATCATTCTGAGGCTATCAACTCCTAACCATATACAATTTTAAAAACACACACGTAGCTAATTCCACATAAGCAATCATGGTTCAAAAATTAGTATAACATGGAAAACATATAGGGGAACTACTTACTTGGCTCGGCTCATCACGCGCGTTGCACTCTCATCTTTTTGTTTTTATGTTATTATTTTGAAAACATTTCTACCATTCCCTAGTTTGAGTCCTGACACACTCGAGAGTGTGCCTGAATCCCCGAAACCAAGGCTCTTATACCAACTTGTAACAACCCAAATGTTACCACGAAAAAATTTGTTTAATTTAAATAACACATTGACATAAAACTCTGAATCTCATATTTAGTTTGAAACACGATCCATTACAATATATAAATTATCAAAGTGTGTCCATAAACATATTAATGAAAAAGAGATAGATCGAGTGCACGTCGCGCCATCACGCCTTGCCCTTGCCTTTCGGCTACGATGTACCTGAAATCATTCAACAACATCTAAGCAAAATGCCTAGTGAGTTCCCCAGAGCATACCACACACCACACGTATACATATCCAAGTAACATATCACATAGGCCATGCATACATAGAACTAGCAAAAATGCCATGGGCTACTGATGGGTTTTTGCCATAAGAACTTTCCTATGTGCGCATGCAAAACCCTAATGCTTGGATCTAGGCTTTCTAATTAAACATGCTTTGAATCCAAGACTTCTAATGACTATTTAGGTGTAATAACAATATTGAAACAGATCTAGAATCATACCTTTGAATTCCTTGTTGATCTTGTTGTCTTGCAGCTTCTAGAGTCACAATTGTCACTCCTCTAATGGCTTACAAACACCAAATAGCAAGGATGATGATTTGGGAGAGAGGAGAGGGGAGGAATTCGGCCAGGGCTTCTTTACTTTTTGGTGAAGTTCCGATTTCTTTATGCCATAGGGTCTATTTATACTTGTAGACTCCTTAAGGGTTACAACCTAAACCCTAAATAGATAATCTTCTCTTAAAGCTATCCAAATCCATTCCTTAGATAACCCCTTGCACGATTTGAAGCAATCCTTAGCTTCTAGAATCCGTCCAATGCATATCAATATGGATTTACAGTCTAAAGTTTAACTATCAAACAATTGACAGTTTATACCCTTCTATTTAATTAATCTCTTTAAGTCACAAAATTAATTCCAATTAATTATGTGACTTATATTAATCAAATAACAATATATTATTCTTTATATTATTCTCATAATATATTAATAATATTTACTCTCTCTTAATAAATCATCCTATCAAGTTGCTATGGTGAAGGCAACCCAAAAGGACTATGCACAACCGGGTCAAATACTTGCCGAATATAGTTGTAGCCTTAGACACTATTCCAACAGTCTCCCACTTGGATAAGTCTAGCATCTATATGCACAAGTATAATTCGGTTTGCAATCGTAGCTCTCAAAGACGCTGTCAAACTCTGATCTAATCAATCTTGTCCTTTAGATAAGGGATCGTACAGTCCTCTGTTAGATATCATGCTGACAATCCTATGGAATGGTTAGTCAAGCATTTAGGTTTCTCGATCTCTGATTTATTTGACATAGATCTTAATCGAACACATCAATTAAGTTCTGACCGGGCCCGGCACATAAGTCAAATCAAATCATCGAGCGGCCGAGATATCGCTTTCACCTTCTTAGATAAAAGTTACAGATAAACTTCGACTTATATGCATTTACTTATTCATTAACCAACTATACACAACAATGTGTTTTATAACACCGAGTTACTGATGCGATTTCGCATTATCAATGTACAATCAATTAACAAATAACAAACCATATATCTAGGTTTTAAGACTATATGATATTATCGTCTTGTGACCACCCTTTTATATCATATTCCATAAGGTGATTCCAGCAAGCGCGGGTTTGTTCCAATGCTCAAAACTAGTTCATAAGCACTCATGAACGTTGCAGCAATCCTTTGCTATGTCTAATACCATTTAGACAATCTACACACCAATTCATGACAATCTTCATTCATATCTACTTCCAACATATGAATGATTGTGGACAATTTTGAACAATTCGATTATTCCTAATAAACTCAATTATTCCGGAAGTCAAAACATGCAAAGTGAAACAATAGTTAAATAATTAACATAAGATAGTAACATTACTCATAAATAAAAATCCTTTATTTAATCATCAAATGTTAATTACATTTATCTATTACATGTTTCTAATACTATCTAATCTATGCTAATATCATCCTTCAGCCCAATACTCCTAGCATGCTGCATGTGCTTAACCCTACGCAGTCCCTTCGTAAGCGGATCTACTGGGTTATCTTCTGATGATATCCTCTTCACTACGAGTTCTCCTTCTTCTACACGATGTCTAATGAAGTGATATTTTCTGTCGATATGTCTTGATCTACCATGATCCCTCGGTTCCTTGGTCAAGGCAACCGCTCCTTCGTTATCATAGAAAATCTCCATGGGCTCCTTTATGGCAGGTACAACTCCAAGATCACCGATGAAGTTCTTTAGCCATATTGCCTCCTTCGACGCCTCGCTCGCTGCAATGTACTCTGATTCGCACATTGAATAAGCTACGGTTTCCTGCTTGGAACTCTTCCATGTCACTGCTCCTCCATTTAGGGTATAGACCCAGCCCGACTGCGAACGGTAGTTGTCCCTGTCGGTCTGAAAACTGGCGTCACTATACCCTCGCACCTTCAAGTCATCACTCCCTCCGAGGACTAAGAACCATTCCTTCGTCCTCCAAAGGTACTTAAGGATATTCTTCACCGCAATCCAATGTGCTCTGCCAGGATTCCCTTGATATCTGCTAACCATGCTCAAAGCGAAGGCTACATCAGGGCGAGTACAAGTCATAGCATACATGATTGAGCCAACTGCGGAAGCATATGGTACTCGGCTCATTTCTGCTATCTCAGCTTCGGTACTCGGACTTGAGTCTTACTCAACTTGGCATTACTTTGTATCGGTAATTCTCCCTTCTTCGAGTTCTCCATACTAAAACGTTTTAGTACCTTCTCTAAGTAAGTATTCTGACTAAGTCCAATTAGTCTCTTACTTCTTTCTCTTACTATCCTTATTCCCAAAATGTAAGAAGCCTCTCCGAGGTCCTTCATAGCGAAGCACTTCCCGAGCCAGGACTTAACCTCCTACAGAGTCGGGATGTCGTTTCCTATGAGTAATATGTCATCGACATATAGAACGAGGAAGCTTACTATATTCCCACTGGCTTTGACATATACACATGATTCGTCTTCGCTTCGTACAAATCCAAACTCTTTGACTTTCTCATCGAAGCAAAGATTCCATCTGCGAGATGCTTGCTTAAGTCCATAAATGGACTTTTCAAGCTTGCACACTCTATTCGGATGCTTCGGATCCACAAACCCCTCTGGCTGAGCCATGTAAACATCCTCAGCCAACTTTCCGTTAAGGAAAGCGGTCTTGACATCCATTTGCCAAATCTCATAATCATGAAATGCGGCAATAGCTAGCATCACTCTAATAGATTTTATCTTCGCAACTGGTGAGAAGGTCTCATCATAGTCAACTCCGGGAGTTTGAGTAAAGCCCTTCGCAACCGATCGCGCTTTATATGTGTGTATGTTTCCATCCAAGTCGGTCTTCTTCTTGAAGATCCATTTGCACCCAACGGTCTTACGTCCGGGCACATAATCAACCAAATTCCAAACTTGGTTATCATACATGGATTAGATCTCACTATCCATTGCCTCTTTCCATTTTGTAGACTTTGGGCCTGCCATGGCTTCCTTATAGCTATTAGGTTCATCGAGATTTATTAGTGTACCATCACTAATATACGTGTCCCCTTCGGTAGTAATATGAAAACCATAAAACTAGGGATGAACTCTAACTCTATCGGAACGTCTAAGAGGTAAGGACTCGTCAATCGGTTCAACCGGAGTTTCCTCCTCGGTTTGAGTGCCAGCGGTAGAGGTTCCTTCATCTATCGACTCTTGAATCTCTTCAAGCTCGATTTGCCTCCCACTGTCTCCTTGGCCTATGAGTTCTCGCTCTTGGAAAACTCCTCTCCTCGCAACAAATACAACATTGTCCTTCGGTCTATAGAAGAGTTATCCAAAGGATGTCTGCGGGTATCCGATCAAAATACATTGCTCACTTCGAGGTTCGAGCTTGTCGTGAGTATCTCGTCTTACGAAAGCCTCGTAACCCCAAACCTTGATATGTGCCAACGAGGGAGCTTTCCCTGTCCACATCTCGTGAGGTGTTTTGGCAACCTTCTTAGTAGGGACTCGGTTAAGGATATGGGCAGCAGTCTCTAAGGCATACCCCCAAAAAGAGATAGGTAGTGAAGCACGACTCATCATAGAGCGAACCATATCCAATAAGGTTCGATTACGCCTTTCTGCCACACCATTCAACTGCGGTGTCCTAGGAGGTGTCAATTACGAAACTATTCCACACTCCTTGAGATAATCGTGGAATTCAAGACTTAGGTACTCTCCTCCTCGATCAGATCGAAGCATCTTGATTTTCCTGCCCAATTGATTCTCCACTTCATTCTTGAACTCTTTGAACTTTTCAAAAGTTTCTAACTTTTGCTTGATTAAATAGATATACCCATATCTACTATAATCATCGGTAAAAGTCACGTAGAAGCGGTTCCCATCCTTCGTGGTTGATCTAAATGGTCCACATACATCGGTATGTATTAAGTCCAATAGACCCTCACCCCTTTCACACGTACTTGTGAAGGGTGACTTAGTCATCTTTCCAAGTAAACAAGACTCGCATGTGTCATCTTCCCTAAGGCCGAATGACTCCAACACTCCATCCTTTTGGAGTTGGGCTATGCGTTTCTTGTTGACATGTCCAAGACGACAATGCCACAAGGATGCTTTATCCATACTAGTGGAAGAATCTATGTTCAAAACATCATTTCCTAAGTTATCAACAATCATGACAGTTTCATAAATTCCATTACATGGTATAGCTTTAAAGTAAAAGACACCATTTAGATAAGCCAAAATAGAACCATTCTCATTATTAAAAGAAAATCTAAAACCTTGTCTATATAAACCATGAAATGAAATGATGTTTCTAGCCATTTCTGGCGAATAGCAACAATTGTTCAAATCTAAACACAAATTATTCCTAAGCACTAAAGAATACACTCCAATCTTGGTCACAGGCGACGATCTTCTGTTCCCCATGATTAGATTGATCCTTCCTTGCTCCACATCCCTACTTCTTCTTAGTGCCTGCACATTAGAACAAATGTGATAACCACAACCGGTATCAAGAACCCAAGAAATAGCATGATTAGAATCTTTAGATTTAATTGTGTGGTAGGTCATCCTAAATTGATTGTACATCGGAGGCAAAGAGTGAAGCACCATGTTGATCGCCAAGTGTTCCCCAAAATCAACATTTAACTTGCGAAGGCGGTCGACATACCATTGCATCTTTTGCAGGTGCACGGTAAGAGATTCTCCATGACCCATCTTAGCGGAAATCATGTTAGTGAAAATCTCATAACACTCTTGTCTTACGTTCTGGTGGTATCTTTCCAATAAGTCCTTATGCATCTCATACGGGTACATGTCCTCGTAGGACTTTTGGAATTCGGAGTTCATGGTGGCTATCAAAATGCAATGTACCTTCGTTGTATCTCGCTCATGAGTTTCAAAAGAGGTGATTTCAGCCGGAGTAGCGATTTCAGGGATGATCTTCTCGAGCTTCTCATCGAGGACATACTCCTTATCCTCATAGCGAGCAATGGTGCGAATGTATCTTATCCATTCGCTAAAGTTCGTTCCATCGAAGGTGACCTTTTGGCAAAGGCTCATCAACGTGAAAGAACTAGCAGCAGCGTTGTTTGCGTTCGACATCTACAAAAGGAAAAGGACAAAGATAGATTAGAATAAGAATCCCTAATTATCACCCAATAAGAAAAATTAGGGCTAGGATCCTACAACAACATTTACATATTAGAAAAGGGATGCCGTAATCTAACATGAAAATAAATTGAATGTAAGTGAATGACGATTCACTAATTCTCCACCATAAAAACAAACTATAAGTCTTAAATGTATTGAGAATTCCTAGGTTCTGATGAGATTCATTGAAACTATTCAATGGCATGTTTAAATCTCGATATGCCCTTCTTGTTTGTGACTGGGATACCGAGGATCACAAAGCGGGTGTGAATTACCATGCAAATTTACATCGTGCCTTCATTTTAACAATCACCTATTCGATGTGCTGGTTAACCACACACGCTCCATCGAACTATGATAAACAATGAATCACCATTTGCCACCTTTGCTTAGAACCAATTAGTGTGCCGGTAAACCACACACGCTCCACTAACTTCTTAGCAAGGGTGCAAGGTATAATTTCATGGGATTGCATCAATTCACTTTTCCTAAAGTAACTAAGATTGGGAAATTTTAAAAAAAATGTGTAGTTACTTTGTATTACTTATTATACTTTTAATGAGAGGATGAGGTTGCCCTATCCTACCCGTTCGGCTAACGACCCTCCACCGATCAAGCAAGCGGTGGGTGTGAGTGTACACCCATTAAGCGCCATTTTATAGGCCGCAACCTTATATCCACCTTATAGATCGGCTTCGTGAATGAGGCCTACTAACGGTAAGACTAGCATTTTAGTTATATATATATATATATATATATATATATATATATATATATATATATATATATATATATATATTATTCTTGTAATATTATATTAGTATAGGGTTGTATTTTAAACCTTTTAAAATCTAGGGTTTGAAATTTAAGTTGTTTAAATAAAAACTTTTAATCACAAAATATAAATTTCAAAACTTGAGGACATGTTTTAAACATTTAAAACATGGAGAATCAAATAACAAATAATTTCAATTAACAATTAATTTCCTAATTATCTATATTTGATTTATTCAAGATTTCTTTTTAAGATAATTACCAAAATAATCAAAATAATTGATTAATTATCATATAAGGAAATTAAATATTTTATTAGTTGATAAATATCTTTAAATAGATCAAGATTATAGTCATATATATCAAAAAATCGGATTAGGATTGATCTAATATGATTAAGGTAAGTTTCCATAAGATAATCATGAAGAAATCTCGAATCTGGCCATTCCTGACGCTTGGACTCGCCGAGTGCACAAAGGGACTCGCCGAGTCAGGCCAACTCACCGAGTCCATGACTCAGAAACACAAAAATCGAATTTTGCAGTTTAGTTTCAGACAATTAAGCAACAATTTAATGTAAACCAAGCTAGGCTTTGATACCACTGATGGGTTTTAGCCATAAGAACTTTCCTATGTGCGCATGCAAAACCCTAATGCTTGGATCTAGGCTTTCTAATTAAACATGCTTTGAATCCAAGACTTCTAATGACTATTTAGGTGTAATAACAATATTGAAACAGATCTAGAATCATACCTTTGAATTCCTTGTTGATCTTGTTGTCTTGCAGCTTCTAGAGTCACAATTGTCACTCCTCTAATGGCTTACAAACACCAAATAGCAAGGATGATGATTTGGGAGAGAGGAGAGGGGAGGAATTCGGCCAGGGCTTCTTTACTTTTTGGTGAAGTTCCGATTTCCTTATGCCATAGGGTCTATTTATACATGTAGACTCCTTAAGGGTTACAACCTAAACCCTAAATAGATAATCTTCTCTTAAAGCTATCCAAATCCATTCCTTAGATAACCCCTTGGACGATTTGAAGCAATCCTTAGCTTCTAGAATCCGTCCAATGCATATCAATATGGATTTACAGTCTAAAGTTTAACTATCAAACAATTGACAGTTTATACCCTTCTATTTAATTAATCTCTTTAAGTCACAAAATTAATTCCAATTAATTATGTGACTTATATTAATCAAATAACAATATATTATTCTTTATATTATTCTCATAATATATTAATAATATTTACTCTCTCTTAATAAATCATCCTATCAAGTTGCTATGGTGAAGGCAACCCAAAAGGACTATGCACAACCGGGTCAAATACTTGCCTAATATAGTTGTAGCCTTAGACACTATTCCAACAGCTACCCCACATGGACTTTACCTAGGACTGCCATGGGCTACCCCACATGGTCATACATCCAATGCCATGGGCTACCCCACATGGTCTTTACCTAGTACAGCCATGGGCTAGCCCACATCGTCTTACATCCAATGCCACGAGCTCCCCTCGGGGTCTTCATCGAAAACATACGATCACATTACATATCAAACACAAAGCAATTGCACATATATCATAAACACATAATGGGTCAGCCTTGGTGTCGTAAACCCATGTGTATAGTGAGAACTCACCTTCGCCCGAAGAATATGAATATTGCACTCTTAATGACCCGCCACCTCCCGAACTGGATAATAACAATAATAATATCATCAATGATTGGTCCATAAATTATCCCAAGGGAGGGCCCAACCACTCTTGCATTGCAAATAGGCCCAAGATCTAACTCCAACATCCTTAATGGGCCCCTGTGGCCCCAAAAGGCCCATCTAATATGTCCATGATCCAACTGATAAAAGGCCTTTACCTTCAGAATCCGATCAGGCCCAATAACCCAAAAGAGGCCCAAAAGTTCGACAGCCCAAAACAAGATCGGCGCAAACTCTCCTGCATACGCCCAGCGTACGGTTTAGGTACGCGCAGCGTACCGGGTTTTCAAAGGTTACGCATAGCGTACATGGAGTATGCCCGACGTAAGTTTCAGTTAAGCACTTTCCCTATTAAGTGCTTATTATGTCATTCTTTTACATCCAGAATCTAGATTTGAATCCATTAACACCTCCTAGGGCATAAAGTTGCTAACTTTATGCCTTTGCATGTCCATTAAACCTCCAAAGCCATCATTAAGACCTTTCCCAAGTCTATAATTCATGCACAAGGTTAAGACCTCCACCAAGCTCTCATTTTTATGCTCTTAAATGGCTTAAGGACCTTAGATCTGACCTTGTTATCAAATGGGGACGATCTAGCCAACAAATGAGGCCCAAAATCCATCAAAAGGACCAACTACAAAAACCCTAACTAGATCTAAAGAGCAAAAAGGAAAGGTGCAAGCTTTTACCTCTAAAAGCTCTGAAATATGATTATGATGCAAGATCTTAAAGCTCCCTCCTGATCCAAGCTTACTTGACCAACTCTTCTCTTTGAAATGAACACTAAAGATCACAAAAGCACACGTTAAGAGCTCACAAATGATTCCTCAAGGATTCCAGCAGTGAAATGACGTTCAAGGGTGGTGGAGGCTCTCCAGGGTTTAGTCTCAAGGGCTTAAAGTCATTTATATAGGCCTCAAGTCCGCAATTAGGGTTTCTGGTCCCTGACACGTACGCCCCGCGTAAACCCTGGTATGCCTTGCATACCTCCACACACCCACGACCATAAAAGGTCCTAGTACGCTAAGCGTACTCCTAAGTACCCCCAGCGTACTAAGGGACTAATAGTACAGCAATTCTAATTTAAAAGGGGGTTCATGACATACCTTTTATTTCTGGATGTTACAGGCAGAAGTGTAAGAGGATCGTGGGCCGGGTAGCTCCTTTTGATTATGACAGCCGGGGATTGTTGACCCCTCATTGGAGAGTTTGGGTATCGTACTGGAGCAGAGTGCGGCAGGTGTTGATGGACGAGGCTCATAAGTCTCGATTTTCCATCCACCTAGGGGCAACGAAGATGTACAGAGATCTTCGACCCGACTATTAGTGGCCCTGCATGAAGCGGGATGTCGCCTGGTATGTGGAGAGATGCCTGACCAGCAGGAAGGTCAAGGCAGAGCACCAGAGGTCCCATGACAAGATGCAGCCGTTAGACATTCCAGTATGGAATTGGCAGGATATCACCATGGATTTTATCACTAAGCTTCCCAAGACCGCACATGGAGTGGATTCGATTTGGGTTATTATGGATCGATTGACGAAGAGTGCTCATTTTATACCGATCTAGGAGAGCATATCGGCTGAGAAGCTAGCCGATATTTATGTGAGAGAGGTTGTGGCACGACATGGAGTGCCTGTATCGGTATGGTCAGACCTAGACGTTCGTTTTACCTCCAGATTTTGGAAGCGGTTTCATGATGAGATGGGTACTCGTCTCCATTTCAGCACCGTTTTCCACCCTCAGACAGACGAGTAGAGCGAGAGGACGATTCAGACTCTTGAGGACATGTTCCAGGCATGTGTCCTAGATTTCGGTGGCAGTTGGGATACGTATCTTCCGTTAGCAGAATTTTCATATAACAACAGTTACCATGCGATTATTAACCGCCCTCCCTTCGAGATGCTCTATGGGAGGAAGTGAAGGACCCCGATTTACTGGGCGCGAGGTCGGTCAGCGAGTCATCGGGAGCACCGAAGTGGTGCTCAAGATGACAGAGTTGATTCAGCAGGTTCGTAGTAGACTACAGACTGCGCAGAGTCGGCAGAAGAGTTACGCCGACATGAGGCGTTCAAACTTAGAGTTCCAGGTGGGTGATATGGTCCTCCTGAAGGTGTCACCCTGGAAGGGTGTTATTAGGTTCCGGAAGAAGGGCAAGTTGGGCCCCAGGTTCATTGGCCCTTTTCGATTTTTGGCTAGAATGGGTCGGGTTGCTTATCGGTTAGATCTTCCAGTAGAGCTTAGCCAGATCCACAACACTTTCCATGTTTCTCAATTGAGGAAGTGTTTGGTGGACGAGACAGCAGTAGTACCCTTGGAGGATATTCAGGTTGGCAGCAGCCTGAATTATATCGAGAGACCAGTTGCGATCTTAGATCGGAAGACGAAGACCTTGAGGAACAAGATGGTTCAGCTAGTGAAGGTGCAGTGGCAGCACCGAAAGGATTCAGAGTGGGCGTAGGAGTCCGAGGGGGATATGAGGGAGCATTACCCAGAGTTATTTTCAGCAGCAGCAGCAGTATACTTCGAGGACGAAGTCTAAGATAAGTGCGGGAGAGTTGTAACGCCCCATTTCTGGTATGTTATTCAAACAAAGTATTTTAATTTCTGAAAGGGTACTCGACGAGTCTGTAGCCCGACTCGTCGAGTAGAGACGAGACGATCACGCGTATTGAGCTGGCGACTCGACGAGTCCATATGCTGGACTCGGCGAGTCCGCCTGTCTGGATGAAGCCCTAAATTTTAAGGGTTTGCACCCTATTTAAACACTCTTATGCACCCCAACCCCTCCTCTATCACTCTCAGAACATCTTCCCTGTAAACCTTAGCCCCATTGTTGAGATTGAGTGTGGTTGTGATAGCTTGGAAGCTTTGGGAAGGAAGAAGGTCCATCGAAGGGAAGGAAGATCCAAAAGCTAGCTTACATCTGTTCTTCATTCAAGTAATGAAGTTATGACCTTGTCATTCCTCCATTTTAACCTCCTTTATGCTTGTTATGCCTTCTTTGGGGCCTTTTATGATTCAAAACTTGAGGTATGGACTCTCCTTGGATGAAAACCTCAGATCTGGACTCTCATTGCATTCTAGATGTGTAAAGTTTCAATTATGGTCGTGATTGAGGTCCCTCTTGAGTTTAGAACCCCATTAAGAGCTTAGGGTTGGCATTTAAAGCCTTTAAAGCCATGTATGCATGTAAAGTTTGCAACTTTACGTGATAAGCATGCCCTAGAAGCTTGGATCTATGATTTTGAGCCGCTGCATGGCTCAAATCAGGACTGTATGGAAAAGGGACTGAATGGACTCGGCGAGTCATATGAAGATAGCCATGGACTCGACGAGTTGGATGATCAACTCGGCGAGTCCAATGAAGATTGCCATAGACTCGACGGGTTGTTCTACAACTCCGCGAGTCGGATGAGTTCTTTCCAAGAAAATTAGTGTTTGAGTGAAATGGATTCATTCCTTCGTAGTTACACGTAAAGTCAGCAACCTTACGTGTTCAGATGGCCCCAAGGGCTCAGATCTACGAGTTAGAGGCCCTGGAATGGATTACAATTCGACTGTATGGAATATGCGATAAGACTCGGTGAGTTGTTCTTCGGACTCGACGAGTCGAGTCGCGAATCCCCCGTTTTCCTTCGAGTTGTGAGTTCAGAGTGAATCGTTGAGTGGAAAAGGGGCTCGGTGGGTTAAAGTCTGAGTTAGTAAAGGAGGGACTCGGTGAGTCTGCACCCTGACTCGACGAGTTCGGTCAACTGGAAGTTGACTTTGACCAGGGAGTTGACTTTGACCAGGGATAAAATAGTCATTTTACCCTGAGGGCATTTTCAAGTAACTGACCTAGTGTTTTTGGGATTTGTAGCCGGTCAGTTCTGGAGCAGCAGTCATCCACTTTTAGAGTTAGCATCTCAGCAGCCAGCACTACGAGGTGAGTCTTCCTTCCAGTGGGAACAGGTCTACGGCCACAATGTCGGCCCGTCTAGTAGTTCCATACCTTGGTCCGATGCAGTAGTTCAGTGTGCTTGATGTCTTTTTGATTCAAGCATATCTTTTTGTTATGTGTTCCGGACTCCAGTCCGATGCAGTATGCAGTATATGTGTTTATGCTATGCTATGTTATGCTCAGCCAGTTTCTGGACTTTGGTCCGATGCAGGGGACAAGGTCCCAGTCAGTTCCGGATTTCGATCTGATGCAGTTAGTTCCAGACTTCGGTCCGATGCAGGGGACAAGTTCCCAGTCAGTTCCGAACTTCGGTCCGTTGCAGTTTCCAGAATTTGGTCTGATGCAGAGGGCAAGGCCCTGGTTAGTTCTGGACTTCGGTCCGATGCAGTTTCCAGACTTCGGTCCGATGCAGTGGGCAAGGCCCAATATATGTTTATGTGTTATTGTATGGTATGTGGTAGTTTGGGGGAGTTCACTAAGCTTTGTGCTTATAGTTTCAGTTTTGGTTTCCAGTACTTCCGCAAGAAAAGGGAAGAGCTCGGGATGATGGCATTGCACACACCACAGCTTCAGCTTTTGTCCTGGGAGTTTATTTCAGATACTATGTTATGTTGTTATAGTTCTTTTGTATGACACAGCTATTATAACTTTTTGTGATTTATGACGTACAATTTTATGATATTATAAATCATTGATAACCTTAGTACTATTTAAAAAAAATTTGGGTCTTATTTTGGGTCGTTTCACAGTCTTTTATAAAGTGTTATAACCCCATAGTCAATAGATATGGATTGTATAGTATTTCATACATGTGCTATGGCCCCCATAGTCTTTCATATATAATGTCAAAAAGACAATCTAACATAGCATAACACCTAGTGTCCTTCATAGTATATTGAGAAAACTAACTTGAGTAAAAAAAACTGAAATCCTAACTACCCAAATTCATGTAGTATCCACTAAGCAAACCACATAAACCAATTAGAGGACAAACCTCAGTCTATAGCTCCAAACATCTAGTGTTTCCAAAAGTTAACCTAGTCAGTACGCGAAGAGTCAATGATCAAAGTCACTACGTCGACTTTGCATGTACAAGTATGATGCATTGTCGTTCAAGAGTGTTGTAATTGGTATTTCCACACTTATACCCCAACCTAAACGTGATATTTGATCCGGAGTCTCCGAGTAGCCAACAACACTTCAATATTTATACACAGTTGTGCAAAAGTACCATGTTTCGAGATAGACTCGACATCGTCTTGGCTTAAGCTCTTATCTAACCATGCTCTTCCACTGCTTAATTCGGATAATTTACACACCTAAACATAGGTTCATTTATGTGTGTTCCCCCTTTTAATTAATTTATAATTAATTAATTCACTCACATAGGTCTTACACACTTCTCACCATTCAACATTATCTAATCATGATTGTACATTATTCCTTAATTCAAGACATACTACACCACAAAGCATATTGTGAAAGCATGTAAACAAAATACATTATTTAAATAGTATTCATCTAAAAGAATATTCCTAAAGCAAAAAAATGTAGCTTTGAGCTCCTGGAATTGTCTTTTGATGAGATGGCACGCCTTTGTGTGCTGCTAGGGGAAGTAGCCCGTTGCTAGACGCCAACTACTCTCCATGTCAATCCATAACAAATATTATGTAAGTAGGAGATTTTTAAATGTATATGCTCAAGAGACATTATTCTAATAACAAATGATCCTATAGGGTCACACCTTTATCAAGTTGCACATTTTGAATATTTATTATTAATAAATGGGAAAATGTCAGTATAGCACAATAAAGTTTTGTCATTTGTCCGATTTGGTCACTCTCCATGTCAATCCGCCGTGAAACCCCCGCCAAGAAAGAGGCTCCTGTGAATTTCCTGACTGACTCGACAGAAGGAAGGTCAACCCTTAGACCGGCTGATGTTTTGATTTTTGGATGGGTTGGAGGGAAACACACATGTGTGGACCTTACAGGGGTATCCCATCTCGTAAGTTTGTGTGACAACCCGAAATTTCCATTTGTATGAACATTATCTATTCAATAGAAGCTAGTCCAGTCTTAGTGATTTTTCATACTTTTCCGAACAAGTATGTGTACATTAGGGTTTATGTTTAAGGAGATATCAGGAGAGTGGATGCTCCTGGACTTGTGAAATTTAAACATTCCAAGTTTCATAATGTTACAGTCCAATATCCGGAATAAAAATATTTTCTGCCAAAATATTCCAGGACTATAAATAGTTTTCTGAATTAAATTAATTCATTATTCACAATTCCAATTAGAGAAAAGCCATTTTCTCTCTGACGGATCTTCGGGTTTTCATCCCAGATTGTGAGTCTACTTTACTAAATGTGTTTCATTACTTGTTATATGCTTTATAACATCAATTTCATGTCTAAACTGCAAGATCCGGGAGTTTACCGCCCAAGAACGTTCTTGGGGAGTAAACTCCAAAATGGAGCTTTAAGGCTACCTAGTCCCATTTCTTTGATAGACAACATGTTAAGGACTTAGTGTATTATCATAAGAGACTAGAAAGCATCCAAGAACAACAAGTAATAGGAGTTTACGGCCAAGGACTTTTCTTGGGCCGTAAACCCCTTTTCAAGGGTTTTTAGTGCCCTAAACCACCCCTAAAGCTTAAGGACATTAACCCTCATATGCTTGTAACCATTTTAGACATCAAAACACTTTAAAATCATTAAGTTATAGGAGTTTACGGCAAAGAATATCTCTTGGGCCGTAAACCCCTTTTTCTAGGGTAAAATGCACCCCAAACACCCCTAAGGCCTTAAGACAATTACCCTTGAACACCTATGACTTGAATGGGGATTTAACTACATCAAAACCATCCCTAAAGCGGAGTTTACGGCCAAGGAACATCTCTTGGGCCGTAAACTCCAAGTGAAGGCACAAATGTGTGCCTCTTGTCCCCTTTAGCCTTAGATAAATACATGGAAGCTATCCTAGATGTGCAAGTGCCTCAAATGAATTAAAAGCCAACACGCCATAGGACTTTACGGCCGTAAACTCTAGGGGATATGGTCTTTAGGCCGTAAACTCCCCTATGGAGCATTCTAGGGCCTTAAACTACTTCAAGGTCTAATCCAACAAAGCTAGGCTAATTC
The DNA here is from genome assembly GCF_002870075.4 of Lactuca sativa. Classification (NCBI taxonomy): domain Eukaryota; kingdom Viridiplantae; phylum Streptophyta; class Magnoliopsida; order Asterales; family Asteraceae; genus Lactuca; species Lactuca sativa. Next base: position 101,718,439 of record NC_056627.2, read on the forward strand.
TAGGATCAAGATAACACCTTAAAACACCCAAAACCACCAAGTGAGGAGTTTAAGGCCATAAACCTATGAGTTTACGGCCGTAAACTCCAAAGGGTGGGGTTTTTTGGGTGGTGAACTCTTATACAAGCCATTTGATGCTTCAAACCCTTTTGCCTTGTCCCGTAGCAACTTAGATGCAACCATTAGGACCTTTAACACTTATGAAAAGTGTTTACATGTTCCTAAGTGTCTTAACTTATTTGTTAAGTTGTTATTTGGCTAATTAGTTATATATATGCTTATTATATAATAACTAGGCTCGTGCGTGTAAACAAGTCTCCGTTTGCCACCTAGCACAGTAACCGACACTGCAATTCGTACAGCTTACCACAAGTGAGTTCATACCCCTTTAATCAACCTTTGAAATGATTTTAAATGTTTTAAATACTTTATGGGGGGAATACAAGTCTAATACTTATAGTTATTTCTTCAATCACATGTGATTGCATTTAATCACATGTGATTAATAACTAGGAAAACAATGATTTTAACCACTGTTCAAACTGTTTATCAAACTGCTTTACTTTGAAATGTTTTACAAACTCTTCTACTTTCCAAACTTATTTACAAACTGTGATTCAAACAAATGTTTCTTATACTTAAACTGTTTTATCAACTTATGCCTTCAAATTGCTTGATAGATTGACATCAAGTCAATCTTCTCCTGAAATTATATTTATGTTTCAAATGTTTTATGAAATCTTATTTATACTTATATGTATTCAATTGCATGCCCATATATGTATAGATGTATAAATAATGTTTAAAAGGGCTTAGGAAGGCCAACCGCCCTATTTCCTTTTTCTCGATTTGGATGTGGTCTGGTGGGATTTCGGGTGACCATCCGAAGGTCGTTTCAATATTAGTTATATATCATATATACATATATAGACATAAAAGTACTTCCATATTCATACTTATCAGTACATCAATAGTTAGTTACCATCGGGGTAACACAGGAACATACACAGCCATACTAGAAACATGAACATATACAGCTATACTAGAAACATGTACATATACAACTATACTAGAAACATGTACATATATAGCTATACTAGAAACATGTACATATACAGCTATACTAGAAGCATATACATATACAGCTATACTAGAAACATGAACATATACGGCTATACTAGAAACATGTACATATACAGCCATACTAGAAACAGGAACATATACAACTATACTAGAACGAGAAACATTACATATACAAGAATACGTTAACAATTGTGATCCACTGTATCGGAGCATGCCTTAAATGTCATGTCCCGAGTTGTAGCCAGAATTCTCTTGGAGGGAGAGCGTGAGTTTGCGTATAGATCTATACTGGATTGACTATCCTACACCTTGTTGCTAGCTACAGCCGGACCTGCAGGTCTGCGGGTGCCAAATGTCATTCCGTTATTACGACCATTCGATAGCATGGTGAAATTTATCACACTTTACCTTAATATAAATCCGGTTTAAGGTAGTTAGTACAACAGTAGTTCCTATTATACAAAACTACAGTACTACAATGATTTACCCATTACATATTTTAGTGATAACCTCACTTAAACATTAATGTACAAACTATATTTTATTAAATGATAGTTACACTTGGTAAATTACACACATTTACAACAAGCGAGTATACAAAACAGTTAAGCCTTGGTAGAAGGCTACTTTAATAGAAAATATAGGTTTTTCTGAGTGATCAAACTTTTACAAACACTTACATACATTTTACAAACTTATACTTGAGACACGTTCAAACGATTTTGACAACAAACATTGACACTAAAATACTTATGAACTCACCAGCTTAATGCTGATAAACTCTTTCAAAATAACTTGTATTCTCAGGTCATCAGTAGACAGGTACCGATGCCAGCTTTTGAGAAGATGGAGTGCATTCAAGACTCATCTCATATTATTTTGTGTTACATTATTTTTGGTGTCTATAACTGTACAGAACACACTTGTATTAAAATTATATATTTAATGCAATGGATGATGTTGTTTGCTTATTTACATTTACTGTGTTGTGATACTATACATGACGTCCTCCGCCCCAGAACGTTTCCTCCATTCTTGGTTTTGGGGTGTGACAGATTGGTATCAGAGCATTGTTTATAGTGAATCAAGTATATCAACCCATAAAAGATATACCAAACTATAAACCCAAAAGGGATTAAAACACTCTGACCAAGAGTCTATACTTTAAATATTAAAATATTTAATTAAGTATACTAGTCTGCATTCATACTAAAATCAGTGTCACAATGACAAGAACAAAAGTATTACGATTGTTAAATATCACAAGTGAGCTCGGGGATGTATGGTCAGTCCTGGAAAGGGCATAGCCTGATCAACTATGCTAGTCCTAGGAGTGATTAGCATATGCCCTAGAATGGTTGTGATATGTTAACAAGTCTAAAAACTTACCAACAATACCACAAGAAGATCAGTAGAACTTAAACTTAAAATACTATAGGTGTATTTTGTACTACTAGTTACACGTATACTATATCCTTATACCTCTCTTCTCGCGTAGATCTAAATGGTTGGATTCCATCATGGCGACCCGTACTTTCCAAATGAAGGCAATGCCGGGTGGATCGATGAAGAGCCCGAAGATGAGCATCCAATCCCTTTGGATGATCACCTCGCAGAAGGCTTTTCTGATGGATCTGACTCCGAGCCTGAAGTCAACAACCTACCGCTTGTAGGTCAAGCCCCAAACAACCACCCTTGACCAGCGTTTCCAGGTCCTACACCCATGTGGGCAAACAACTTGAACCGCTGGAGTGATGAGCAGGGTCAACCCTTACCATACTTTGGGGACCGAACCTTTTACAACGTCAGCGATGGTGGCTCTGCTGACAGAGCTCTGCCTGTCATTATCCGTAGAATAGCTCGTAATGTCGAGCAAGGTCGAGCAGCCATCGACCGGGTCATGGATATTGATGCCAATTCAGGTGTCAACACAGTCCGCATCCGCCGTCTTGAAGAAGACATGGAACGGACCCAGAGGACCAACGAAACCCTGCAACAACAACTAGCTGCCTCCCTTTCTGAAGTCTTAGAACTTCGAGCTCGTCAGAGAGCTCAGGATCGACACCTTCAAGAGGTGTTTCGCCAAGTGTCCGACCTCAGGGCTCGCCCGAGGAATTCCCATCGCCATTAGATGATGTCTAGTACATCTCTGTCTTTTGATTAGGGATTAGCCTTTAAACCTCTGTGCTCTAAGTAGCGTTTGTCTGTGAAATATTCCTAACTTTCAGTACTCTAATTAGGAATCTAAGAACTATCGAACCTATCCTTTTGGTATGATGTAAGACCTACTGTTAGGTCGATTTTCCTTGAACTTATTACATCAGTAATACCCGTACTATTGAAATCTATCTAATCTGTGGGAAAAATTTGTACACTTGTGTATTCCTACTAATATTTCTTATTGTGATTTCAAACACTCATTCAATTGTTGGGCTATGGTTAGTTAGTCCATGTGTCACTCTCACGTTGCTTACAATTCGATTCTTACCATATTTCTTATCTTTATAAACTTATAGCTGAAAGATGCCTCCCCGCAAATCTCCCAGGAATAGGAATAATCCTGCACCTCCACCACCTCCGGTCATCGATACTGCAGCCCTGAATGCTGCCGTAGCTGCAGCAGTGGCAACTGCCATGGCACAGTATCACTCATTAGATGCCAGCAGAGGTGGAACCCTTGTTGAATCTATTCCGATCGAAATCCCTGTGCGCTCGAGAGAGTGCTCCTAAAAGGATTTCATAAACTGCAAGCCGAAGCCTTTCTATGGCACCGGCGGAGTCATTGCCCTCTCGCAATGGTTCGAGAAGACTGAATCAGTCTTCGAAATCTGTTCATGCCCTGCTGCGTGCAAAGTGAAATATGCCGCATGCACCTTCGAGGGAAAAGCCCTAATGTGGTGGAACGGCCACGTTAAAGCCCTAACACTCGTCGTGGCTAACAACATTGGCTGGGAAACGATGAAGGACCTCATGACTGAGGAATACTGCCTGAGGGGCGAAGTCCAGAAGTTGGAACATGAACTCTGGAACCTGACCATGAAGGGCACCAACGTGATCGCTTACACTGCCCGATTTAGCGAACTGGTGGCCCTCTGCCCCAATATGGTTCCCACTGAGGGGAAAAAGATCGAACGGTACATATGGGGGCTAGTGCCTCCGTACCAGGGGAATGTCCTAGCATCAAACCCTGCTACCTTCGACAGTGCCAAGCGTTTGGCACAAAGACTCATTGACCATGGAGTCAAAACCCCTGCAACCACAACCACCTTAGCCATTCCGGAACCCTCCAAACCCGCTGACACTAAGCGGAAATTCTGGGGTGAAAAGAAGAAACAGCAGGCTGCCAAAAAGCCGCAAATTGTGGCAATGCATGCCGCAATAACCCCTACTACTGCTACTACTGCTCCGGTGAGTCGGTATGTTGGAAGTTTGCCCAAGTGCAACAAATGCAACTTCCACCACAACGGTGCCTGCCGTGAAATGCAGTGTTCTAACCGCAACAGAAAAGGACACACTGTCCGTTTCTATAAGTTCCCGGCACAACCGATCTCCCAAGTTCCTGGCTCAGGTGCGAGCCCAACTTGCTATGGATGTGGCGAAACAGGCCACTTTAAAAGGGACTGCCCCAAAGCGAGGAATGCTGGAGGAGCAGGGAGGGTACTAGCTATAGGACACGGGGAAGCAGTTGTTGACCCGACAATGGTGACTGATACGTTCCTCCTTGATAACTCCTATGCATGCATTTTGTTCGATAGTGGAGCGGAGCGAAGCTTCGTAAACCACAAATTTGCTCGCATGCTTAAGCAACAACCACACGCACTGAACGAACAATTCACAGTAGAAATGGCCAATGGGAAAACTGAAAGTACTAATAGCATAGACTTAGGTTGTCTCCTAACCTTAGATAACCATTCATTCCCAATCGACCTTATGCTGGTCTCAATAAAAAGTTTCGACGTTATTATCGGCATGGATTGGTTAAGTCTTCATCGCGCCGACATCATGTGCTACGAGAAAGCAGTCCGTCTAAACCTCCCGTCTAACGAAACTCTTATAGTCTACGGCGACAAACCTGGTGCGAGTCTTCGCATTATATCAAGTATTCAAGCACAGAAATACCTGCGCAAAGAATACCACGCATTCCTTACTCACGTCGTCGACACGAACCTAGAAACGAAAGAACTAAAGAACATCCCAGTAGTGAGCGACTTCCCCGACATTTTCCCAGAAGAACTACCCGGATTACCTCCGCAACGACAAGTCGAGTTCATAATCGACTTAGTCCCAGGAGCTACCCCAGTATCCAAGTCGCCCTACCGTTTAGCACCAGCTGAGATGCAGGAACTCTCTGGTCAACTTAACGAACTGCTCAGCAAGAGCTTTATAAGACCGAGTTTCTCACCTTGGGGAGCACCGGTCTTGTTCGTTAAAAAGAAAGACAGATCATTCCGTATATGTATTGACTACAGAGAACTCAACAAATTGACGATCAAGAATCGTTACCCTCTGCCACGCATAGATGATCTATTCGACCAACTGCAAGGGGCGAACTATTTTTCCAAGATTGATCTGAGATCCGGATATCACCAGTTACGAGTGCTAGAGGAGGATGTGCCGAAGACAGCCTTCCGAACTCGTTACGGACACTACGAGTTCGTGGTGATGCCATTCGGATTGACCAATGCGCCCGCAGTCTTCATGGATCTGATGAATAGAGTTTACCGACCTTACTTGGATCAGTTTGTCATCGTTTTCATTGACAACATCCTGATCTACTCCCGAAGTGAGAAAGAGCATGGTGATCACCTGCGACAAGTTCTAGAGACATTACGAAAGGAGAAACTTTATGCGAAGTTCTCGAAATGTGAATTTTGGATCCGAAGAGTCGAATTCTTAGGACACGTGGTAAGCGAAGAGGGAATCCACGTGGACCCATACAAAATAAAAGCCATTGAGAACTGGTCAGCGCCAAAGACGCCTACAGAAATTCGTCAATTTTTAGGTCTCGCTGGCTACTACCGCAGGTTCATTCAGAACTTCTCCCGAATAGCGAAACCTCTTACGACCCTGACCCAGAAAGGCGTGGCCTTTGACTGGGAAGAGAAACAAGAAAGAGCGTTCCAAACGCTCAAACGAGCCTTGTGCACCGCGCGAATACTATCTCTTCCCGAAGGGATAGAAGACTTCGTGGTTTATTGCGATGCATCCAATCAAGGACTCGAATGTGTTCTGATGCAGCGAGGTAAGGTCATCGCCTACGCCTCGAGACAGTTGAAGACACACGAGGTTAACTACATGACCCACGATCTTGAACTAGGAGCAGTAGTATTTGCTTTGAAGATCCGGAGACATTACTTGTATGGAACGAAGAGCACTATCTTTACCGACCACAAGAGTTTACAACATATTTTCGATCAGATGGAGCTCAACATGAGACAACGACGGTGGGTCGAGCTACTCAATGATTAGGAATGCGATATTCGTTATCATCCGGGTAAAGCCAACGTCGTAGCAGACGCCCTAAGTCGGAAGGAATATTCTGGTCGCAAGGTCAAGTCATTATCAATAACCATCCATTCACACTTGTCTAAGCAAATTCAGGCGGCTCAACTTGAGGCCATGAAACCTGAAAATGTGTCGAATGAATCCCTTAGGGGAATGGACAAGAACTTTGAAGCCAAGGGTGACGGAGCTTTATATTTCATGAACCGGATCTGGACACCGAAATACGGTGGTTTTCGAGACTTGGTCATGACCGAGGCGCACAACACTCGGTATTCCGTCCACCCAGGTTCAGATAAGATGTATCTGGATCTTAAAAAGCTATACTGGTGGCCTAATATGAAAGCAGAGATTGCTACCTTCATAAGTAAACGCTTACTTGCACAAAGGTTAAGGTCGAGTACTAGAAGCCCTCTGGTTTGCTGCAACAACCAGAGATTCCAGAATGGAAGTGGGAGCGGATCACTATGGACTTCATAACCAAGTTGCCCAAGACAACGGGTGGACTTGACACCATATGGGTCATCGTTGATAGATTGACCATGTCTGCACACTTCCTGCCTATCAAAGAAACCGACAAGATGGAGAAACTTACGAGAACATACATTAGGGAAATTGTACGGCTACATGGTGTACCTATGTCCATTATCTCCGATAGAGATAGTAGGTTCACCTCAAGATTTTGGCAATCACTACAACATTCCCTAGGAACAAGGTTGGACATGAGCACAGCCTACCATCCACAAACCGACGGACAGAGTGAGAGGACCATCCAAACACTGGAGGATATGTTGCGAGCCTGTGTGATTGATTTTTGGAAAGCATGGGATACTCATTTACCCCTTGTCGAATTTTCCTATAATAATAGTTATCACACGAGCATCAAGGTTGCTCCATTCGAAGCTCTCTACGGCCGAAAGTGCAGATCCCCTCTGTGCTGGGCTGAGGTGGGTGATACCCAATTAGCAAGGGGGCAAGCTTCCGACAGTACTCTCACCGGTCCGGAAATCATTCGGGAAACGACAGAGAAAATCGTTCAGATCCGTGAACGATTGAAAGCCTCTAGAGACCGACAGAAGAGCTACGCCGATAAACGAAGAAAACCTTTGGAATTTCAGGTTGGAGACCGAGTCCTTCTCAAAGTCTCACCCTGGAAAGGCTTAATACGCTTCGTTAAGCGTGGGAAGCTAAATCCGAGGTACATAGGGCCTTTCGAGATTCTTGCAAGAGTTGGCCCCGTAGCTTACAAACTTGACCTACCCGACACACTTCGTAACGTACATTCTACATTCCACGTGTCTAACTTGAAAAAGTGTCCATCCTTTGAGAATCTTGTAATCCCACTCGACGAGACCGAGATCAACGAGTGCCTCAACTTCGTGGAAGAACCTGTAGAGATCATGGACCGTGAGGTCAAGCAGACGAAACAAAGCCGTATCCCTATCTTGAAGCTTCGCTGGAAAGCCAAGCGAGGACCGGAATTCACTTGGGAACGCGAAGATCAGATGAAGCTGAAATACCCTCATCTTTTCGCTTAATTATTTGTAACTCTTATTTGCTTAAATTCTAATTTCGGGACGAAATTCCTTCTAACGGGGGGATGATGTGACAACCCGAAATTTCCATTTGTACGAACATTATCTATTCAATATAAGCTAGTCCAGTATCAGTGATTTTTCATACTTTTCCGAACAAGTATGTGTAATTAGGGTTTATGTTTAAGGAGATATCAGGAGAGTGGATGCTACTGGACTTGTGAAATTTGAACATTCCAAGTTTCATAATGTTACAGTCCAATATCCGGAATAAAAATATTTTCTGCCAAAATATTCCAGGACTATAAATAGTTTTCTGAATTAAATTAATTCATTATTCACAATTCCAATTAGAGAAAAGTCATTTTCTCTCTGACGGATCTTCAGGTTTTCATCCCAGATTGTGAGTCTACTTTACTAAATGTGTTTCATTACTTGTTATATGCTTTATAACATCAATTTCATGTCTAAACTGCAAGATCCGGGAGTTTACCGCCCAAGAACGTTCTTGGGGAGTAAACTCCAAAATGGAGCTTTAAGGCTACCTAGTCCCATTTCTTTGATAGACAACATGTTAAGGACTTAGTGTATGATCATAAGAGACTAGAAAGCATCCAAGAACAACAAGTAATAGGAGTTTACGGCCAAGGACTTTTCTTGGGCCGTAAACCCCTTTTCAAGGGTTTTTAGTGGCCTAAACCACCCCTAAAGCTTAAGGACATTAACCCTCATATGCTTGTAACCATTTTAGACATCAAAACACTTTAAAATCATTAAGTTATAGGAGTTTACGGCCAAGAATATCTCTTGGGCCGTAAACCCCTTTTTCTAGGGTAAAATGCACCCCAAACACCCCTAAGGCCTTAAGACAATTACCCTTGAACACCTATGACTTGAATGGGGATTTAACTACATCAAAACCATCCCTAAAGGGGAGTTTACGGCCAAGGAACATCTCTTGGGCCGTAAACTCCAAGTGAAGGCACAAATGTGTGCCTCTTGTCCCCTTTAGCCTTAGATAAATACATGGAAGCTATCCTAGATGTGCAAGTGCCTCAAATGAATTAAAAGCCAACACCCCATAGGAGTTTACGGGCGTAAACTCTAGGGGATATGGTCTTTAGGCCGTAAACTCCCCTATGGAGCATTCTAGGGCCTTAAACTACTTCAAGGTCTATTCCAACAAAGCTAGGCTAATTCTAGGATCAAGATAACACCTTAAAACACCCAAAACCACCAAGTGAGGAGTTTACGGCCATAAAACTATGATTTTACGGCCGTAAACTCCAAAGGGTGGGGTTTTTTGGGTGGTGAACTCTTATACAAGCCATTTGATGCTTCAAACCCTTTTGCCTTGTCCCGTAGCAACTTAGATGCAACCATTAGGACCTTTAACACTTATGAAAAGTGTTTACATGTTCCTAAGTGTCTTAACTTATTTGTTAAGTTGTTATTTGGCTAATTAGTTATATATATATGCTTATTATATGATAACTAGGCTCGTGCGTGTAAACAAGTCTCCGTTTGCCACCTAGCACGGTAACCGACACTGCAATTCGTATAGCTTACCACAAGTGAGTTCATACCCCTTTAATCAACCTTTGAAATGATTTTAAATGTTTTAAATACTTTATGGGGGGAATACAAGTCTAATACTTATAGTTATTGCTTCAATCACATGTGATTGCATTTAATCACATGTGATTAATAACTAGGAAAACAATGATTTTTACCACTGTTCAAACTGTTTATCAAACTGCTTTACTTTGAAATGTTTTACAAACTCATATACTTTCCAAACCTATTTAAAAACTGTGATTCAAACAAATGTTTCTTATACGTAAACTGTTTTATCAACTTATGCCTTCAAATTGCTTTATAGATTGACATCAAGTCAATCTTCTCCTGAAATTATATTTATGTTTCAAATGTTTTATGAAAAATTATTTATGCTTATATATATTCAATTGCATGCCCATATATGTATAGATGTATAAATAATGTTTAAAGGGCTTAGGAAGGCCATCCGCCCTATTTCCTTTTTCTCGATTTGGATGTGGTCTGGTGGGATTTCGGGTGACCATCTGAAGGTCGTTTCAATATTAGTTATATATCATATATACATATATAGACATAAAAGTACTTCCATATTCATACTTATCAGTACATCAATAGTTAGTTACCATCGGGGTAACACAGGAACATACACAGCCATACTAGAAACATGAACATATACAGCTATACTAGAAACATGTACATATACAACTATACTAGAAACATGTACATATACAGCTATACTAGAAACATGTACATATACAGCTATACTAGAAACATATACATATACAGCTATACTAGAAACATGAACATATACGGCTATACTAGAAACATGTATATATACAGCCATACTAGAAACCGGAACATATACAACTATACTAGAACGAGAAACATTACATATACAAGAATACGTTAACAATTGTGATCCACTGTATCGGAGCATGCCTTAAATGCCATGTCCCGAGTTGTAGCCAGAATTCTCTTGGAGGGAGAGCGTGAGTTTGCATATAGATCTATACTGGATTGACTATCCTACACCTTGCTGCTAGCTACAGCCGGACTTGCAGGTCTGCGGGTGCCAAACGTCATTCCGTTATTACGACCATTCGTATGTCGTTGTTACCAGTCGATAGCATGGTGCAATTTATCACACTTTACCTTAATATAAATCCGGTTTAAGGTAGTTAGTACAACAATAGTTCCTATTATACAAAACTACAGTACTACAATGATTTACCCATTACATATTTTAGTGATAACCTCACTTAAACATTAATGTACAAACTATATTTTATTAAATGATAGTTACACTTGGTAAATTACACACATTTACAACAAGCGAGTATACAAAACAGTTAAGCCTTGGTAGAAGGCTACTTTAATAGAAAATATAGGTTTTTCTGAGTGATCAAACTTTTACAAACACTTACATACATTTTACAAACTTATACTTGAGACACGTTCAAACGATTTTGACAACAAACATTGACACTAAAATACTTATGAACTCACCAGCTTAATGCTGATAAACTCTTTCAAAATAACTTGTATTCTCAGGTCATCAGTAGACAGGTACCGATGCCAGCTTTTGAGAAGATGGAGTGCATTCAAGACTCATCTCATATTATTTTGTGTTACATTATTTTTGGTGTCTATAATTGTACAGAACACACTTGTATTAAAATTATATATTTAATGCAATGGATGATGTTGTTTGCTTATTTACATTTACTGTGTTGTGATACTATACATGACGTCCTCCGCCCCAGAACGTTTCCGCCGTTCTTGGTTTTGGGGAGTGACAGTTTGAGTGTCGGGGGTTTCACGGCGGGACAGTCTGCATTAAAAGCTGCTACTTGCAAGGTCACCAAACATGAGAAACTATGCATGGAAAATAAACACGCGTTCATACCATTGCATTTCATACCTTTGGTTTCCTTGCGTCGGATGCGGTAGAGCTTCTTAGTAGATTACAACGGATCATGCATATCCATGTTATATCCCCTAGATCTATGGATGTAGTCTTCAAAAGAATTGTTTTTACCATACAAAAGGGTTTAGCATGCAACTTGTTGCCCGTTTGCCTCCTGATTCGTTGTATGATGATAACTAAATGAAATTTAGATATATGTATCGATTAAAAAAAATAAAAAAATTAATTAGGGTAATAGGGTAAATGATTCAATTTTATTTTGGTTTCACCGGTTATACTTGACTATATGGATTTTCCTTTTTCCTTTTTCAATACGTGGCTTTTTTTCAAGACCTTAAATAAAAACAATACCCATGTTAGCTTCATTTGTTCTTAAATGGAATTTATACCTTTTGTGTTCAGTCAATTTTAACTCCAACAACCACTACAACCATCTACCTCCCACCTGCTTCGTTCACCCATCAATTATCCACCTCCCAGCTGGAGCACCATGGTTACTTGCCTTGTCGATTTTCTCAAAGGTTCAAAAGAAAACTGAAAGGGTGTTCATGGTATTTGGCTAATTATTTTCTTAAAGGTATCACCTTTCCAATGTGTCCAACCGTTGATAGCTTCTCCGATGACTACAGATAGTAATGTTGGCCAGCACGCGTCGACTTGTTCACAATGGATGTTCTTCGATGGCTTACTCAGTCTGGATTTGCGGTTACTTCTGTTCTACTGGAATGAATATGCAAGTCGATATCTCTGTTTCGCCTCGTGTTTGCAACGATCTCAGACCATGTCCTGCAACATCCAAAGAACTTATTTCAGTACCTCGAGTTAGAGTAATAAACAACAAACATACAATAATTTTGATCCTTAATTGGATCACTGAAGGTCAACGTAGCAACGCCATTGAAGTCATAAGTCCCTTCTCCTTTAGCATCATATGATAATAAGTATCAAAAGCAAAGCTCGCACGTGCCACCACATTATCTGGTTCATAGCACCATGCAACATTGCCGAACTGTTCACCTTTTCCGAACCACAATCCCAGTCCAATGTCGTCTACAGCATTTTCTCATCCACACCTTCAATTACTACTAGGGATGTCAATAGGACCAAACGGGAGCGGAAATAGTTGCCCCCACCCCGCCCCCGAATTAGTTGTTGCCCTCTCCCCGGTGCTGCCCCTGGATCCCCCGTTTACATAGCCCCTGGTCCCGCACTCGGTTACCACCATTGCCCCCAGTCTCGCCCCCGTTCCCCCGGTTTATAGGCTTAAAATTCGATTTTTTTTTTGCTAAAAAACTACTTTGTTTTAGACTAAAAAGACAATTTTTAATAACTTTAAAAGCTTAAAACCTAATGTTTTAGAAACTAAAAAATGAAAAATCCAACATTACGAATCCAACATTACAAATCGACAATTCCAAGAATCTTACAAATATAAAATACGACAAATCCAACATTACAAATATAAAATACTTACACGTCCAAAATATATGATCAACTCATTACATTTTCAATATCGATTAAATGGAAACAGCAAAGTGAAACCTAACCTAAACCTAAAATTAGAAAATCTCTTTTGTATATGTATTTCATATTAAATATGTATTTTTTACATAAATGTACAACTAGCACCCATGCGGGAGTACGGGACGGAAATATCGACTCCCGACCCCGTTCCCGAAAATAAACAGGGTTTAATTTTTCCCCCGCCCCCGCTCCCGCTCTTTTTTTTTTTTAAATTTAGTCTCATACGGTATCGGGGTTCCACGGGAACAAGGTCCCATGGGGGGTTTTTGACATCCCTACTTGCTACACAATGACTCGGATTCTCAGTATTGTTAGCATAATTCAGACCCAAATTTATCATGTTTAGAGTATAAATTGGTTTCCCATTCACATCAAAAAGTCCCCGTTTCTTCTCTGAAACCGACCCTTCTTTAATGTCCTCGTTGTATAGGCCATAGCTAGATATAACAACTCACCGGAATCCCATGATGCTTTGGAGTTCCAGTTTGATTCGCCTCTTTGTTTGCCGACAATTGTTTGAATAAAACGATGAAACGTAGATTTCTTTTTCCTGTGTAAAGCCATAAAGGTGGGGATTGTTTTAACTTAGGGTAAAAAAAACACGTATTAAAAAGGAAATAGAAAAAGCCACATAGCCAAGTGTAACCGGTGAAACCATGATGAATTTGAATCATTCCCTTATTTAACAAGTAAAATAACACTTTAATGATCTATTGTGCAAAAAAAATATTAATCACCAAAACGGACAAATGACAAAAATTTATTATGCTACAGTGACATTTTTCCTTAGTAAATAATCAACTCTTGTATTTAATTGGGGAAATATTATTTTTATTAAAATAATGTGTGTAAATGGTTATAAATAATCATTATATCATACTTTATGATACAATATGCCTTGTACATAATTTTGGGCATATTGGATATCACTAACAATGTTGTGTAACTGGTTATTTAAGGAAGAGTGTTTTTGCATCTCTTGGACCCACCATGGATATACATGTGGCCATGCAAGATATTTGTGTGTTTTCTTGTTTGACTTCTCTTACACCTGGCAAGCCTCTTACTTGCCATCCTTTTGTAATGAAAGCATGACCTTTAAGAGGTGTATATATATATATATATATATATATATATATATATATATATATATATATATATATAAAGGATCTAGAGCTTCATTTGAGGGTTTTTTCTTCGTTTTGAAAGTCATAATTGTAGCCTCCTTTTCTCTCCTTGTTTTGCTCTCTTTTGAAGACTAGATGCAAGTGTTAGTGGTGTTGAAGTGCTTCTCCTTTAGTGCATAATTGTATTAAGTACTTAAGGGTTAAGGTGTACCTCATACAAGTTGGGAACTAGCACTTAAAAGTGTCTTATTCTTGATGATGAATACATTGTAGAGAAACTCTATCTTGAGTTTTACTATCTTCATCAACTCCCCAATTCCATGTGGGATCAAAGGTTTCAAAGCTTATCTTCTTAACATCATTGTATGTTATTATCTTTCTAATTCATGTAATTGGATCCTCTTGGTGGTTTTGTTAAAATGATCATAAAATAAATTAGTTATTTTCATGACTTCTGTTTACCGCTTAAAACTGTTTTATTATGGGAGTGCTCGGAAAAACTAGCTGGTAGATGATAGCTAATAGCTGATAGCGTTTTGTTAAATTTTACGTGAGCTAGCTTTTGGACTTGGAGCGTTTTGTTTAACATAAACACTAAAGCTTTGTAGTGTCAAACGAGACTTTAAGTTCAAAATGGAACATTTTGTTAAACACTAGAAGCTAGGAGCTGCCAAATGCTGCTAAACGTTCTGTGTCGAACACACCTAAAAATATTGATTTTAGCTTCTCAAAACCCATCATTTTTAATGGTACACTTTATATGGAGTTTCATGGGTATGTGGTGAATTTTAAAATAATTGATGTTGATATTCCCAGTGATAATTTTTTTGTGTACTTTTTTGATACCAATAGTCCTTTACCTGAGGACTGTTGTGAGTTATCTAACTGTCTTGTGTAAGAATTATTTTTAGACAGAAAATTATGTGATGATGCATCAAAAGAGTTGAAAAGAGGCAAGCTTGGGATGAGGAGATGATTGCTTCTAAAGTTTAGAGAAAAAGAAAACGACTTAAAAAGCTACAAAAATATCCACCTGATAATAATCAGTAGTTTTTCTAGTCTACTGTGCAACTTCAAGATCCTGAAATTATGCCATACTTTAAGGAATCTTCAGTAAAAGAAAGAAAAGAGGAGTAGATGCAAATCCCCACTTTCACAACTGGAAAAAAAAACTTGTCGGGCAAAGTCAAGTCAACGAATTTAAAAAATGGCGATTGTCCAGGAGTCAACCCATGTAGTTTCCGTTTTCAATAAAGGTGATCTTCCAACTGAATTTCAAAATTTTCGCTGAAAGCTTCGTCAAAAATAGGTTTTTTTTTCTTTTGCAATGTATCAGGTATATATTTTTCCAAGATGAAAACTTTTATTTTTATGCCATATTGAACTATTCATTCCCTCTCTAAGCATTGATGACAATTCTTAATTTTAAGCGTCGATATATGCTTAGTAAAAATTTTGCATTTTTGTTCAAAATTTTAAAAAAATTTAGTTTTTCAGTTAAGTTTTTCGTTTTCTTTGTTTGAATTTTTTTTCCTATAATGCATTAAAAATATATAAGAAAAAGTCCAAAAGATAAATTGAAAAAACAAAAAAATGATTTTATTTTTATTTTTTATATAAAAATTGAAAAAGTTACATGATATGATGAAATTTTTTATTGATGAACGTGCTCTATACGGATGGAGTGTGATAGGAATGGAAACATTAATCTCTTGTATCAATAGTTCTTCATAACTACAAATGTTGTAAGACACCGTGAATTGTTAAACCAATTATAAATCAAAAAATGTTATACTAAAACACTGTGTAAGCAAAAATAAAACGCTCTTTGAACTAATTTTCTTAAGACTTTTAAGTAAATACCCTACTTGATAAGTCTTGACTCCACAAAATTTGACCCTACATGTTCACACGCCTTACCTTTTTTGGTAAATCGAGAGTCTTATAGCCTATTCATTCAACCAACAAAAATGAAGAAGCAAGAAAACGGTAACATCCGAGTTGATAGTGGTTCCAACTATCAAATTTGGTACCTAAAATCAATTTTAAGCACTTAATCGAAGAAATCTTAAGAAATACTCAAAACGATTGAAGAAAATAAAGCCAAAGGCAAGGGAGAAAGTGAAGTTTCAATCAAGTTATGCATCAGCTAAAGTCAAATCTGACAACATAAAGAATCTATGTGATGTGATAAATGATACTTTCAAAATAATGAAAACGTAGGTGTGGGCCCCTTCCAGCGAAAGATGATTTCCCTTGTCGGTGTCTCCAAGGATGGGCTAGTTGGGTAATTATGGTGAAGTTGAAAAGAAATAAAATCCTAAATATGTTATTTTGTGAACATGGTTAATTAAGGTCAATGTTAATTTAATTTTATGGTTGGTTTATTAGTCTTCACCGTTGAGCACTTTTTGACCGTGAGTTCTAGGATTACATTAGAGGCAGGGATGAGCATCAGAACCGGCCTGAATCGTAACTGGATCGGGAACCGAACGCGGTGGAAAATAGGAACCGAACAGGACTGCCAGTTCTACTGATTCCCGGTTCCTACCGGTTCTTGTCGTGTCTTCAATGTTGGAACTAGTCCTTGAGAAATAGAAACATACAATTGCGCTTTTTATCGGTTCTACTGATTTTTGCAGGTTCTACTGAATTTTGTCGGTTCTACCGGTTCCGATTCTACCGCTTCCTATTCCTACCGGTTTTCCAAAAATCCACTAGAATATCGTCTCGGTCCCGGCCCGACTGGTTCCAATGGGTTCCGGTTCCGGCCGGTTCCCCGATCCAAATGCTCATCACTAATTAGAGGTATTAAGATTGTTGTTATAGTTCATGATTTAACCAGAGATTTCTATATGTGAAGCTCAATCATGTGGAAAAATAGTGAAGCGTTTTTAGTTATTAAAGTTTCAAATTTTAGTTTCCTAAGTTTTATTTTAACTTTTACTCTAAGTTCAATTTTATGTCATATGTATCTTTCCATTTTGTTTATAATGTTAAATGTTGTTAATACTTAAGGCAAATATGTTTAGGCTTGGAGAGATTTGTTAGATGTCATTTTGTTTATGAAGATTTGAAGATCACGATCCGACCAGATCGTATATTTAGTTTACTTTTATTGTTTGATTTAGATTTTATTAGTTTTAGACTATTTTTAGCTATGTCTGGCTAAAAACCCTAGTTTTCAGTCATGCATAGATTTTGACTTTTTATGTTGTTAATCTAAATATTTGTTTTTACTTGCTATTTCTATCTAGTGGTTTTAGTTTTGGCTTCCTGAATTTTTGAATTTTGATTCATTTAAGACTAATCACCTAATTTAGGATTCAATAATTCTAATTAGTCAATTGTTGAAAATTTTAATTGTTTAATAAACATGTATAAAGTAACAAATATTATATTGGTTCCATGTTAGGATTTAATTATGATATTAATTGAAAATCACATATTTTTAGGCTCCCGAGCTTGTGAGTGGTATTGAATATTGCCGAGAATTTCACATTATTCTGAATGTTGCTCTTCTGATTTGATTAAAATATTGTTTAATTCACTTCTAAAAGGTTAGGATTAACTAAAGAGATTGTTTTAGTTAATTAACTAGGTAGAAGAGAACTTACTAGAGCTTCATAGTAGTTTTCAGTACCGTCTTAGATAGAACATGTTTTATATGACCGGTGGATTGCATAATTAGGAGACTCGTAGCAAAACTGAAACGTTTTTTATTATCGAATTTTATTAAATTAGTTTTCACTATTGTTTTTTGTTTTAATTCAAAACAAAACCCCCTTTTATATTTTATATTATATGGATAACATGTGCCTTATCCAAAGAGACATTCATTGTTAGGTTGTGTCCCTATGGATTTGACCCTGCTTCCCTATGCTACCCATTAGTGCAACCAAGCAGTGATATTATATGTTTTGATGCTACTGTAATGTTTAATGGGTATTGTAATACCCCCGCAAGGATATGGTAAAGATACGTGTACGACACCAGATTCCAGTGGGTCACAAGTTTGATAGTAAGTTCTATGGGGGTCTGATATACGTCGAAGTCTGACATGCAAGCTCATTGAAGGAGCTCAATAAAATACTTCTGCTGAGAAAGGAACATGCTAGTAGGTGATCATGTAACATAATTTAAAAAAAAAATTAAAGGAACCGAAGTCGTTAAAGTGAACTTGTGGATGAGGTTAGCAGTAGTGTGTTACAGGAGAGATGTGGGTGAGGCAGTAAAAATGATATCATCTACATACAAAAGACATAAGCCAACTCGTGTTCCAATTGAAAAACACATAGTGATAAGTATGTGCGACTATGAGAAGGAGCTATTGGGTGTGGTCGGGGGATGAAAACATCTATAATAGATGGTTAGTGTCACACCCCAAAACCGAAACGGCAGAAACATTCGGGGGTGGAGGACGTCATGTACAGTATCATAACAATGCAAAATAGTAAACAAGCAGCAACATCATCCATTGCATTAATAGTAATAATTGATACAAGTATGTTCTTTCATAGTAAGAAGACATCAAAACAAGTAATCAAAATAAAAGACGAGTCTTGAACACGCTCCGACTTCTCAAAACCTGGCCGATTGTACCTGTGTACTGATGACCTGAGAATACAAGTTATTTTGAAAGAGTTTATCAGCATAAAAGTTGGTGAGTTCATTAGTATTTAGTTTCATTGTTTGTATGAAAAGGTTTGAAGAAAATGTTTGTAAATGTTCAATGTAAATGTTTGTATAAGTAATTATATCTCCTAGAAAATCATATATTTTCTACTAAAAGTAGCCTTCTACCAAGGCATCAAAGTTCTATATGTTTGTTTGTTGTAAAAGTGTGTATTCTTCCCAAGTGTGACTATCATTAACAAAATATAGTTTATACATTACCGATTATGTGAAAAGATCACAAAATGAATGCAATGGAGAAAATATTAAAGTATTGTAGTATTGTATTACAGTAACCACTGTTTTACTTATTGCCTTAAATCGATTTGTTTAAGGTATAATGTGATGGCTAGTTCCCGTACTAAACATTTTCCCTCACAAAAGATTCTGAGAACCAAACGCGACTTGGCAAACCGGTGGTTGCATCGTGTACATCCACATTAAAGTTATATGATCATGTATACCCAATTTAACTATCACCTTTTGTTTAGAACAATGAGTTAGTGATTCATTGGTATAATTAGATCCTGTAGTTATTGTATGCTATAGCATCTTAGTATGTATTGTTTCTCATTATAGTATTCTTTATCTGTTTCTCGTCATAGTATGTTTGTACAGCTTCTCATAATAGTAAGTTCTCTTAGTTTCTCATCATAGTATATTTGTATAGTATTCTCTTTAATGTAATTGTATATGATATTATTCTCTTAATGTACTTGTATGTGATAGTATTCTCTTAATGGACTTGTATATGATAGTATTTTCCTAAACCATACATAAAATATCTTACTAGTAATCTTTGTGATTTGAATGAATGAAGGTATACCTTTGCTACCCAAAGGCACTGAACTGTCTGATTGTAATTTTATATATACATATGTATACATAGTATATAATTAAGATTTAAATGACATTCGAACAAATAACCGATACTCTCAGGCCACATCCAAACAAGGAAAAGGAAATAAAGCGAGTTAGTAGTCCTAAGTCTTTTAAAAATTACTTATATAGTTATACATATATAGACATGCATTTGACAATATATAAGTTTAAAAGAGGTTTTGTAAAACATTTGAAGAGTAAAATAATAAACATTGATGACTTGATGTCAATTTATAAAACCAATTAGAAGTAGTTTGTTTGATAACACAGTTTAAAGTATATGAAATATGTTATGTGAAACATAGTTTGAAGTATATGAAATCTATTGTTTGAAACACAGTTGTAAATCACATGTGATTGATTATATAACTAAATGTTTTCTACTTGTATTCCCCCCCCCCCCCCCGCCCTAAAAGCATTTAAAAGATAGATTAAGGGGTATGAACTTACCTGTAGTGAGTAGCTTGGATGAACAAATGGTATAAGATGCTAGGTGTCAAGTGAAGACTTGAGCACACACAAGGATCCTAGTTATCACATAATGACACATATATGCATCTAATTAGTGATTAAAAAACTAATTTAACAAGTATATGCGCCCTATAACATGGAAAACACTTTGATTCAAGTGTTATAAGTACTAAAGGGTTGCATCTAAGCGTTGTAGGGGTGTACCTTGGAGTTTACGGACTAAGAGTAAACTCCCCATGAGTTTATGGCCTACGGTTTGCGGCCCTAATGGGTTTACGGCCGTAAACCCATGGTGACTTCTACCATTTGATGTTTAAGGTCTTTAGTTCAAGTTGGAAGTGTTCCAGACCAAGTCCAAGGCTTAGGAAGGTGTTTGTACCAACTTTGCACCCAAGAACTAGGGTTTATGGCCTTGGGAGATGCCTTGGTCGTAAACACCTTTCCCTTATGATTTCTTGATGATTTCTTGGTGTAAGCTAGTTGATTCACATATATAGCAACCTAAGACAAGAGTACTTACAATGTAGGAGCTTGATTGGGTGATTAAAGTCCAAGAACACTAGTGTGTGTTCTTGGTGTCCTTGGTGAAATGAAGAACACTTGAAGATCTAATCAAAAGAAGAGATTTCATGGATAAAATCATGTGTATTCTCTAGATATGGATGGATATGAATTTGAAAATGGAATGATTGCTTACTAGATTGAAGATTGGAAGGAAAGTTATTGATGATACCTGAGAGTAAACCCGAGTTCTAGGCTTGAAAGTGTGATAATGAATGAAAATGGCCAAGTTTTTCATATATAGGCATGGAGTTTACATCCACCTTGAGTTTATGGCCGTAAACTCCAAGGTTTTGTCCATAAACTCCTCTTTTGAGTGTTTATGGCTTGTATGATAGTTTACCAGTTTATCTGACACTCCCTTTCACTTATTTCTTTGATGTATTTAAGCTCAGAATGCTCAAACAGACTCCAAAGGTGATAAAAGTTAGAAGAAGCAAATTCATCTGACACTCCCTTTCAGGTTGTCACATCATCCCCCCGTTAGAGAGAATTTCATCCCGATATTAGAGTCTAAATAGAATTGATAACGATGCTACAGAGGGAAGTTTTATTTGATCGTCGGGTTCCCAAGTGAATTCTGGTCCTCGCTTGGTGTTCCAGGGAACCTTAACTATTGGGATACAACTTTTCTTCGTCTGCTTGACTTCTCAGTTCATAATCTTTACAGGTTTTTCCACGAAGTTGAGACTCTCGTTGATCTCGATTTTGTCAAGTGGAATTACAAGAGTCTCGTCGGATAGACACTTTTTCAAGTTCGAGACATGGAAAATAGAATGTTTTTACTAAGTCCACGGGGTAGGTTGAGTTTGTAACCTATAGGGTCGATTCTAGCGAGAATCTTAAATGGACCTATGTATCTTGGATTGAGCTTCCCACGCTTTCCGAAGCGTATCAATCCTTTCCAGGGTGAGACTTTAAAGGAATGTGGTCTCACATCTGGAATTCCAAAGGTTTGCTTCTCTCGCCAGTGTAGCTTTTCTGTCGGTCTCTAGAGGCTTTCAATAGTTCACGAACCTGAACAATCTACCCGTTCGTTTCCTGAATGATCTCTGGATCGTGTATTGTATAGTTGGCTTTGAGTGTCTTAAGCTAATGGGAGGTATAGTCAATGACCTTACCTTGTTGCATCAGAACACAACCGAGCCCTTGATTGGATGCATCGCAATACACCACTAACTCTTCTATTCCTTCCAGTAGGGATAGTATCGGTGCAGTGCGTAAGGCTCATTTCAGCGCTTGGAACGCTTTCTCCTGCTTCTCTTCCTAGCCAAAGGTCATGCCCTTCTGGGTCAAAGTCGTAAGAGGTTTTGGAATTCGAGAGAAGTTCTGAATGAAACTACGATAGCAAAGTTCTGTAAACGTCTTCGATGCTGACCTGTTCTCAATGGCTTTGATTTTGGAAGGGTCCAAATGAATTCCCTCTTCACCAACAACGTGACCTAGGAATTCGACTCTTCGAATCTGAAACTCGCATTTAGAGAACTTAGCGTTGAGCTTCTCTGCTCGTAACTTTTCCAAGACCTAGCGTAGATGTTTCCAATGCTCTTCCTTATTATGAGAGAATATAAGTATGTCATATATGAAGACAATGAGGAACTGATCCAAGTAAGGACGGCATACCCTGTTCATTAAGCCCATGAATAATGCGGCTGCATTGGTCAATCCGAATGGCATCACTACAAACTCGTAATGTCCATAACGAGTTCAGAAGGCTGTCTTCGGGACATCCTCCTCTAACACTCGTAACTGGTGATACCCGGATCTCAGATGTATCTTCAAAAAGTAATTCGCCCCTTGTAGTTGGTCGAACAAATCGTCTATGTGAGGCAAAGTGTATCGATTCTTAACGGTGAGCTTGTTGAGCTCTTTATAGTCGATGCATATTTGAAATGATTATTCTTTCTTCTTGATAAACAAGACCCGTGCTCCCCAGGGTGAGAAGCTTGGTCTTACAAGGACCTTGCTGAGTAGTTTGTTAAGTTGACCGGTTAGTTCTTGCATTTCTGATGGTGTTAGATGGTAGGGCGATTCGGCTACTGGGGTAGCCCCTGAAATTAAGTCGATTCTGAACTCGACTTGACATCGCGGAGGCAATCCTGGGAGTTCTCCTGGAAAGGTGTCGGTAAGGTCGCATACTCCTGGAATGTTTTGAATGTTTTTCACCTATTGGCTTGTTACGGCGATGCGTGCAAGGAATGCGTGATACTCCTTTCGTAAGCACTTCTGTTCCATCTGCATCATTTTTCCGGATTGGCGGAAAGGGTATTAGTTTGGCTTCTAAATTTATTCGTGTGGCAGTGCGATCACTCGTAGTCTTGGGCAGTCTTCGTCCTGAAGTTCATATTAAAATTCATATTTGGTTCATCAATCACAGCTTCTCGTATACGAGTCGTATATAATTAAGACTGAAAAGGCAGTCGAATAAATGATTCTTCTCTAAGCTCACATCCAAACAAGGAAAAGAAGTTAAAGCAGAATCATCAACTCATAGCCTGTAGAACCTTGATTATATACCACCCTTGAGTATACATTCCTCAGCGATAGATTAACCGCATGGGTCTTCGGATTGAACTTGACGTATTGTACGATTGGTATTCAAGGGACGTTTCTTCGGCAAGGATACGAACCATAAGATACTCTACGCATGAGTATCTAGGAGTTCTATAATGATGACTTTGCTAGAAAGGCGATTACGGGGAAAAAGAATCTTCGCACGAGACTGGTATTTAGAGGATCGAATTGACTCAAGTTACATGATAATGTCAGACTACTTGGAATGAAAGGCGTTAGACTAATTTAGAAAGGTGTTGCGAAAACACAACGACACAAATTTGACAGAGTTTCAGTACTTTAGTTTATCTACAAGCCTACTGCTGCAAACAAGGTATACCACAAAAAGCAAGTATACACAGCATGAGAGTCCCTTGATTGTCGTGATCTCGCAAAAGATAAGACTCCAGTTGCACTGGTTTTTACCAGTTCATAAGCCTACTATAACGAAACGCCCTAGTATTTCAACGTGGGTCCAGAGTAGTCTCTCCCATAGCAGTGATCCTTAGTATTTTCCCGTCTGCGCCAAAGTTCTTTGTTATTGGACAATCCTTCTTGAGATGTCCTATCTCCCTGCATATATATGACATATCTTGCTTGTACTCGCGTCGGTGGTGGAAGTAATGTGCAGATTCATGTGGATACAAGCACCTTCGTTGTTCCTCCCTTTTGGACAATCCCTATAATAGTGTCTAGTCTTTCCATAACTATAGCAAGCCTGGCTGGCTCTGGTGGTGGAGGTGGGTTCTACAAACACAAGCAGTGTACCCCATTTTGTTGCAATTGTTGCATTGCAATACCCGGCAAGCTCTATTATGATTATATTTACACTTGTTACACTTCCGGAGTGTTCCCTCATATCTTTTGATCGGTACTGTGGTGGCAGGAGTCGCTAATTGTTGTTGTTGCATGGCAAGCCTTTGAAACCGCTTGCGCTCCTTTTGCGCTTGACGCTTTCGTTTCTTAAACTCCAAGTTGTGACTTTGGGTGTTTGTGACCGATATCATTTGTTGATTTCTCGAATTGTTACAACGATTTGAATTGTCGATTCCATTTCCATCTTTTTTTGTGTTACTAGTGTGAAATTGAGCTAGTATAGCCATCACGACAGCTGTTACCGCAGCTTGGAAAGTAGCAGCATCTATGTGCAGAATTGGGGTTTCTTTGTCTGAACGGTTATTTCCATGCGAAGACATGTTTCTGGTGCATGAAAAGAAAATGAATTCATAACTAAATACAGAAATTGATAGATATGATGACTCTTAATGAAAATATGTGACCCAATGTTTACAAATTGTAATTATAAAGACTTTGAGCCTATCACATAGCGTGAGTAGTGTATGCACCAACTCACTAGGTCGTATGGATCTTTTAGCTATTAGGGCGACATGTAAGGTTTTCTGCCACGCTGTATGACTCGCGAGAGGTTTACTTTGTTCTCTATCCTACTCCCGACGAAAGAAATCTGATGATCTTTTATGTTCCTGTGGCATCTTCTGGTATTTCTCTTGTTTCGTACTCCTCTGTCGACTACCCTAGTGAGGTGATATCTCTAGTTAAGTTGCTAGCACGAGAATGGAAATGTCTAAAGAATCTATGAGAATAATTAAACTGTTTCTAGTACTAAATTTTATAATTGAGATCCTTATTGAGTCCTTCTATCATCACCTAGCGTATACAAAGTATATATAACTCGGATCTAATAGATATTCGAATATGTGGTACTTCTCTAAATCCACTCCAAATAAGGAAAGTAAGTAAAGCAAACCCACACATTCTAAGTCTATGAGGTCTTTATTATATATAACTTTAGGATGTACGCACTCTTGTATTATAGACCTATCAGTAAAAGTCTTTTGATTCTCACATAGCTATTTACAGTTATTTAAGATATTCCTAATATTTTACTTTATGTTTTGTTCTAAGGAATTCTTTGGACCTAGAATTTGGTAAGTTTTAGGTTTATTGCAACACCACCATCATTCCCGAACACACGTTCACCATATCTCAAATAAATATAGTTGATCAAGCTATATTTACCCTAGATATGATTACATAACTGCCAAGGTTTGACTGTTGTGTCCAACAATTAAATACTTTTGTTACATTCTGGTATGACACTGTTTTATAGTAAGTATGTAGGTATGTAATTACGTATACTTTTAGGTTAAGTATTTAGTACTTAAAAGTATAAACTCTTGGTCAGAGTATTTTAATCCCTATGTGTTTATAGTTTGTATATCTTTTATGGGTTGATAAACTCGATTCACTATAAATAATGCTCTGATACCAATCTGTCACACCCCAAACCAGAACGACGGAAACATTCGGGGTGGAGGACGTCATGTACAGTATCATAACAATGCAAAATAGTAAAAGAGCAACAACATTATCCATTGAATTGATAGTAATAATTGATACAAGTATGTTATTTCATAGTAAGAAGACATCAAAACAAGTAATCAAAATAATAGACGAGTCTTGAACATGCTCCGTGTTCTCAAAACCTGGTCGACTGTACTTGTCTATTGATGACCTGAGAATACAAGTTATTTTGAAAGAGTTTATCAGCATAAAAGCTGGTGAGTTCATAAGTATTTAGTTTCATTGTTTGTATGAAAATGTTTGAACAAAATGTTTGTAAATGTTCAATGTAAATGTTTGTATAAGTAATTGTATCTCTTAGAAAATCATATATTTTCTACTAAAAGTAGCCTTCTACCAAGGCATCAGAGTTCTGTATGTTTGTTTGTTGCAAAAGTGTGTATTCTTCCCAAGTGTGACCATCATTAACAAAAAATAGTTTATACATTACCGATTATGTGAAAAGATCACAAAATGAATGCAATGGAGAAAATATTAAAGTATTGTAGTATTGTATTACAGTAACCACTGTTTTACTTATTGCCTTAAATCGATTTGTTTAAGGTATAATGTGATGGCTAGTTCCCGTACTAAACATTTTCCCTCACAAAAGATTCTGAGAACCAAACGCGACTTGGCAAACCGGTGGTTGCATCGTGTACATCCACATTAAAGTTATATGATCATGTATACCCAATTTAACTATCACCTTTTGTTTAGAACAATGAGTTAGTGATTCATTGTTATAATTAGATCATGTAGTTGTTGCATGCTATAGCATCTTAGTATGTATTGTTTCTCGTTATAGTATTCTTTTGTTGGATTAGGTGTCTAAGCCCATAACTATAATTGTTATGGACTTGAATTGATAGTAACAATGTCCTTTTGGGTTGCCTTCAAAACTGGCAATTGAATAGGATAATTGTTAGAGAGAGAAGAATGATCTATTAATTTATTGCTTGGTTAATAAATTAATAATCAAGATAAATGATTTATTAATTTATTATGGATATAATACATTAATTAGATATCATATTGTTTAATTAATATTTAATTAGAAATTAATTTGGAATTAATTTTGGGATTAAAGGAATTAATTGAAACTACAGGGACTAAAGGTGACAATGTTCAAAAGTTGTGCATTGAGCATTCTAGAACCTCCCTTAGAGGTGGGGAACGAAATCTAGAGTGTCCTAGGGTTTCCTTGGGCTCTAAGGGTGCCTTTGAAGCCTTACGGAGGAAGTTAAGGGATTAGGGTTATCTAAGATACACCTGCCTTATCCTAAACCTTCCTTATCACCTATATAAACCCCTATAGGGTTGGATTTCGTGGATGACACTCCAAGAAAGGCTAAGGGCCGAAATTCTACTCTACTTCTCTCTCTCTCCATAGTAATCCTTGGTTGTTAGGTTTGTTTGTGATCCATTAAAGGCGCGACACTTGTAGCGCTTGCTACCAAAGTTCAAGATCTTCATGGATTTGATTGTTATTACAATATAACAATCAAGGTATGTATCCTAACCCTAATTATATGTTACTTTCGAAAATTACATGTGCCTCCTAGGGTTTCTAGTTTTTGTGTTCAATGCTTGTATGTCTAACAGTGAAAACATAGATCCTCAAATCTAGGGTTGCATGCACACATAGGATTGTTTGTTTGTATAAAACCCGTTAGTGGTTTCAGAGCGTATGGTTTTTGTTTTCAAGTAGATTTGGTACAATTGATTGAACTAGACAAAATTAGGGTTTATGGCTATTAAACCCTAAGGCCTTTAAATTTTCGCAAATTAGGGTTTAAGAACCCTATTTTTCGAAAATCCCTAAGGGTTTTAAAACCCTTTCCTTTGGCCACCTTGGAGTTGAAATCTAGGGTTTCCTAACCCTAGGGTTTTTGATTTTTAGGCAAGTTTGAAAGCCTTTCCTTCCACTCCAAGCAGAAGATTTCGAAATCTAAGGAATCTGTTAGTAGGTTGTTATTTTTGGTAATTATCTTGTTAATTGTTTAATTGGATAATTAAAGATATTCCTGCCTAAATTTCAAAATCCATGGATATAGGATTAAATTAAGTTAATATATTTAATTTAAATTGGTAATCCTTACTTGATTTAATAATTTAATTAATTGTTTAGTTTTTGAATAATTATTAAATCAAAATAGTTCAAATTGCACTCTTATGGTTTTATTAAATTAATTAAGTGTATAATTAAAAGAGAGTTAATAAATCTATAGTGATATGGTTTACATTTAATTAAATTAAAGGTCTAATTTATTAAATTAGACCACCTAGTATTTTAAAAGTGTAAAATACACCCTTATACTATATAACATTAAAAGTATAATATTATATATGTATAACTCAAACTGCTAGTCTTACCGTTAGTAGGCCTCATTCATGAAGTCGATCTATAAGGGGAGGTATAAGGTTATGGCCTATAAAATGGTCGTTTAATGGGTATCCACTCTCACCCACCGCTTCCTTGATTGGTGGAGGGTCGTTAGCCGAACGGGTAGGATAGGGCAAACCCTTTCCATTAAAAGTATAATGAAGTATAAAGTAGCTAAATGTTTTATACAAAATTCCCAATCTTAGTTACTTTAGGAAAAAGTTAATTTGCTGCAATTCCACAAAATTAGACTTTGTACCCTTGCAAAGACGTTAGTGAAGCGTGTGTGGTTAACCGGTACACTACATGGTTCAAAGCAAAGGTAGCAAAGGCTGACTCAATGTTTGTCATATTTCGGTGGAGCGTGTGTGGTTAACCGGCACATCGAATGGGTAACTATAACATTGGGGGCACCGTTTAAGTTTGCATGGTTATTTACACCCTGTTTTGTGATCCTCGGCATCCCTCTTCCAAATTGTAGAATATTGTGTTGGATCCTAGCCTTAATATCTCATTTGGGTGTTTTATTAAGGACTCAATCAACAAACTTGAATTTTCTCCTATTTTATAGATGTCAAAGTCTGACAACTATGGTCTTCCTAAATCCGTTGGAAAAAGTTTTCCACGTGAAGATGATCTTCCACGATTGTATTGTGGAAATAGAAATCATGCTTCATTTCCTCGGCCTCCTCCAATAATTCTCCCTGACCCACATGTTCGAAGACTTGAACAGTTCAAGGTCACTCAAGCCATATTGGCAAAAGACACGGAATTGGAAAGTCTATATGTGCTCATATCTTGGATAAAAGGTTGATAAATTGGGATCGTTGGTGTCGATGTTTAAAGAAAGTTGGTTGTTGCCATGGTTCTTTAGTCATATGGTAAGTTCATTAGAGAGTAATATGTGATGGACCACGACATAACCCTTGTTGATTTGACTTATTTGCTTATTGCTGCAGAATCAGAAATGATTTGGCGCACTAGTCTGCATATTTGTCTGGTAAATCAATATTCCATTCCTCTATGGGCAATGGTAACATTGGAAGTCCAGAAAAGTTTTCTCTACGCAAGAGAAAGGATGAGTTTGAGATAGTCCCATGTGCCATTCCAGAGAGTCCATAAGTTTCTACTGCCAAAAAGAAGGGTCATTGGTTACGAAGCTGCCCTGACTACCTGAGAGATCTAAGAGATGGAAGAGTCAAGATGTATGACTCTGCTTCAGGTAAAAATCCACTATCTAACTCTATTAAGTTCCTATTTGGAGATTCTTAATACATGATTTGATAAGATTACATTTCGATGTTTTGAAGGATTGAAAAACAGAAAGGAAGCTTAAAGGAATGAGCAAGCTGATTCTGATCGCGAAGAAATGGATTTCTATCGCATGATTCAAGGATCAGATATTTAGGCTACAACTTTAGAGTTAGGATAGATTGCTAAGTAATATTTACATAGTTTTCATTAGTAATCGCATTGTAAGGACAATATTTTTCCGCAATAAAATAAATTTTGATTTTCTCTTATTTATTTATCCTTGCAGTGGTGTGTATGAAAAATTGATGTTTGATTGTTTCTATTGTTAGCTATAATTGATTTGATTTTTAATTATGTTATTTGTGGAAATGTTGAGAATTTGCCAAATAAGGGAAGATTCTCATCGCCCAAGTTTCAGTTGGACAGAAACTTGGAGTCATGCAACTTGGTTGCGTGATGAATGAGAAACTTCATATTTGGAAATTAGACTAATTCATTGACAAAGTGTCAAGAGAAGGACTATGAGATCGAGTACACTAGGTTGTGCATTGATCAAGTCCATCACAAGAGTGATAAAGATATTCGTCATGATTTACTAAAGTTTAGTAGAATATGGTTATACTTATAAGATTAAGTATAATTCTGAGTTGATTGAAAGAGTTTTAATCAATAGCAGAATGAATAAGAAGAATCAAGTAGGCAGACAGATAAAAGTTTATCTATTCTAAGAAGAAGGGAGAGTACCTTTTATTGTGTTTTATGATATGTCTTAATGATTAAGAACCATATCTCAATTGATCCTCCAAGTGAGTCTTAGTGCATTTGTATGTCTAAAAAGAGGAATCGAGAATTGTAGAAATGGTTAAAATCAAGAAGTCAATCATACTTCGTTCCAATATCAAGTCTTAGAGTTATATTCCAAGATTGTGAATTGAGTGACAAGTCTTAAGTAGGTTTATAACACTCATCAAATGTGGGGTTTGGAAAAGGATTTCTTATTCTTTCACATTTGAAAATTGGTAACTTAAGCTGTCTTGGATAAGACAAAGACCAACTAGGAGCAATTATGTGAAGTGTTTTGCCTTGATAAGAACTACACTAACTCTTGAATATTTGTTTTGTCTAGGAAAGGTTCCCAACAAGAGAACTATATATGTCAAGAGGTCAGTGGGAGTCAAAATTGTCTTAAAAAATTTCAGGAACAAATCAAGAAGTAAAACTATTAAATACTAGCACACGACTTGAGGATTATACCCTATTGTGTTGACAAAATTGTATTTCTGTGCCAATCCAGTTGAGTGATTATGCATTTGAGTTCTATGAGTTCTCAATTGAATGCATAAGGGCAAACACCTTGATCAATGAAAGTACATTGACTGTCATAGGTGAGTTGCCAAATAACTGGGAAGCAATGGTGGGACCCTTAATGGCAAGAAATTAAGAATGAACAAGTTCTATCCATAAGAGTTTGAATTTGTCACAAACATTATCTTTCGATTATGGTTATGGAAAATTCACATGGATAGGAACACATACACCATACAATCTAAGTGTCATAAGGTTTCTCTCCTTCATGAAAATGATTGTGAGGAAATGCTTTCACTAAGAGAGATTTTAAGAAGATAGTGATTATGTAGATTGCATTCTCAAATTTGATTATGATTACGGCATCCCTCTTCATAGTTCGAATTATGAGATTTGGCAATTAGTCTGAACATTTGGGACTTAGTAAAATAAGTTCTAAATTAGTTTAGACACACATGTGAGCTGTCTAAGGAAGGGTGTGTGATTTTGAGAAGCTTAGATAAAGGCTTATCGAAGCATTAGGTATTAGAAATATGAGCTTAAGGAATTCAATAAGCATTGTTTTCTAGAAGTTCAAGTGTTTTCTGAATACATGTCAAAGCTAGTGGGAGCATAAGTGTTATGCTTGTATAGAAATAATCATTGTGTTAGTGGGACCATGATTATTATTTCAAGTATTGCGAGTTAGCAATATTAATTATAGAAAACAAAGATTAACTTTGCAAATTTGTAGGGGTTGAAAAGTTATTTTGCTATAATTAAGGGAGAGAATATTATACTTTGTTTAAAAATCTAAAAGATTAGATCAAGAAATGTTAATAAAATTTAGTCAAGGATACATAGCACGTTCTCAAAATTCGATTATGATTACGGCATCCCTCTTCATAGTTCGAATTGTGAGAACTTGGCTAACAAAATATTATGGCAAAAGACTGATAAAGTGTAACAACCCGAAATTTCGTTTCATTGCTTGTACCCCTTTTCGCGACTCATTTCGATCATCCAATTGTCGTTTCTGATTTTGTTTCCGATTTCCGTCAATTAATTAAGTCATTAATGTGGATTTTATTTTATGAATTAATGAATGTCCTAATACCCTTAGAACTCATTCTAGCGCCCAGTATTAGCGATCGGAACATTTCTAGAATCAACCATATCGGGTAACGGCAACTTAATCGGGTGCGACCAAAAGCCCCGTTAAATGTCGGTATCGGGTAGAATTCCACCATGTCCCGAACTTAGGACCTATTTAAACTTGTTCAAGCTATCATTTGAAGCTTTTTCTCTTTCTCACTAATCTCTCTCTAACCTCTCTCCTAAATCCAAGTTTAAAGGTCCAAATCTAGAGTTTAAGGTCTCAAATCTTCAAGGTACCTTCCTATACTCATTTTGCATCATATTGGATCTTCAAATTTGAGATTTATTCATGATTTAGAGACTTGTATATGATTTTACAACCCAGGATGGTGCTTAGGCCGTAAACCCATATTTAAAGGGTTTTTAAGCCCTTAAACCCTTCCATGACTCAAACTAGACCTAGATATGACTTTTAGAAATTTGGTAATGGACTTAGAACACTTTAAACATGAATTTTGGGGGATTTGTATGAGTTTACGGCCAAGGCATGTGCTTGGGCCGTAAACTCCTCAATCATGGGTGTAAACTCATTTTCAAGGTGTTAGAAAGCCATCCAACACCACTAAAAGCCTTAAATCATAGATCCAACCAAAAATAGTTTGGGGACCTTAAACACATCCAACATCCTCTTAATAAGAGTTTACGGCCATAGATCATGCTCTTAGGGAGTAAACTCCTAAATGTGAGTTAAATGGTGCCCTAAATTCATAACAAGGCTTGGAAAATTAACTAGAATCACATGTGATTGTTCCTTGTGCCCCAAAATAATTATCCTTGACCATAGGAGAGTTTATGGCCGTAAACTCCAAGTTTACAGCCGTGAACTCCCTTAAACATGGTATAAGTCCCCTTAAATTATCCCTAGGCATTTTAGAAGTCCATTCCAACAATTCCCAAGTCCAAACAAGCCATTAAGCACTCAAAATCACACTAACATGAGTTCACGGCCGTGAACTAATGTAATTATGTGTTTTATGGTTGTAAACTCCCTAAAATGTTTACTCTTGGGGAGTAAACTCAAATCCCAAGTCCCTAGTACCATTACACGTCCGTAGATATCACCCGGGTCACTCCAAACACTTGTTTTGAAGTGTTTTCGTTCATTGGAGTGTAATATCATATCTAATTAGAGTTTATAAATCTAATTAGATATATTTATATACCATTTCGTATTACATAGGAACCTCGCATGTTATCAAACCTTGAATCGACACTTAGCATCCGGAACATCGCGTTTATCAACCGGTGAGTTCATACCCCTACCCTTTTTCAACTATTTTCACTGTTTTCAGGGGGGAATACAAGCAAAAGTACAAGGAAATCTTGTACTCCAACTTTTCAGTTCAATTGATTTCTTTCTGTATATTTTAATATCAAAAACTGTGTTTATCAAATAGTTCGAATTACGAAGTTAGCTTTCAAACTAATCATAGATTACTTGATAAAATGTTACAATCTAAATTATGTTTCAGAATCTACGAATAATTCATACTAATCATCATTCAGAAAGAATACGAAACTATAACTAGGAACCAAACGAATACGAAACTATAACTAGGAACATAACGAATACGAAACTATAACTAGGAACAGAACGAATACGAAACTATAACTAGGAACAGAACGAATACGAAACTATAACTAGGAACAGAATGAATACGAAACTATAACTAGGAACCAAACGAATACGAAACTATAACTAGGAACAGAACGAATACGAAACTATAACTAGGAACAGAACGAATACGAAACTATAACTAGGAACAGAACGAATACGAAACTATAATTATGAATAGAACAAATACGAATACGAATACGAATACGAATACGGATATGAATAGTAATAGGAGTACGATTAGGGAAACAAATACGACTACGAATAAAAATATGAATATGAATACAAATACGAATAGTAATAGGAGTAGGATTAGGGAAACGAATACGAATACGAATACGAATACAAATACGAATACGAATAGTAATAGGAGTAGGATTAGGGAAACAAATACAACTACAAATACGAATACGAATACGAATACGAATAGTAATAGGAGTAGGATTAGGGAAACGAATACGACTACGAATACGAATACGAATACGAATACGAATATGAATACGAATACGAATAGTGTTAGGAGTAGGATTATGGATAGGAATACGACTGCGAATACGAATACGAATAAGTATATGAATATTTTTAAGAATAGGAATACGAATACGAAGACACGTATCTAGGTACACTCTAGTGTAACACCATTAGGACATCAGAATACCTAGTTAATTCAATAGGTACGAATGGAAATCAATCATTACATCGAAAACCAATAACTAAACTTACTTTTAGGAAAGTATGGGACTTTCCTGGGGAATGTTACATAACTAGAAAAGTGTAATTAACCAGATAACTTTATATCTTTCACAATTGGTAACATACAATTAGGAAAATATAGGATTTTCCTAGGATCATAGTTAAACATAACCAGAACCATGTAACCTAACAATTAATCAAACATTACTTGTAAGAATATATGGGATTTTCTTGGATAACAAACATTTCGGTAAACCAAAGGAAACTCGTACATTTTCACAAAACAAACATCTTATGAACTCACCAGCTTTATGCTGACTTTCAAACTGCGTGTATTCTCAGGTCAATATTAGACAGGTACCCGACGATCACTTTTGGCGAAGACGGAATGCATAGAAGACTCGTCTCATTTTGTTCATATATACTATGTATTATAAATGTACAACTTTACTTTTGAACAAATCTAAACTTTGATATGTAATGTAATGGTTGTTTAATTTGCTTACTATGTGCATTGGATTTGATACTCAACATGGAGTCCGCCCCGGAAATGTTTCCGCCTTAGGTTTTCGGGGTGTGACTTAAAGTATCATGTCTTTATGTGAGACATTATGCATCGTGTCCAATACGCTTCACGTATAGGATCGATTGCATATGCTGTAATATTTGACCATTCTAAAATTTTCCAAATGCCTAGGGCATTAAGAGGGAAAAAGGACTAGAATCGGTTTTGACTAAAATAATTAAACAACTATCAAAGAACGATATGAGGTTTACTGAGGATTTGTCGCTTGTGAGTAGTTGGAAGTATAGTACTGGATGGACCATATCGACATTATTATGATTAGATAAGATTCTATTTCAAATGAGTTGTCATATGGGAAATATGGAATGTTTCCATAAATGGGAGTTAGATATTAAGAATCTATGTCGAGATTAGGAACTTTTATGCAAGAAGAATGTTCAAAGGAATGTACTTTGAATGTGAGACTTCACGTCTATGGAATTGTCTTGAAACAATCTCCGATAAAGAAATTTGTAATTTCGTTGGCTGAGTCTTGGTGACTTTTGTGTAGTGACATTACGAAAGGATCGTTGCATAATTTTATATTCTTACACTAACAATGAGTTTTGGGGATTGTGAAATGAGTTTCATTGGAAATGTTTTACAATTGATCTATTTCACAAAGAAAGGATGATAAGTAAACATAGTGTGCATGTTTGGTGCATGGGACAACTATTGTTATAATTCAAGTATCAAGTTGATTATCTGAAACAATAAACAATGAATAATGAGTAGTCAATATGGTGACTAAATAAAAGGTGTTTTATTTATACTCAAAAGTTTTGGGGTCATATAGGATTAAGTATTATTATGGTTTTTCACTTTGCATGTTTTGACTTCCAGAATAACTAGGTTATTCAAACATCCACAGTCACTCATACATTAGGAGTAGGTATGAAACAAGACTGTCATGAGTCCGTCTGTAGATTGTCTAAAGTGTTTAGACATAGCAAAAGTTTGTTGCAGAGTTCATGAGTGCTTTAATGAGATTAGAGTATTGGATTAAACCCATGCTCACTTGAATCACTTCATGGATTTTATCACGAGTGATTGTGAGACGATAATATCTTATATTCTTGAAACAAAGAGATATGAGTTACAGTTTGCAAATCGGTTGCACATTGATAATACGTAAACGCACCAGTAACTTGGTGTTATAAAACGTATTGTTACATGTGATTTGATGAGTAAATAGAGCAAGCATATGAATCGATGTTTATCCGTTCCTTTTACCCAAAGTTGGATAAAAGCGATATATGTGGGCCCCTCAATGATTTAGTGATGACACCATAAAGTGCTTGGTCAAGCCGGGACTGATTTGATTTGTTAAATTAGTCAATCGTCATAAATCGGAAATCGGGAAACGGAACATAGACAGAGAGAATGATTAAGATCCATGTCTTATGTCTATACGATATCTAGAATGGAGGAATATATGATCCCTTATCTAAGGATACGTCACTGACTAGGTCACACTTCGACAACGGCTTTTGGTAGCTAAAATTTGCTTGTCAAATTTTGAAGTTATACTTGCAATTATAGTTATTAGACTTATCCAAGTGGGAGACTGTTGGATTAGGTGTCTAAGCCCATAACTATAATTTTTATGTACTTGAATTGAAAGTAACAATGTCCTTTTGGGTTGCCTTTAAACCTAGTAATTGAATAGGATAATTGTTAGAGAGAGAAGAATGATCTATTAATTTATTGCTTGGTTAATAAATTAATAATCAAGATAAATGATTTACTAATTTATTATGGATATAATATATTAATTAGAAATCATATTGTTTAATTAATATTTAATTAGAAATTAATTTGGAATTAATTTTGGGATTAAAGGAATTAATTGAAACTACAGGGACTAAAGGTGACAATGTTCAAAAGTTGTGCATTGAGCATTCTAGAACCTCCCTTAGAGGTGGGGAACGAAATCTGGAGTGTCCTAGGGTTTCCTTGGGCTCTAAGGGTGCCTTTGAAGCCTTACAGAGGAAGTTAAGGGATTAGGGTTATCTAAGATACACCTGCCTTATCCTAAACCTTCCTTATCACCTATATAAACCCCTATAGGGTTGGATTTCGTGGATGACACTCCAAGAAAGGCTAAGGGCCGAAATTCTACTCTACTTCTCTCTCTCCATAGTAATCCTTGGTTGCTAGGTTTGTTTGTCAGCCATTAGAGGCGCGACACTTGTAGCGCTTGCTACCAAAGTTCAAGATCTTCAAGGATTTGATTGTTATTACAATATAACAATCAAGGTATGTATCCTAACCCTAATTATATGTTAATTTAGAAAATTACATGTGCCTCCTATGGTTTCTAGTTTTTGTGTTCAATGCTTGTATGTCTAATAGTAAAAACATAGATCCTCAAATCTAGGGTTGCATGCATACATAGGATTGTTTGTTTGTATAAAACCCATCATCTTTATCTGTTTCTCATCATAGTATGTTTGTATAGCTTCTCATCATAGTAAGTTATCTTAGTTTCTCATAATAGCATATTTGTATAGTATTCTCTTTAATGTACTTATATATGATAGTATTCTCTTAATATACTTGCATATGATAGTATTCTCTTAATGTACTTGTATGTGATAGTATTATCTTAATGTACTTGTATATGATAGTATTTTCCTAAACTATACCTACAATAGCTTACTAGTAATCTTTGTGATTTGAATGAATGAAGATATACCTTTGCTACCCAAAGGCACTGAACTATCTGATATTATTTTTATATCTACATGTATACATAATATATAATTAAGATTTAAATGGCATTCGGACAAATAACCAATACTCTCAGGCCACATACAAACAAGGAAAAGGAAATAAAGCGAGTTAGCAGTCCTAAGTCCTTTAAACATTACTTATATAGTTATACATATACAGACATGCATTTGACAACATATATGTTTAAAAGAGGTTTTGTAAAACATTTGAAGAGTAAATAATAAACATTGATGACTTGACGTCAATTTATAAAACCAATTAGAAGTAATTTCTTTCATAACACAGTTTAAAGTATATGAAATACATATACAGTTTAAATCATTGAAAACATGTATAAAACGTTCATCCAGCATAGATAGCAAGTATACAGATAATATACACACACAGCACGTAATTTATATAAAATACTTCATATCTATGTGTAAGCTGAAAGTAACTATGCACTCACAACACGTAATATATAAAAATACTTCATATCTATGTGTAAGCTGAAAGTAACTATGCACTCACCTGATTAGGTGGTGACTCAGCACTCGGACAGCGCTTCGATACTCTCAAAACGATATTCCTTCGATAAAACCTAGTATCGATACCACTAGGGTTTAGTTTAATGATAACCGCGACAAATTAATTAGTCTGACTATTATTAAGCGTTAATAACACTCAAAAATAGCCCAAATAATTATTTTAAGGACCTAATAACATTCCTATAATTATTTGAAAGCTATATAAAAGATTGCATAAGCGTAGCACACTTACAGCGAATTTTATCGAAAACCGGAACTTAATTGGAGCAGCGTTTCGAAACCGAAAAATTCCTTTTTCTCGGGACTTTGGGAGCCTCGGGGCTTCCTTAGGGTTCTAGGGGTTTAACTAGGGCTTAGGGGGGGTTTGGAACTCTAGAGAGAGAAAGTAATTTAGAGAGAGTGTGGAAAATGTGCAAGAAAGTCGGCAGCCTTCGCTGGCTTTTATAGGCCGAAATTCGGACCTTACGCGGGGCGTACCGAGGGTACACTGGGCGTACTCCTCGGATAAGATCAACAGCTCGGACCCAGCTGTGTCGCACCCATCGGATGGATCAGATCGGACCTACGTGGGGCGTAACCTCTTCGGACGCGGGGCGTACTGCGAGGCTACGTGGATCTTCCGAAGCCAAGCGATTCCGAACGCGGGGCGTTCCATTCTTGTACGCGCTGCATAGCGAGCCAGCTGTCATCCATCCAAACCACGTCGTGGGCAACAAGGAACGACCTAGATCATGCCACGTCATCATTTTTTTGCATCAGACTTCACAAATTCAAGATTAATCTTTAAAAATTCGTAACTTTCTCATACGAACTCCGTTTTTGACGTTCTTTATATCCACGCAAAGGTGGGAATGTACTCTACAACTTTCGTTTAGACACCATCGGCTAATTTTGGCTCGATTTTATATTTTATATTATTAACGGGCCGGGACACGATTGGTCCGTTAAATCCTCATAACTTCTTCATCCGACATCCGTTTTCGCCCATCTTTTTCTCGTTACGCTACTCTCAAAAAGATCTTCGATTCTCTTTTAGGTCGTGTCGGCTAAAAATCACTCAATCTAATATTCGAATTTCGGGCTGTACACTGCTATTCCAAAACTTCGAAAAATCATAACTTGTTCATACGAAGTCAGATTTGGGTGTTCTTTTTATCGATGTTCTTAGTTTAACATATTCTACGACTTTTGTTTAGATTGCTAAGGCTAAATCTCGCTCTATCGTAAATTCACTATTTATGCTTCCCGGTGTCGTGCCGGTTCTGTCGCGAAACTTCGACGGGTCATAACTTCTTCGTTATAACTCGGATTTCGGCGTTCTTTATATGTACGGATACCTCGTGACATATACTACAACTTGGTTAAGATTATTTATTCTAAATAATCTTTTGTCAAAAAGTCGTTTTCGACCCCTATTGCCTCTAATTTGACTAGCCCGGATCTACGGGCGTTACAATTATCTCCCCCTTTGGATGATTACGTCCCGGAATCATCAATGAAACAGGGTCGTATAATGACTCCATACGTCATCTCTTCATCCTAGGTAATAATTATAACTTCTACATTCCTTCAAGTCTATCTCTTAACTCATTGGCTGTAGGAGTACTCGATTGTGCACCTGTTCTCTACCTCAGGCTAGATTCCCAATTATGACCTTCAAGTCACAATCTCAATCCTTATTGGATACGAACTTGAGATGATTTCTTTTATTACTACTATGGATCGATGTGTCATATTCTAATGACCTATCATCGTATGTTGCAACACTTAGACTTAGGTTTCTTAGATTTAAACAAGTTATGCCTTCCTTCATGTTCTAATGTGATATAATCACACTTTAACATTTGGCATTTCTAGCTATCAACTTCTTTAACAACAAGCACAATATTTCTATTGATCGTTTTGATTTCAACCGTTTGGTTTAAGTCGGACGCTACATCAAACTTGGTTCTCTGAACCATGTAACCTACTCATCGTAGTCGGACTCAATGGGATATGACCACTAGGGTCGGGATAACAACAATCTTTTTAGTCATTACCGAAACAATGGTAAAGACATACTTGAATAAAACGAATCAATTACTAGCTTCTTGGTAACCTTGTGACTTTCCATGATCCAAGTGTGAGTCTTGTGCTTCCGGTAGTATAGGCCTCTACTACCATTCACACCTACTCATACTCGTTCCAAGTATTGTCCCATAGTTTTTCCAAGTCACCATACAAGAAAACCACACAACAACTTAACACATCAGATAACAAAACAAAGGTTTCATATTATTTCTTGAAACGGTTACATAGGTGTTCAAGTTCACCATAGACTATGCCTCTAACAGGCTACTGTTGGATTAATGTCTAAGTCCATAACTATATTTGGTATATACTTGACCCGACCCGACATGGTCCATTTGGGTTGCACTTCACCGACACAATTTATATGGATAATCTTTTGAGAATAGTATGTTTATGATTAATATTAATATGTTATAAGTTCTAATATATTAATATGGAATCATATTATTTAATTAGTATTGATCAAGAATTAATTTATAATTAATTAAGTGATCAAAAGGAACTAATTAAATATGGACTCTTATATATATGGAATGGGCCAAGTTCATTTAGGTTGGGCTAAGCTTTCATGGATAGTCCATGGAGTGTTTAACCCATGGATCCTAGGAAATGAAAGGTCATGGGTATTAGGGTTTAACCCTAATCCTGCATACTATATAAAGATGTCTTTGGTTGGTGAAATTGGTACTAGTGTGGATACACTAAAGAAGGGCTAGCCAATTTCACTAGAGAGAACCAAGTAATCATATTCTCTAAAGTATTCCAAGGTGTCTTGGTGATTTGTGATTCCACTTGAGGCTTCCACACTATTGGGGCTAAGCTCTTAAAGCTTGAAGACATCAAGCTACATCAAGAGGTATGTATTCTATCTTGTTACATTCATAGTTTTTGTATGCTAGATTAGGATAATACCTTGGATGTTCTTATTTGCATGTATAATAGAGAAAACATAGATCCAAGGTATTTAGGGTTGCATGTACACTTAGGAAGTGTTAGAATGCTCAAAACCCAACAGTGGTATCAGAGCCACAGGTTGTTTTCTGTTATATTGATGCAAATATTTTATTTTCAAAGTTGAATTAGGTCAAATTTAATAAAAGATAAAATAATATGATTATTTTATTAGTTTTAAAAGTTTGATCTAAAGAGTTTTATTTTTTGAAACCTCCATAAGTTATGGATATGAAAAGGTTTTAAAAAAAAATTGATTCAAAGTTTTTTTGGAGTTACAAAATTTGGTGTTAATGTTTTAAAGGATTCCATAACTTAAGAATAAGTTATGGATCACCAAAAGTTTTTTGTGTTAGCTTGTTTTATGAGTGAATTTAGATTAATGAATAAAATTATGTGATAGTTGGTTTTAATCCAAATTAATCTAAGAATTGATTCTAAAATGTGTTTTTGTAACTTGTCATCAAGTTATATGAAAAGTCACATTTAAGAATCATAAAACTCATAAAAATTGGCAAAGGTTACAAAAATGAAGAGTCTAGTTCTAATTCAATGGTTTTATGACTCCATAACTTGTCCTCAAGTTATGGAGGATCAAGAGTCTCTTCATTTAATAAAATAAAATAAAATAAAATAAAAAGGTGTAACCTTAATTAATTCCATAAGTTATAAAATAAAGAAAAGTTAATTCTTTTATTAGTTTAAAGTCTTCCATAACTTGTCATCAAGTTATGGAACTTGAAGAGTTTTTGGATTAAAACTACTTTAAACACATAAGTTATGGAATTAATTAGTTTTTAATAGTTTCAAAACTTGCCCTCAAGTTTTGGAATTTGTAAAGTTTTCACTTATGAATACTTTAATTCCAAGTTAGCCCTTAGAATTTTAAAAGTTAAAATTCAACCCTTATACTTTATAATATTATAAGTTAATAATATATATATGTATAAGAGTAAAGTCAGTCTTACCGCTAGTACGCCTCATTCACGAAGCCGGTCTATAAGGTGGGTATAAGGTTGTTGCCTATAAAATGGCAACTTAATGGGTGTCCACTCTCACCCACCGCTTGCTTGACTGGTGGAGGGTTGTTAGCCGAACGGGTTTGACAGGACTAGAATTCTCCCTTCATTAAAAGTATTAATGATAATACTAAGTAACTAAACTCTTAATAATACCCAATCTTAGTTACTTAGGAAAAATGTGAATAAGGTGCTAACCCATGAAATTACACTTTACACTTTGTCTAAGTCGTTAGTGGAGCGTGTGTGGTTAACCGGCACACTAACTTGGACTTAACAAGGTAGGTAAAGGGTGACTTAATATTTATCATAGTATCGATGGAGCGTGTGTGGTTAACCGGCACATCGATTGAGGGGTAATTTATTAAGGGTACCAAGTGATTTGCATGGTTACTTCACACCTTGTTTTGTGATCCTCGGCATCCCAGTCACAAAACCTGAAGGGCACACACGAGATTGAAACATGCCTTTGAAAAGTTCAATGAATCTCAAAGATCTAGGAGTTTCAAAACCAATTAAAACCTAATAATTCATTTCATTTATCTTGGTGGAAATTGGTGAATCGTCATTCACCTACCTTCAAATATTTTATAGCTTGGATTACGGCATACCTCTTCTAAGTTATAAAATAGTTTGTTGGGCCCTAGCCTTAATATTTCATATTGGGTGTCATATTAAAGACTTTAAATCAACTATCTTGAATATCTCCCAAAAGATGTCTGTAATAGACACCTATGATCTTCCCAAATCTAGTGAAACAAGGTTTCCTAATTGAAGATGATGTCCTTTGGAAATCATACTTCTTTCACCTCCTCCAATTATTCTCCCCAACCCACAAGTTCTTGAAAAGTTTAAGGTCACTCAAGCCCTATTGGCAAGGCAAGGTCTAGGTGTGAACACATCTTGGAGATGTAGTCACATATTGACAAGCCGGGAGAGTTGGGTGTCAAAGTCTTGAGAATGTTGGTGGTTCAATCACTTTCTAAGTCACATAGTGAGTTCCTTTGGGACACCTATGAAACAGACTATGACAAGACCCTTAATGATCTTATCTATTTGCTAAGATCAACTTCCTAAAACTTTATGGACATTGACAATGATGACATTGGATATCCAGTAAAGCATTCTCTTCCCAATGGAAAGGGATCGGCCATAGTCAACTCGGTTGACCAAATGGTAAAGAGAAAAGCTAAGTCTGTGATAGTCTCGTGTACCATTATCAAAGGGTCCATACGTTTATATTGCCAAGGGAAGGGGCATTGGTTGCGAAGCTGCCAAATTTACCTAAGGATGTTAAAGTCAATAAGTTTGACTCTACTTCAGGTAAAGACCACTATCTAACTCTGTTAAGTTTCTATTCTGAGATTCCTGATACATGATGTGACTGGGTCACATGGTGATGTTTTAAGAATCAAAGAAAAGTGAAGAAACTTAAAGAAAGAATATGCTGAATCTGATGGCGTAGATGGATTTCTATCGCATAGTTTGAAGATCGGATTCTTGAGCAACTTCTTAGGAGTTATGAGATATTGCTTAGGAATAGATAACAACAAGTTTTCATATGGATTGTAAGGATAAGTTTTTCCGCAAAGTTTTAAAATAAAAGAAAATTTTTTTGATTTTATTTATTTTAAAATATCCTTACAATGGCTTTTGAGGAAAAATTGTTGCTTATATGATTCCATTAAGAGCAAGAGTGGAAATATGAAATTGATTCTTTCATTTGTGGTAATGTCTAGATTTACCAAATAAGGAAAGATTCTCATCACCCAAGTTTCAATTGGACCGGAACTTGGAATCATGCAAGTTGTATAGCATGATGAATGAGAACTTTCAAGTTTTGGAAAATTAAGACTAATTACTCGGCCACATGGATGTGTGAGTCAAGTAAAGGACTAAGGGATTGAGTCCACATTCTTGTGCACTGATTAAGTCCACCACAAAAGATTGATAAGACTATTCGTCATAGTTTACTAAAGCTCAGTAAATATGATTATACTTACAAGCTTAAGTGTAACTCTGAGACATTGGAAAAGGTTCCAATGTATGGCAGGGCGAATAAGAAGAATCAAATTAGGCAGAAGGATAAAAGTTTCTCATATCTGAAAAGATGGGAGAGTACTTTAGTATCAGTTTTGTGATCATCTTAATGATTAAGAAACCATATCAAAATTAGTTCTCTAAGGAAATCTTAGTGCATTCTTATGACTAAGAAGAGGAACTTGAATTGTTGAAATGGTTAAATCAAGAAGATGAGTCATACTTCGTTCCAATACAAGTCTTAGAGTCATACTCCAAGATTGTCATTTGAGTGACATGTCTTAAAGAAGGTTTAAAACACTTGTCAAATGTAAGAGTAAAAGTTTTCTACTCTTGTACATTTGAAATTGGTAAGTTGTGATGTTTTGGATAAAACAAAGACCAACTTAGGCCAATTGGGTAAAGTGTTTTTCTTGATTAGAATCCGCACTATCTCTTGGATGTTTGACAAGGGAGTCTTATATGTCAAGAGGACAGTGGGAGTCTTAAAGGTCTTGAAA
This sequence comes from Lactuca sativa, assembly GCF_002870075.4. Classification (NCBI taxonomy): domain Eukaryota; kingdom Viridiplantae; phylum Streptophyta; class Magnoliopsida; order Asterales; family Asteraceae; genus Lactuca; species Lactuca sativa. Next base: position 101,763,000 of record NC_056627.2, read on the forward strand.
GTCTCAAGAAAAAATCAAGAATAAAACCTGAAGTTCTTCACTAGCACACGACTTGAGGTTTATAACCTATCGTGTTGACATATCTGTGCCCATTCCAGTTAAAGTTGGCTTTGCATATGAGTTCTTAGAGTTCTCAGTTTGTTGCATAACAACTTGGAAGCAATGGCAGGCCCTTGAGCTGCCAGGTGGCAAGAAGTTAAGATTGAGTTCAATCCATATGGTTTTGGATTTGTCATTATCTTTGTCTTGTGATTATGGTTTGACAAATTCATATGGGTAGGAACTCATACACCATATAAATCTAAGTGTCATAAGGTTTCTCTCCGATTCATGAAAATGATGGTGAGGAAACGCTTTCACTAAGTAGATTTTACGAAGATATCAATTGTGTTATTTGCATTTTCAAAAGTCGTTAGTGGAGCGCGTGTGGTTAACCGGCACACTAACATGGACTTGTGAGAAATGGCAAATGCCTAAGCAATTGAGACCATGATTACGGTATCCCTTTTCATGGTTCTTGAAATTACTTAGACACACAGGTGAGCTATCTACGGAAAGGGTGTATGAATCTAAATTTTAGACTGTCCAGCTGATTTCTGAGTACATGTCAAAGCTAGTGGGAGCATAAGTGTTATGCTAATAATCATCATGTTAGTGGGAGCATGATAATTATGATAAGTATTGCAAGTTAGCAATGTTAATTATAGAAAAAAAAAGTTTCAATTGGGAAAAAGTTGTTTTGCTATAATTAAGGGAGAGGAAATTATGCTTCATCTCAAATCTATAAGCTTAGATCGTGAGGTTTTAATCATTTAGTCAAGGATATATATGAATTTCATGTTGGAATGGCTCAACATAAGGAAATTCTGTATATGGGTCCATTATTTGCGTTCTAAAATTCGATTATGATTACGGCATCCCTTTTCATAATCTAAATTATGAGAACTTGGCAAATTGAAATGGAAATATTATAGCAAAAGACTGGTTTAGTGTTTATGTAAGACATCATGAATCGTGTCCCATATGCTTCGGATATAGGATCGATTACATGTGCTATATTCATCCGTTCTAAAATTTTCCAAATGCCTGGGGCATTAAGAAGGGAAAAGGTTTAGAACTGGATATGACTAAAAGGATTAAACAATTGTCGAGGACAATCTAAGGTTTACCAAAGATTGGTTACTCAAGGACAATTGGAAGTATAGTGATAATTCTGGAAGGACCATATTGACATAATCTGTAAGGAGGCAACTCTTGTTCAGAAGTGATAGTCAAAATGGAATCTGGAAATGTTTCAAAGTTAGAATTTTCAATCTGTGTAAGATTAAGGAAACTTAATGCAAGAAGGATATTTCCAAGGAGTTGATCTCCTTTGGAATACTCTGTAATGATTGTTGCCAAGTCTTTGTGACTTTGTGCATAATCGTTACCAGAGGATCAATGCATATAAGTTTAGAATCTAACAGATTTCTGTAAATGGCATGAATTTGGAATTCTTGCATTTGCAGTAAGGATTTGGGAGTGTGAAAAGAGAATCATTGAAGTTATGTTCAATTGATCTAGTTCACAAAGTAAAGATCATAGACAAACATAGTATGCATACTTGGTGTGTGGCATGACTAGTGTTTAAGAAAACATAGTGTACATGCTTGGAGCATGGGACAACTATTGTTTTAAATTCAAGAATAAAGTTGATAGCTGAAACAGTATACAATGAATAATGTGTAATCATATGGTGATAAATAAAAGGTGTTTTATTTATGTTCAAAGGGTTGATACCATATTGGATTCAATTATTATTGTGTTTTATTTTGCATGTTTTGACTTCCCGAATAAACTGGGTTATTCTTCCTGAATGACTAAGTTATTCAAACATCCACAGTCGGTCATATTTTGGAAGTAGATATGAATTAAGACTGTCGTGGGTTGGCTTGTAGAGGTCTAAGGTGTTGGACAAAGGGCTACAACACTCATGAGTGCTCATAAGTTCTGAGTATTGGATTCAACCCGCGCTCATTGGAATCACTTCATGGATTTTATCACGAGTGATCATGAGACGATAATATCTTATATTCTTCAAACCTAGAGATATGAGTTGTTACTATGAGTTGATAGTACATTGATTGCACGAAAACGCATTTGGTAACTCGGTGCTATAAAACGTGCCTTTGTGTATGATTCAACAAGTAGTAGAACAGGCCATATGAGTCGAAGTTTATCCGTTCCTTTTACCTTCGGGATAAAAGCGATATATGTGGGCCCCTCGATGATTTGATGATGACAAGTGGAAGTGCTCGGCCGGGCCAGGACTGATTTGATTCGTTCAATTAGTCAGTCGTCATAAATCGCAAATCGGGAAACAACAAATGGACAAAGAGAATGATTATAATCCATGTCTCAGTCCATATGATATCTAGAATGGAGGAATATATGATCCCTTATCTAATGGACAAGTCACTGACAAAGGTCAGAGTTCATCTACAAGGTCAGAGTATGACAGAAGCTTTTGAGAGCTACGATTGCCAGTTAGGTTTGAAGTCATACGCAATAATAGTTTTAGACTTATCCAAGTGGGAGACTGTTGGATTAATGTCTAAGTCCATAACTATATTTGGTATATACTTGACTCGACCCGGCATGGTCCATTTGGGTTGCACTTCACCGACACAATTTATATGGATAATCTTTTGAGAATAGTATGTTTATGATTAATATTAATATGTTATAAGTTCTAATATATTAATATGGAATCATATTATTTAATTAGTATTGATCAAGAATTAATTTATAATTAATTAAGTGATCAAAAGGAACTAATTAAATATGGACTCTTATATATATGGAATGGGCCAAGTTCATTTAGGTTGGGCTAAGCTTTCATGGATAGTCCATGGAGTGTTTAACCCATGGATCCTAGGAAATGAAAGGTCATGGGTATTAGGGTTTAACCCTAATCCTCCATACTATATAAAGATGTCTTTGGTTGGTGAAATTGGCACTAGTGTGGATACACTAAAGAAGGGCTAGCCAATTTCACTAGAGAGAACCAAGTAATCATATTCTCTAAAGTATTCCAAGGTGTCTTGGTGATTTGTGATTCCACTTGAGGCTTCCATACTATTGGGGCTAAGCTCTTAAAGCTTGAAGACATCAAGCTACATCAAGAGGTATGTATTCTATCTTGTTACATTCATAGTTTTTGTATGCTAGATTAGGATAATACCTTGGATGTTCTTATTTGCATGTATAATAGAGAAAACATAGATCCAAGGTATTTAGGGTTGCATGTACACTTAGGAAGTGTTAGAATGCTCAAAACCCAACAGCTACATCATATGATTCTATGGCTACTTTATAACTCGATCCTTGGATGTCAAGCCGTCATTCCTGAATCCTCGCATTGTCATCTGCTTCGTCTAGGATCATATGGAATGCTCTTGCCTTCGGTTTTGGCGGAATGTTTGGTTTTGCCGCCTCTTTCTTTTTCGGGCAATCCTTAGCAACTTGCCCTTCTTCACGGCATTCATAACACACCCTTTTGCACTCGTTGGCGTAATGTCTGGTCTTCCCACACTTGTAGCAAGTCACTTCTTCGCTACATTTCCCAAAGTGATTCTTCTTGCACTTCTCGCACCATTTCACTTTGTTTCCTCCTCCGCTAGACTCCTTTGAACTAGACTTGATCTTCTTATTGGGCCTCGTAGATTCCTCAAACTTCCTCTTTTCACCAACCTCAATCTTGTTGGCATCTCTTCCCTTAATCATATCTTCCACAGACTTGGCAGCCCATATAGCTGCCTCCAGAGTAGGTGCCTGACGCACTGGCACCGCGTACTCCCATGTAAGTCCCTTTGCGTACTTGTCGATTTTCGTCAGCTCATCTGGAACAAGGCGCAAGGCAAACTCCATCTTCTCTATGAAGTTGTTGGTGTATTCATCGATTGACATGCTTCCCTTCTTCAGGGTTAGAAACTGGTTCTCTAGCTCAAGCAGGTTTTGAGCTGAGCAGTACTTTCGTTTGAATTGCACTAGAAATTCTGCCCATGTCAGTTGCAGGGGCTCATTGGGGCTCAAAGTCTTCCCCAAGGTATTCCACCAACGTACAGCGCCTCCTCGAAACTGACGCACTGCAAATGTGGTCTGTTGCTTTCCCTTGCAACCGCACGTCATGAAAGCTAATTCTATCTCCGAGATCCAATCCATGACCCCGATTGGATCCTCCTTTCCAGTGAAAGTCGATGGCTTGCAAGTAAGAAAATCCTTGTACTTGCATCCATTCCTCTCGACTTCGTCATCTTGGTTGTTTTGTCGAACTATTGGTGGGTTGGCTTGACCAACAGTCCCACTGTAGTTTCCCTCCTCAGTCTGCCCTTCGTTCAACTCGGGCTGTTCGATCTGAATGGTCGCTTCCTCTCGATTTTGCTGGAGCAAACGCCTGGTTTCCTCCATTTGACGATCCAACATCGCTTGGATCATTGCTTGCACTCCGGCCATTGTGACTGGCTCAGCAGCGGCTTCCATCATCGGTATTTGCTCAATCACTGGGGGTTGGTTTCTGTTCCCATTTGCATTCACATTTCCGCTACGGGTTCTTGCCATCTTGATCTATACACCAAATAAGGTGAATCTAGACCTTTACTTAGGATTGACGTTTAAATCATCCTTATCACTCCGAAACGTTTACATGCTAGTTCTAATATTGTAGTCGTACATTTAGAGAATCCTAAACACATAAGGTTTCCAGATCCAGTCGGCAACAGACCATAGATCCGAACAACTAACAGCATATCAGGCACAAGTATTTAGCACATAAAAGCATTTTAGGCATAATTCCTAAAATAAGCTAGTGCTCACACCTCACAATCATCGCTTAGCATTCTAAGTTTAAGTCTAGAAATAAATCCATATTCCTAGTTCGCTTAAACTAATGCTCTGATACCAACTGTGACATCCCCAAAATCACGGCCAGAAAACACCGATTTTGTTTATGCTTTATAAAAATCAGAGTACTTCATTTTATAAAAATGTTGCGGAATTTGTTCCCAGAAAAACATGGTGAATACGTTGTTAAAACATTTTCGAAGAAACGTATTTATTTCATTTTAAAATGTTTGGGATGTCATCGTTAATACAGAAACATAAGCATAAATAGAACTTACAATTATTTAAACTAGTGATCTACATCTCTTTAAATCTCTCAGTGTAATGTCACTTCATATCAACACCTGTGATATAAACAAACTGAGTGGGTCAGGTTGGGAAACCTAGTGAGCACATAGGGTTTTCAACCCACAATAATATAATTATTATTTTTAAACATTAAACAATAAACCCAATTACCCATTCCCGTTATCCTCACATTACGTCCCTAAAACATCTAACACAAGGGACCTAGTCAAAGGACTATCATTGGGATGGAGTATACCTGGTGAGCACACAGATCACACAGTTCAAATAAACACACAGTTCAAATAAACACCTACATGTTGCGAGCCTGCTAGTGTTCCACTGGACTGTCTAGAGTAGTCCGTGGTCGTCATCTATACTCCGCTAGATGACTAGATCATCAAGAACAGCTATAACGAGGCCTCTCATTATTTTATTTTGTCACACAGCAACTATTACATCTACCCATGTTTTACCCAACACATTTTGTAGATATAAAATACATATACAGTTTAAATCAATTAAAACATGTATAAAACGTTCATCCAGCATAGATAGCAAGTATACAGATAATATACACACACAGCACGTAATTTATATAAAATACTTCATATCTATGTGTAAGCTGAAAGTAACTATGCACTCACAACACGTAATATATAAAAATACTTCATATCTATGTGTAAGCTGAAAGTAACTATGCACTCACCTGATTAGGTGGTGACTCAGCACTCGGACAGCGCTTCGATACTCTCAAAACGATATTCCTTCGATAAAACCTAGTATCGATACCACTAGGGTTTAGTTTAATGATAACCGTGACAAATTAATTAGTATGACTATTATTAATCGTTAATAACACTCAATAATAGCCCAAATAATTATTTTAAGGACCTAATAACATTCCTATAATTATTTGAAAGCTATATAAAAAATTGCATAAGCGTAGCACACTTACAGCGAATTTTATCGAAAACCGAAACTTAATTGGAGCAGCGTTTCGAAACCGAAAAATTCCTTTTTCTCGGGACTCCGGGAGCCTCGGGGCTTCCTTAGGGTTCTAGGGGTTTAACTAGGGCTTAGGTGGGGTTTGGAACTCTAGAGAGAGAAAGTAATTTAGAGAGAGTGTGGAAAATGTGCAAGAAAGTCGGCAGCCTTCACTGGATTTTATAGGCCGAAATTCGGACCTTACGCGGGGCGTACCGAGGGTACACTGGGCGTACTCCTCGGATAAGATCACCAGCTCGGACCCAGCTGTCTCGCACCCATCGGATGGATCAGATCGGACCTACGCGGGGCGTAACCTCTTCGGACGCGGGGCGTACTGCGAGGCTACGTGGATCTTCCGAAGCCAAGCGATTCCGAACGCGGGTCGTTCCTTTCTTGTACGCGCTGCATAGCGAGCCAGCTGTCATCCATCCGAAGCAAGTCGTGGGCAACAAGGAACGGCCTAGATCATGCCACGTCATCATTTTTTTGCATTAGACTTCGCAAATTTAAGATTAATCTTTAAATATTCGTAACTTTCTCATACGAACTCCGTTTTTGACGTTCTTTATATCCATGCGAAGGTGGGAACGTACTCTACAAATTTCGTTTAGACTCCGTCGGCTAATTTTGGCTCGATTTTAAATTTTATATTATTAACGGGCCGGGACACGATTGGTCCGTTAAATCCTCATAACTTCTTCATCCGACATCCGTTTTCGCCCATCTTTTTGTTGTTACGCTAATCTCAACGAGATCTTTGATTCTCATTTAGGTCGTGTCGGCTAAAAATCACTCGATCTAATATTCGAATTTCGGGCTGTACACTACTATTCCGAAACTTCGAAAATCATAACTTCTTCATACGATGTCAGATTTGGGTGTTCTTTTTATTGATTTTCTTAGTTTAACATATTCTACGACTTTCGTTTAGATTGCTAAGGCTAAATCTCGCTCTATCGTAAATTCACTATTTACGCTTCCCGGTGTCATGCCGGTTCTGTCACGAAACTTCGACGGGTCATAACTTCTTCGTTATAACTCGGATTTCGGCGTTCTTTAGATGTACGGAAACCTCATGACATATACTACAACTTGGTTAAGATTATTTATTCTAAATAATCTTTTGTCGAAAAGTCGTTTTCGACCCCTATTGCCTCTAATTTGACTAGCCCGGATCTACGGGCGTTACATTTATGGCCTAGGGTTGCGGCCTTAATGGGTTTATGGTCGTAAACCCATGGTGACTTCTACCATTTTGATGTTTAAGGTCTTTAGTTCAAGTTGGAAGTGTTCTAGACCATGTCCAAGGCTTAGGAAGGTGTTTGTACCAACTTTGCACCCAAGAACTAGGATTTATGGCCTTGGGAGATGCCCTGGTCGTAAACACCTTTCCCTTATGATTTCTTGATGATTTCTTGGTGTAAAATAGTTGATTCAAGTATATAGCAAGATAAGAAAAGAGTACTTACAATGTAGGAGCTTGATTGGGTGATTAAAGTCCAAGAACACTAGTGTGTGTTCTTGGTGTTCTTGGTGAAATGAAGAACACTTGAAGATCTAATCAAAAGAAGAGATTTCATGGATGTAATCATGTGTATTCTCTAGACATGGAAGGATATCAAGTTGAAAATGGAAATATTACTTACTAGATTGAAGATTGGAAGGAAAGTTATTGATGATACCTGAGAGTAAACCCGAGTTCTAGGCTTGAAAGTGTGATAATGAATGAAAATGGCCAAGTTTTTCATATATAGGCATGGAGTTTACATCCACCTTGAGTTTATGGCCGTAAACTCCAAGGTTTTGTCCATAAACTCCTCTTTTGAGTGTTTATGGCTTGTATGATAGTTTACCAGTTTATCTGACACTCCCTTTCACTTATTTCTTTGATGTATTTAAGCTCAGAATGCTCAAACAGACTCCAAAGGTGCTAAAAGTTAGAAGAAGAAAGTTTGGCTTTAATTGAAATGATTGAATGTACAAGATAGAAATTTCGGGTTGTCACAGTTGGTAAGGGGCTGTCAACATGAGGTGAATGATAGTTGGCATTTCAACAGCAGAGGATAAAGCTATCGGCGAAACTATGGTAGTTTGTAGTTGGTGGAACAAAGGCGATAGTAGGGGGTAGGTAGAGGTTTTTCAGTGGGGTTAGGTGTTTTAGGGTTGCAGATGGTTATGTTTCTAGATATTAGAGAAAATGAGTAGAAATTTGGTTGGTGTCATGTCACACCCCCAAACCAGAGCGGTGGAAACGTCCGGGAGTAGATGATTTCAACTTAAGTATCACAACACATGCATCATAGTAAACAAAGTACAACAAACATTGCATTAATAAAGTATAAGGTTTACATATGTATTCAAGTCATTGTATATATATGACATCAAAAGTTATATAACAAAAGATAGAAGACGTGACTCTATACTGCTTCCTCTTCTCAAAATCCTGGGGATGTACCTGTCTACTGTTTCCCTGAGAATACAAGTGTTTTGAAAACGAAGAGTATCAACATTTAAGTTAGTGAGTGCATAAGTATTTATGTTTAAAAACTTTTTTCTGTTCCTTGAAATAGTGTGTATGTTTATTGTTCCAGAAAATCCAATACTTTTTATTTTAACTGAAAGGTAGTTTTAATACCATAATACTATTATGTGTAAATGTTGTTGTACTATAAAATAGTGTAACATAGTTTTAATTCAAGATAAAACTATAAAGAAATGTTTTCTTGTATTTTTTATGTTTTCCAAGTTCTGAAATTTTACTCTTTGATAACTTTGTCAAAGTGAGTGTGCCTGGTTCCACCAGCTGTAGTTGTAAGTCATAGTATTATGTTGTAATTCGTATTATTGTAAACCAGTATGTTGTATTTGTACTGTTTGGTTTAATTATTCATATACTAATCGTATTTTTCATATATTTTTGTGAGTTATTATAACCATACTAATACTAGTAAGCTTGATACAACGCTTTATGGGCGTTAGAACTATAACGACATTTGTCACTCATAGGCATACCAACCTAATTGTAGCGAACAGTCTGAGTGTGGGATTGTAAATCTCATACATGTCTATACACATTTGTATAGCTCTCTGTTTGGAGATTCTGCTTATAATTATCAGGTCTTTGATAGTATTGCTTAAATGAATAAGCGAGTGAACATTGTCTCACAAAAACAATCTTGACAATTACGTATATAATAATGATGAAAACTCATTTTGAAATAATTGAACTGATACTTTGTCCCTTTTTTTCTAATATACTTGACTGTAAAGTATTTGTATGAGAGTATATCGTTAAACTTTGTATAACCGATTAATGATAATATTATGAGAGTTCCATTTATTATACCTATTATAATTTATATGTGTTTTCTATTTGACATGTAATATTCACAAAACAATCCCCTTTTCTCAACATGTTACAAATAGAATATAAATCTGATTGAATATATATATATATATATATATATATATATATATATATATATATATATATATATATATATATATATATATATATATATGTATATATATATATAATTAAAAATTGAAACGACAATCAGACAAATTATTCTACCATAAGCCCACATCCAAATAAGAAAAAGGAAATAAAGTGAATTAATAGTCCCTAGCCTTTTAAATTATATATATATATATATATATATATATATATATATATATATATATATATATATATATATATGTATATATATATAATATAATATAATTAAAAATTGAAACGACATTCAGATAAGTAACTCTACCCTAAGCCCACATCTAAATAAGGAAAAAGAAATAAAGTGAACACAATATTCTTGTGTTAGACTTTTATCACCCCTTAAAATAGTGAAAAATAGTAAAAGCGTAAGAGTATGAACTCACTTGATGAGTGGTGATTCGGGCAAAATTTCGTTTCTAGGAATGATTTTTCTTGACGACACCGAGAGTTTTTGATGATAAACCGGGATTTACGTGGGCAGAGTTTCGACTAGAAAATATTATTTTATCAAGGATTTCAGGTGTCCGGGCTTTCTTCGGGTGTTAGGGGATATTCCTAGGCTTCGGGGGTTTTAGAGGCGTTAAAAGGGTGTTTATGGAAGTAAAAAGGATATAAATTTCGTAACCAAAGTGAAGATGTCACACCCCGAAAACCAAGGCGGAAACATTTCTGGGGCGGACTCCACGTTGAGTATCAAATCCAATGCACATAGTAAGCAAAGTAAACAACCATTACATTACATATTAGAATTTACATCTGTTCAAAAGTAAAGTTGTACAGTGTTATACATATGTATATATGAACAAAAGCCAGACGTGTCTTCGGTGCACTCCGTCTTCGACAAAAGGATCATCGGGTACCTGTCTAATGCAGACCTGAGAATACAAGCAGTTTGAAAATCAGCATAAAGCTGGTGAGTTCATAAGAGGTTTTTGTTTTCTGAAAATGTACTAGTTTCCTTTGGATTTCTGAAAATGTTACGACCCAAGAAAATCCCATGTTTTCTTAAAAGTAATGTTTGGTTAACTGTTACGTTGCACGATTCTGGTTATGTTCAATTGTTATCCCAAGAAAATCCCATATTTTCCTAATGTGAAAGATGTATACTGAAAACCTAGTTATCCTTGTAAAATGTATGTTAGTTTACCAACTCGAGACGTAATGTAAAAGATGTATACTAAGATGTATTAGTTTTAACACGTATATAAAACTAATAAATGCAAAGTAAACTAGTTACTAAACCCATTATTACTCAAAAGTATATCTCTGTTATCCAAATTGCGAGTTCCATAACCATACAATAGACTAATTATGGCAATAAGTAGTCCATCTCACTTTATGACTTTCGTCACCCTTGAACCTTTCGGTTCGGCTGTAGCTAGCAGCTAGGTGCGGGGTAGTCAGCCCCGTATAGATCTATACACTCAAGTCACGCTCCCTATCTAAGAGATTCTGGGTACGGAGGCGGTCCTCCACTCGCGTATCTCTGTGGAGTGTTCTCCGAGGACGTGTCTCCAGTTTATAGGAATAACAAATTTACTAGTAATAATACAGAAAGATCAAATGACTATCCTCCACTCGCGTATCTCTGTAGAGTGTTACCGAGGACAAAACAATGTTCTAAGTTTCACATTCAAGTTCAATGTTATGCTTTTAACTGTTATGATGTGGGAAAACCATTTGTGAAAATATAAAATACAACAATTTATAATGTTTTCACAAATAATATGATAGTGTGTTCTGCAAGTTCAACGGTTATCTGTTATGATTGTCAGTGTTAAAAGCATATGTAAAATGAAGCACAACATATATAAACATGTTTTAAGTACAAGTATTCCTTGTACTTTGCTTGTATTCCCCCTGAAAACAGTGAAAACATTGAAAATGGGTAGGGGTATGAACTCACCAGACGAGAAAACCTGTCAGTTTGGATGCTATGTGTCGGTTCGAGGCTTGATAACGCACGAGGTTCCTATGTAATATGAAATGGTATATAAATGTATCTAATTAGACTTTAAATCACTAATTAGATATGATTACACATTCCAATATGAGAAAACAGTTCAAACAAGTGTTTGGAGTGACCCGGATGACATCTATGGACATGTAGGGCTTTGGAAAATGAGTTTGCTCTTCAAGAGCAAACTCCATAGGGAGTTTATGGCCCTAAGACCATGACCACATGAGTTCACGGCCGTGAACTCATGAATGTGGGGTATTATGGTGCTAAATGGTCATTTAACACTTGGGAAGGGTTGTTATGATTTAATCTAAGGCATAGGAATGAGTTTACCACCAAAGGGACCATCAAAGGGAGTTTACGGCCCTAAACTAGGAGTTTACAACCGTAAGCTCCTATACCCTTCCTATATTGATGATTTGGTGTCCTTAGATCAATCACATGTGATTCAAACCAATTTTTCAAGCCTTAGAATTAATTTAGGGCATCATTTGGCTAGTGTTTATGAGTTTACGGCCTAGGAACCCTTTCTAGGGGGGTTTACGCCCGTGAACTCTCAAAGGGATGGTTTTCATCAAGTTTAAGGCCCCTAAATCGATTGTGGTTGATTCTAGAATTTAATCCTAGGCTATTGGTGTGTTTAAGTGGCATTTAAACACTCAAATATGAGTTTACTCTCCATGAAGGTGAGTTTACGGCCCAAGCATGTTCTTGGGCAGTAAAATCATGTTTACTCCCAAAAAATTGGATTCAAGGTGTTCGAAGTCTAGTACATTAAGTCATATAGCCATATCTAAGCTCCAAAGGTCGATTGGAAGGGTTTAAATGCTCAAAAACCCATCACATGTGTGTTTACGGCCCAAGCATGTTCTAGGGCCGTAAACAAATGAAAATGGTCCTAATTGATAGTTTAACCACGAATTTGAAGGTCTAAGATGCTAATCTATGAGTTAGGGAAGTTACCTTGGTGATTTAGAGCTTAAATTTGATGATTTTGGACTTGAAACTTCGATTGGAGGAGAGAGGTTAGAGAGAGTAGTGAGAGAGAGAAAAAGATTCAAATGGAAGCTTAAACCACTTTAAATAGGTTCCAAGTTATGGACATGGTGGAATTCTACCCGATACCGACGTTATACGATGCTTTTGGTCACACTCGATTAAGTTGTCGTAACCCGACATGGTCGATTCTAAAATGTTTCTGATTACTAATATGGAGTGTTAATATGAGTTCTAAACACGTTTGGACACCCATTAAGTCATAATAGAAATCCCACATTTATGACTTAATTTAACGACGTAACGGAAAGGAAATTGGAAACGACGAATATGTTAACGAAAAGGGTTACAATTGATGGAACGAACTTCGGGTTGTCACATTTTGGTAATGGTTGTTTACTTTGCTTACTATGTGCATTGGATTTGATACTCAACGTGGAGTCCACCCCGGAAATGTTTCCGCCTTGGTTTTCGGGGTGTGACAGATTGGTATTAGAGCCCTTGTTTATAGTGAATGAAGTATACCAAACCTTACATGGTATAAAACTATAAACACTAAGAGGCCTAAGTGCTCTGAACTAAAAGTATACTTCAAAGTATAAGTATTTTCAAAAGTATACACGTATACCTAACCGTTGAGATCCGTAACTTCAAGTAGAAGAAAACATAAGTAAATGGGTGTTGTATGTTGCGGTTAAACATGTGCAGTTATGTAGTCGTGTCTAGGATCAATATAGCCTGGCCAACTATATTCATTCGAGACACGGCCAACATGTGCTTGGGAGTGACTGTGGTGTTCAGCATGCCTAAAACTACCCTAATATCCCAAACATCGAACCATGGTCGTAGTGAATCATGAAATACTATGGGAGTATTTCTCGAGCCAATCCTTTGTAGAAATCCTCATTCAAGTGTTGTTACCTGATCATTCCTTTAGTGATAATTTATCTGTTTTGATAACTCCTTCCTGCTTTATCGCTTATTCGGAATATATATAACTGTCGTATCTCTTGATTCAATTCAGAGGACTTATCATCCTCTCTTTCCTGATCTTATTAGATCAAGATGCCTCCAAGAAAGAGACCCAGCTCAAAGACCAACAACCCTCCACCACCACCTTCTCCTCAAATTGATCTTGTAACGCTTCAGACAGCTATTACTGCCGCAGTGACAGCCGCCATGTCACAAATGAACCCTGGTAGTTCAGGAGGTGCTCCCCAGCCCCAAAACCTAGAAGATAGCCAGAGACACCAAAAAGAGGGTTCTTATAAAGACTTCATGAGCACAAAAACCACATCCTTTGATGGCACTGGAGGTGTCATTTCCCTCACTCGATGGTTCAAGAAAATCGAATCCATCTTTGAAATCTGTGCTTGTTCGGAATCCGACAAAATAAAGTTCGCAGCCTGTACCTTCATCGACAAAGCCCTAACTTGGTGGAACGGCTGAGTCAAATCCCTGACCCTACCTGTAGCCAATGCTATGGGTTGGGATGCCATGAAAGAACTTCTTCTAGCGGAGTACTGCCCTCTGGGCGAAATACAGAAGTTAGAGCACGAGCTCTGGAACCTGAAGATGAAGGGTTCCGACATTGTTGCATACACCTCGAGGTTTGATGACCTGGCACTACTCTGTCAGGGAATGGTTACCCCGGAGAGTAAGAAAATAGAGAGATTTATTTAGGGGCTTACCCAACCGACCAAAGGAAACATCTTATCTACGAGGCCGGATACTTATGACAGTGCCAAAAGTTTAGCCCAGACCCTGATTGATCACAGTGATGAAGTTGAGGGAACAACCGCCACCGCTCCTGAAATGACCAAGAGGAGTGGTGAGAAAAGAAAGTTCTGGAAAAATAAGAAAGGCCAACCTTCTCAAGGATCCTCAAAGAAACAGCAGACTATAGCAGTCCATGCTGCTACTACCCCCGTTGATGTTGCTTCTGTTGTGGGATCTACAGCTCAAACCCCTATTAGTAGGTATGCTGGTAACCTTCCTCTGTGTGAAAAGTGCAAATTCCATCATAACCCTCGTCCCTGCCGTAACCTAACATGCACCAACTGTAGTAAAAATGGGCACACGACTCGATTCTGCAAGGCACCAGCTCAATCTGCAAATCAATCTTCTGGAGCAGGTGTTTGTCAAGCCTACTATAATTGTGGAGAAGTTGGGCATTACAAGAGGAACTGCCCCAAGAAGGCGACAGTTGATAATACCAGGAGAGTCCTAGCCATGGGATGGGAGGAGGCAGTCGCTGATCCAACCGTTGTTTCGGGTACGTTCCTTCTCGACAACTCTTATGCTAGTATCCTTTTCGATTCGGGTGCTGAAAGAAGCTTTGATAGTCATACGTTCAAATATAATCTAAAACCTAATCCTCAACCATTAACTGAAACGTTTACCATCGAGATGGCTAACGGTGAGAAAGAAAGCGCTAGCGATGTATTCATAGGTTGTACCTGATGGGTTTTGAGCATTCTAACACTTCCTAAGTGTACATGCAACCCTAATAACCTTGGATCTATGTTTGTCTAATTATAATGCAAAGTTGAATTCCAAGGTTATATTCCTATCTAGCATACATGGGGAACAATTTTTAACTTGAGTGAAAGATAGAATAACTTACCTTGTTGCTGCTTATGTTCCTTGAAACCTTGTGAGCCTAGCACCCCAAGTGTGATGCCTCAAATGCTTCACACAACACCAAATGCTCTTGGAAAGACTTTTGAGAGAATACCCACTTCTTGAAATCGGCCTAGCCCTCTTGTTTCATATGTGTAGCTGATTTTGGTGGAGAATGGGATTCTTATATAGTGTTGACACATCTAGGGTTACACCATGTAAACCCTAATGTCATGACTCTTCATTTCCATGACCCATGGGTTTGTAACTCCCATGGAGTATCCTATGGGTGGAACCCAACTTGATAATCCATGGAGCCTCTTAGCCCACTATACAAGATATGGATATTTACATAATCAACCCATATATTTAATTAGTTATCTTTTGATCACTTAATTAATTCTTGATCAAACTAATCAAATAATATTATTAATATATTAGAACTTATAATATATTAATAATCTCCAAGTGTTATTTCTCTCATTTAGTCTATCCAATTGCATGGTGCCATGCAACCCAAATAGATCATGCCGGGTCGGGTCAAGGACATACCAGAAATAGTTATGGACTTAGACACCTTATCCAATAGTCTCCCACTTGGATAAGTCTAATAACTATTACTGCAAGTATGACTTCAGGAACCGATCGGAAATCGTAGCTCTTTTCAAGGTTTCTCGGAACTGAGAAGATGATGGTACGCCATTTAAGATAAGGGATCATATAATCCTTTGTTCTAGATATCAGCCGGACAAATACATGGAACAATGTCTTACTTATTGTCCAGTAGTTTGTTTCCCGATTTCCGATTTGTTTGACAAAGAACTTAATTGAACACATCAACTTAGTTCTGACCGGGCCCGGTACATAGGTCAAAACAAAATCATCGAGGGGCCCAGATATCAGCTTCTAATCCAAGAAGGAACAGATAAACTTCGACACATATGTTTGTTCTAGCACTCATTGAATTATACACAAAAGCACGTTTTATAACATCTAGTTACCAATACGTTTTCGTACAATCAATGCATAACCAACTTGTAAGTAACAAATCATATCTCTAGGTTTGAAGACTTATATGATATTACCATCTCACGATCACTCGAGATAGAATTCCATGAAGTGATTCCAGTGAGCGTGGGTTGAGTCCAATGCTCAGAACTTATGAGCACTCATGATTGTTCTAGCCTTGTCCAACACCTTAGACCTCTGCAACCAATCATGACAGTCTTGATTCATACCTACTTCCGACATATGACCGACTGTGGAGGTTTGAATAATATGTTATACCAAACAAAATTATTCTGGAAGTCAAAACATGCAAAAGAAATATAGTAACGATCGACAAGAGATAGCAACACTTTACTCATAAATAAAACACCTTTTATTCATCATCTAATGTCAATTACACTTTACAAATTTCGAGGTTATCTAAATACTAAATCTAATATCATCCTTCAGCCCTATGCTCCGAGCATGCTGGAGATGCTTAACCCGAGTCAGTCCCTTCATGAGGGGATCTGCTGGGTTCTCATCCGATGATACCCTCTTTGCCACGAGGAGTCCTTCTTCTATTCGATGTCTGATAAAATGGTATTTTCTGTCGATGTGTATGGATCTCCCGTGATCCCTTGGTTCCTTGGCTAAGGCAACAGCACTTTCACTATCACAGAAAATTTCCATTGGCTCTTTAATAGATGGTACAACTCCAAGGTCTCCATTGAAGTTCTTCAGCCATATCGCCTCCTTTGCCACCTCGCTGGCTGCAATATACTCTGATTCACAAGTTGAATCAGCCACTGTCACTTGCTTGGAACTCTTCCAAGAAATTGCTCCTCCATTTAGGGTAAAGATCCAGCCCGACTGAGAGCGGAAATTATCCCTATCAGTCTAGAAGCTAGCATCACTATACACTACAACTCTCAAGTCATCACTCCCATCGAGGGTAAGGACCCAGTCCTTAGTCCTCCGTAGGTACTTGAGGATATTCTTTACCGCAGTCCAGTGTGCCTTGCCAGGGTTCCCCTGATACCTGCTAACCATGCTCAGGGAAAAGGCTACATCAGGTCGAGTACACGTCATCGCATACATGATTGATCCTACAGCCGAAGCATAAGATATTTGACTCATTTCTGCTATCTCAGCCTCAGTGCTAGGGCTTTGTGTCTTACTCAATCTGGCGTTACTCTGGATGGGTAACTCTCCTTTCTTGGAGTCCTGCATGCTGAATCTCTTCAGCGCCTTATCCATGTAGGTACTCTGACTAAGTCCAATTAGTCTTTTACTCCGATCTCTCAAGATCCTATTCCCTAGAATATAGGCAGCTTCTCCTAGGTCCTTCATAGAGAAACACTTCCCAAGCCAGGACTTAACTTCCTGTAGAGTTGGGATGTCATTTCCTATGAGTAGTATGTCATCCACATACAATACCAAAAAGCTAACTATACTCCCACTAGCCTTGACATACACGCAAGATTCATCTTCACTCCTAGAAAAGCCAAATTCCTTGACCTTTTCATCAAAGCAAAGATTCCATCTGCGAGATGCTTGCTTCAATCCATAAATGGATTTCTCAAGCTTACACACTCTATTAGGATACTCGTTGCTGACAAAACCTTCTGGCTGACTCATGTAAACATCTTCATCCAACTTTCCATTAAGGAAAGTGGTTTTGACATCTATTTGCCATATTTCATAGTCATGAAATGCAGTTATGGCTAACAGAACCCTAATATACTTAATCTTGGCTACTGGAGAAAAGGTCTCATCATAGTCCACTTCAAGAATTTGAGAGAAGCCCTTTGCAACCAGTCGAGCCTTATAAGTGTGTACTTTACCATCCATGTCAGTCTTCTTCTTGAAGATCCATTTGCACCCTACTGTCTTATGACCTGGTACATTCTCAACCAAGTTCGAAACTTGATTGTCATACATGGACTGTATTTCGCTGTCCATTGCCTCTTTCCACTTGGCTGACTCAGGGCTTGCCATGGCTTCCGCGTAACTGTTAGGTTCATCCAGACCTATCAGTGTCTTATCACTGATAAGTGTATCTCCTTCTGTAGTAATATGGAATCCATAGTAATGCTCAGGAGCATTCCTAACCCTTTTGGAACGCCTCAGAGGTACAGACTTGTCAATTGGCTCAACAGGAGTTTCCTCCTCAAGTTGAGTGCTAGGGTTTGAAGTTCCTTCACCGCTTGACTCTTGAATTTCTTCAAGATCAACTTGCCTCCCACTGTTTCCTTGGCTTATGAACTCTCTCTCTCTCTCTAAAGAAAGCCCTCCTAGCTACAAAGACCACATTTTCACTAGGTCTGTAGAATAGGTAACCAAAGGATTGTTGTGGGTAGCCGATGAAAATACACCTCTCGCTTCGAGGTTCGAGCTTATCATGAGTCTCGCGTCTCATGAAAGCCTCGCAACCCCAAATCTTGATGTGGTCTAGTTTGGTTACTTTACCAGTCCACATCTCATGAGGAGTTTTGGCAACTTTCTTTGTAGGGACTAGATTAAGGATATGGGCGGCAGTCTCTAAGGCATACCCCCAGAATGAGATTGGTAGCGAAGCTCGACTCATCATGGAACGAACCATATCCAACAAGGTTCGATTATGCCTCTCAGCCACACCATTCAACTATGGTGTCCTGGGAGGTGTCAATTGTGAGACAATCCAACATTCCCTAAGATAGTCGAGGAACTCTGAACTAAGATACTCACCACCTCGATCGGATCGAAGCATCTTAATGTTCCTGCCCAATTGATTCTTGACTTCCTGTTTAAATTCCTTAAACCTTTCGAAAGTCTCTGACTTATGCTTGATTAAGTAGACATATCCATATCTATTGTAATCATCAGTAAAAGTCAAATAATAACGATTAGCATCCCTTGTGGCATGTTTGAATGGTCCACACACATCCGTGTGTACAAGGTCCAACAAACCTTCACCCCTCTCACACGAGCCTGTGAAGGGTGACTTTGTCATTTTTCCAAGTAAGCATGATTCGCAACTATCATCTGACTTTAGGTCAAACGACTCCAAGTCTCCATCCTTTTGGAGTTGGCCTATGCATTTCTTGCTTATATGTCCAAGACGACAATGCCATAATGATGCTTTATCCAAGTTATTATTATTAAGAGAATCAATACACAAAACATTATTTCCTAAGTTATCTACAACAGATACAGCTTCATACACACCATCACAAGGTAATGCTTTAAAATAAAGAACATTATTAAAGAAAGCATCAACAGAACCAACTTCATTATTAAATGAAAAGCTAAACCCTTGTTTGTACAATTCATGAAAGGAAATAATATTTCTTGCCATTTCAGGCGAATAACAACATTTATTCAAATCTAAATTTAACCCACTACTTAGTGACAAAGTATAAACTCCAATCTTGGTGATAGGTGTAACTTTCCTATTCCCCATGATTAAGTTTATTCTTCCTTGCTCCACATTCTCACTTCTTCTTAGTCCCTGCAAGTCACAACAAATATGAATACCACAACCGGTATCAAGGACCCAAGATTTAGAATGGGGTGAGTTATTAGAAATGATAGTGTAAATACCTGCATGGTTGGGTTTAACTTTCCCATCCTTCACATCTTGCTGGTATTTTGGGCAGTTCCGCTTCCAATGTGATTTTTCATGGCAATAGAAGCATTCAGCCTCTTTTGGGTCAGAAGAAGGAGTGACGAAACCTTTCTTGGTTCCACTTGAAGAAGAGCCATAAAGGGTCCGAGCCTTGGTACCCTTTGAAGAGCTCTTTCTCTTCTTCCCTCGAATTTTCCCGATTGCCAAAACCACAGTGGAGTTTGGAGTAGGAGTGTTAACAACTGACTTCCCCTTAAGACCTATTTCAGCGGTCTTGAGAAGTCCCTGAAGTTTGCTGAGTGTGACCTCTTCCTTATTCATGTGATATGTCATGCGGAATTGATCATAGCACGATGGTAAGGAGTGCAAAATGATATCTATTGCAACCTCCTTAGGGAAGTTCATATTAAGCTTCAGCAATCGATCCACATACCTTTGAATTTTCTGCATGTGGCTCGTGACGGATTCCCCGTCCTTCATCATGGTTGTTATCATGGAGCAGATGATTTCATACCTCTCTTGTCGTGCATTTTGATGGTATCTTTCCATCAGATCATGGTGCATTTCATAAGGGTAGAAATCCTCATAGGACTTTTGGAGTTCCGCTGTCATCGTGGCCATCATGATGCATGCCACTTTGGTAGCATCCCTTTCATGTGCCTGAAAGTCAGCAATCTCCTTGGGAGTTGCAGTGCTCTCTTCAATCTCCTTAAGCTCCTTGTCAAGGACATATTCTTTGTCCTCGTAGCGGGTAATCATCATGATGTTTCTGATCCATTCATTGAAGTTGGATCCATCAAAAGTGACTTTCCCACACAAGTTCATAAGGGTAAAGGAGCCATTAGGATTAGAGCCAGAAGCAGCATTGTTTGAAGACATCTGAAGGAAGAGGACAAGATTAGTTTACATATTAAGAGAGTCCTTAATAAAACACCCAAATGTAATATTAACGCTAGGATCCAATCACAATATATTATAACTTAGAAGAGGTATGCCGTAATCCAAGCTATAACATATTTGAAAGGTAGGTGAATGACGATTCACCAATTTCCACCACGAAAATCAAAATATTAAATATTAGGTTTTTGATTGGTTCTTAGAAATTCCTAGATTCTTTGAGATTCAATGAACTTTTCAAAGGCATGTTTCAATCTCGAGTGTGCCCTCCAAGTTTTGTGACTGGGATACTGAGGATCACAAAACAAGGTGTGAAGTAACCATGCAAATCACTTGGTACCCTTAAAGTTTATCACTCAATCGATGTGCCGGTAAACCACACACGCTCCACCGATACTATAATAAAACTTAATTCACCCTTTACCTACCTTGTTAAGTCCAAGTTAGTGTGCCGGTTAACCACATACGCTCCACCAATGACTTAAACAAAGTGTAAAGTGTAATTTCATGGATTAGCACCTTATTCACATTTTTCCTAAAGTAACTAAGATTGGGAATTTAATAAAACATTTAGTTACTTTATAATATTCATCATACTTTCAATGAGAGATTATAAGTCATTGTCCTACCCGTTCGGCTAACGACCCTCCACCAGTCAAGCAAGCGGTGGGTGAGAGTGGACACCCATTAAGTTGCCATTTTATAGGCAACAACCTTATACCCACCTTATAGACCAGCTTCGTGAATGAGGCGTACTAGCGGTAAGACGACTTTGTTCTTATACATACATATATATATATATATATATATATATATATATATATATATATATATATAATTATTAGATCATAATAATATAAGTATAAGGATTGAATTTTAACTTTTAAAATTCTAAGGGTTGGAACTAAAGTTTTAACATGACTTTACTTGTTCCAAAACTTGAGGGCAAGTTTTGTAAACTTTCAAAACTTTTCATTTCTTGTAACTTATGAGTTTAATAGAGTAATAAAAATGAAGACTCTTCATTTTTCTAACTCTTGTGTTCTTTTAATGGTTTTAATTCAAGTGACTCTTGGTTTTCCATAACTTGAGGACAAGTTATGGACTCCATTAAAACACATTATGATCAAGAATTAAACTACCACATAGGTTACAAATAATTCCTATGATCATCTAAACATCATAAGATCAAGAACATGAATATGAACACTTTCATTAATCAAAATTACACTTAAAACTTTGTAATTTTGTTAACTAGTTGTTATAAATGAATTAGCAAAGACATTACACCATCTAAAACAAATTTTCAAGTACCAAAACAGTTTAGGGTAATGTTTCTAGTCCATTTCCAGCAACTAAAGTCGAAAATCTACACTATGTGGCTCCTACTCGCCGAGTGCATGAACCTACTCGGCGAGTAGGTTGAAGATACAAGTGAACTCGGCGAGTCCCCCCATGGACTCGGCGAGTTCATCAGGCAGACAGCAAGCTTTTCGACTTTTTTCAACTTTTTAGCACAAATAACAAACATACAAGCCTAGGCTCTGATACCACTGATGGGTTTTGAGCATTCTAACACTTCCTAAGTGTACATGCAACCCTAATAACCTTAGATCTATGTTTGTCTAATTATCATGCAAAGTTGAATTCCAAGGTTATATTCATATCTAGCATACATGGGGAACAATTTTTAACTTGAATGAAAGATAGAATAACTTATCTTGTTGTTGCTTATGTTCCTTGAAACATTGTGAGCCTAGCACCCCAAGTGTGATGCCTCAAATGCTTCACACAACACCAAATGCTCTTGGAAAGACTTTTGAGAGAATACACACTTCTTGAAATCGGCCTAGCCCTCTTGTTTCATATGTGTAGCCGATTTTGGTAGAGAATGGGATTATTATATAGTGTTGACACATCTAGGGTTACACCATGTAAACCCTAATGTGTCATGACTCTTCATTTCCATGACCCATGGGTTTGTAACTCCCATGGAGCATCCATGGAGTATCCTATGGGTGGAACCTAACTTGATAATCCATGGAGCCTCTTAGCCCACTATACAAGATATGGATGATTTACATAATCAACCCATATATTTAATTAGTTATCTTTTGATCACTTAATTAATTCTAAATTAATTCTTGATCAAACTAATCAAATAATATTATTAATATATTAGAACTTATAATATATTAATAATCTCCAAGTGTTATTTCTCTCATTTAGTCTATCCAATTGCATGGTGCCATGCAACCCAAATGGACCATGCTGGGTCGGGTCAAGTACATACCAGAAATAGTTATGGACATAGACACCTTATCCAACAGTACCCTTACCCTGAAGGATCATTCTTTTCCCATTGATCTTATGCCAGTCTCCATAAAGAGCTTTGATGTTATCATTGGCATGGATTGGTTGAGTCTCAATCATGCTGATACCCTTTGCTACGAAAAAGCCATCCATCTCAACCTTCCTTCGGGTCAAACTCTCATGATCTATAGCGATAAACTCAGCTCCAACCTTCGCATCATTTCCTGCATCAAAGCTCAAAAACTCCTGCGAAAGGAGTGCCAAGCATTCCTAGCCCATGTAATCAACGAGAAACAGGAAATTAAAGACCTCGCGAGCATCCCCGAAGTCTGGAACTTTCCTGATGTCTTTCCAGAAGAGCTCCCAGGAATTCCTCCCGAACGTCAAGTCGAATTTAGCATTGACCTAATTCCTGGAGCTACCCCCGTATGCAAGTCTCCCTATCGCCTAGCTCCAGCAGAAATGCAGGAGTTATCTAGCCAACTCAACGAGTTACTCAGCAAAGGGTTCATCAGACCGAGTTCCTCACCCTGGGGAGCTCCGGTTTTGTTTGTGAAGAAGAAAGATGGATCCTTCTGGATGTGTATCGACTACCGTGAGTTGAACAAGTTGACCATCAAAAACTGATATCCTCTTCCACAAATAGATGACCTCTTCGATCAACTTCAGGGAGCCAGCTACTTCCCAAAGATAGACCTTCGGTTAGGGTACCATCAGCTACGAGTTCATGAGAGCGATGTTTCCAAAACAGCTTTCAGGACTCGATATGGACATTATGAGTTCGTAGTGATGCCCTTCGGTCTAACCAATACACCGGCAGTGTTCATGGACCTGATGAACCAGGTGTGTCGTCCCTTCTTAGACAAGTTCGTCATCGTGTTCATAAACGACATAATTGTCTACTCCAGGAGTGAAGAAGATCACAAACAACACTAGAGATCAGTGTTGGAAACCCTTAGATCCGAGAAGTTGTACGCGAAATTTTCCAAGTGTGAATTATGTATTTGGAAGGTAACTTTCCTCGGTCACGTGGTAAGCGAGGAGGGTATTCATGTGGATCCTTCCAAGATTAAAGCGATAGAGAATTGGTCGGCACCGAAAACACCCACAGAAATTCGTCAATTCTTGGGTCTCGCCGGCTATTATCGGAGATTCATCCATAATTTTTCCAAAATCGCCAAACCCTAACCACTCTAACACAGAAAGGTGTACCACTCTAACACAAAAAGACCTAAACATGAGGCAACGGCTATGGGTAGAGCTGCTCATCGATTATGAGTGCGAGATTCGCTACCATCCCGGCAAGGCCAATGTGGTAGCAGATGCCCTTAGCCGAAAGGAAAGCTCAAGCCATAAAGTGAGGACACTGACGATGACTATCCATTCCCATTTATCAATGCAAATCCGAGACACCCAGATAGAAGCCCTCAAACCCGAGAACAAATCAAGCGAATCCTTGAGGGGAATGGATAAGAAACTTGAGATCAGAGGTGACGGAGTCTACTGTTTCATGGACCGAATCTGGATTCCAAAGTCCGAAGGATTCAGGGAGATTGTCATGGAGGAAGCACACAAGACCAGATACTCTGTTCACCCAGGTTCGGACAAGATGTATCTAGATCTCAAGAAACAATACTGGTGGCCAAACATGAAGGCGAGATCGCTACGTTTGTGGGCAAGTGTCTGACTTGCGCCAAGGTGAAAGTCGAATACCAAAAACCCTCGGGTCTGCTCCAGCAACCCGAGATACCCGAGTGGAAATGGGAGATGATTACCATTGATTTCATCACTAAGTTACCCAAGTGTCCGAGTGGGTATGATACCATTTGGGTAATTGTCGATCGTTTGACCAAATCCGCTCACTTCATCCCGATCAAAGAGTCATTCAAAATGGAAAGACTCGCATGGATCTACATCCAGGAGGTAGTTCGACTGCATGTGTACCTACGTCCATTATCTCTGATCGAGATAGCAGGTTTACCTCTAGATTTTGGCAGTCTCTTCAGAAGGCTCTTGGAACTAATCTAGACATGAGCACGACTTATCATCCTCAGACCAACGGACAGGGTGAGAGAACTATCCAAACCCTGGAAGACATGCTTAGGGCATGCGTCATCGATTTCGGAAAATCGTGGGACACACATCTATCTTTGATAGAGTTCTCGTATAACAACAGTTACCACACCAGTATCAAGGCTGCCCCGTTCGAAGCTCTCTACGGTCGCAAGTGCAGATCCCCTCTGTGCTGGGCCGAGGTAGGGGACACGCAGCTAGCCAAGAGTTGATTTCCTGACAGTGCTCTCACTGGTCCTGAAATTATCCGCGAAACCACCGAAAAGATCATCCAAATCTGGGAACGATTGAAAGCTTCACGTGATAGACAGAAGAGTTACGCTGACATATGACGGAAACCTCTGGAGTTCCAGGTTGGAGACTGTGTCCTGTTGAAGGTCTCGCCCTAAAAAGGCATGGTACACTTTGGAAAGCGTGGGAAACTTAACCCAAGGTACATTGGACCCTTCGAGATCCTCGCTAGGATCGGTCCGGTAGCCTATAAACTTCGATTACCTCACGAGCTTAGCAACATCCACCCCGTCTTTCACGTCTCGAAACTTAAAAAGTGTTTATCCGATGAAACCCTTGTGATTCCCCTAGACGAGATCGAGATCAACGAAAACTTGAATTTTGTGGAGGAACCGATCAAAATCATGGATCGAGATATCAAACGCACGAAACAAAGTCGCATCCCGATAGTGAAGGTTCGTTGGAATGCCAAGCGGGGACCGGAGTTCACTTGGGAGCGTGAAGACATGATGAAACAGAAGTATCCACATCTTTTCCCAGATCCATGATTTGTATCTTAATTCTGAATTTCGGGACGAAATTCGCTCTAACGGGGGTGTAACGACCCAATTTTCATGTCCAAAAATTTCGTTTATAAAACATAACATAGAAAACATTAACAGTTAAAACATTGTTTAGTTGAACCACTTCACATCGAAAACCAAAGTGAAAACCACAACATTTGATCAACCAAAATATCAGAGTATCAATCCCAGAATAAACTCATAACTGCGGAAACAAGAGAGTGTGTGTGTCATGCTGCTACCGCGCCGGCTCCTTTCCCCTGGCTGAGGAGGTACCTGAAACCAAAACTGAAAACCGTAAGCACAAAGCTTAGTGAGTTCCCCCATAATACCTCATACCATGCAAGCTTATAACAAACAACATTCAGCTAGGAGTTACGGGCCTCGCCCACACTCGGGAAGATACGGGCCCTGCCTACACTTCGCTAGCCGGGAGATACGGGCCTCGCCCACACTTGTGAAGATACGGGCCCTGCCCACAATTCGCTAGCTGGGAGGTACGGGCCTCGCCCACACTCTACTATCTGGGAGATACGGGCCTAGCCCACACTCCACTCTCGGAGAGATACGGGCCCTGCCCACACTCAACCGCCAACCCATAACATACAAGTATCACACAGACAACAAGTATAAGCAACTCTATCATATTGACACATATATCATACTTGACTAAACCCAGAGGTACGGGCTCGGCCCACACTCTAGTACTAGCATCTCGTTTATACGGGTCGGCCTTGGTGCCTTAGACCCGTTCCTACTGGAAAGGAAACTCACCTCGAAATAGCTGCTGGTCTGTGTGGGAATTGATCACCTACTACTGCTGCTGCTACTCCGGAAATCCTCCGGCTGAAATTCCCACAACATACTAAATCAAACACTGCTAACTGACCTTTTGGGTAAAAATGACCACTTTACCCCTAATCATACCATAAGCCAAAGTCAGAGTCAGCTTTCAGTTGACTCGACTCGCCGAGTTGTCTTGCCAACTCGCCGAGTCCATGTCCAATCGACTGACCTGGGTCCCGTTTCTACTCGTCGAGTTAGGCGTTGACTCGACGAGTTCTCCTTCCAAACTGATTGTTCAAGTCCTTCATCCTACTCGCCGAGTTGTATGAACGACTCGGTGAGTTCATCTTCATCCGATGAACACCATGCTGAGACTCGCCGAGTTGTATGAACAACTCGTCGAGCCTGTTCTTGATCTAAGAAGATTGCCTTGAACTCGCCGAGTCAGGGCATTAACTCGCCGAGTTCCTCCATGGGTGAGTTCGACTTCCAACTCACTGAGTCACACCCCGTGACTTACTACTCAAACTAGACACAACGAAAAGGGGACAACTCGAAGACTCGCGAGCAGACTCGCCGAGTCAGATGAACGATTCGCCGAGTCGTCGCCATGCAATCACTAAATACGCGATTTTGCTCGATTCCAGCCTATGCCATTCACAGATCGGGGTTCCTAGAGCATGAATCACGCGTAAAGTTTCCAACTTTACGTGTAGATATTCACCAATGAGGGATTTAAGGCTCAAAATACCTCAAAAAGGGTAGATCTAGGGTGAACAAGCAACAAGGGTCCATAAAGGTAACGGATCTGAGTTCCTGGAGCTCAATCTTGCCTAGATCTAAAGGCTAAACAACTTATTACGACTTATATTGCACATACAAGCTTGGGGGAAGGGCTCAAGAAAGACTTAAAGGATCAATAAGCATAAAAACAGAGGGAAAACGGATTATACATCAAGGAAATCACTGAGAGAATCACTAAGATGCTTGGCTTCCTTCCCTTCCTCTTGATCTACTCCTCTTCCTTCACAAAATCTTCAAGGAAACACACTAATAAGCTTCAAACTCACAAGAACAAAGGCTAGGACGTATGGAGAGCTTCTAAGGTTGAATGGGGCGGAGTTGGGGCGCAAATGATCGCTTAAATAGGGTGCAAACCCTTGGAAATTAGGGTTTCATCAGACTGCGTGGACTTGCCGAGTCCAGGATATGGACTCGCCGAGTCGCCAACTTAAACGTGTCCCGGGTCCCATCTCTACTCGGCGAGTCGGACCTATGACTCACCGAGTCCAAGGATAAAAATGGAAAATACTCAAATAAGATTTACGTACCAGGAACCAGGTGCTACAAGGGGGATAATGTGACAACCCGAAGTTCGTTCCATCAATTGTAACCCTTTTCGTTAATATATTCGTCGTTTCCAATTTCGTTTCCGTTATGTCGTTAAATTAAGTCATAAATGTGGGATTTCTGTTATGACTTAATGGGTGTCCAAACATGTTTAGAACTCATATTAACACTCCATATTAGTAATGGGAAACATTTTAGAATCGACCATATCGGGTTACGACAACTTAATCGGGTGCGACCAAAAGCATCGTATAACGTCGGTATCGGGTAGAATTCCACCGTGTACATAACTTGGAACCTATTTAAAGTGTTTTAAGCTTCCATTTAAAGCTTTTTCTCTCTCTCTCTACTCTCTCTCTAACCTCTCTCCTCCAATCCAAGTTTCAAGTCCAAAATCATCAAATTTAAGCTCCAAATCACCAAGGTAACTTCCCTAACTCATAGATTAGCATCTTAGACCTTCAAATTCGTGGTTAAAATATCATTTAGGACCATTTTCATGTGTTTACGGCCCTAGAACATGCTTGGGCTGTAAACACACATGTGATGGGTTTTTGAGCCTTTAAACACTTCCAATCAACCTTTGGAGCTTAGATATGGCTATATAACTTAATGTACTGGACTTAGAACACCTTGAATCCAATTTTTGGGGAGTAAACATGAGTTTACTGCCCAAGAACATGCTTGGGCTATAAACTCACCTTCATGGAGAGTAAACTCATATTTGAGTGTTTAAATGCCACTTAAACACACCAATAGCCTTAGATTAAATTCTAGAATCAACCAAAATCGATTTAGGGGCCTTAAACTTGATGAAAACCATCCCTTTGAGAGTTCACAGCCGTAAACCCCCCTAGAAAGGGTTCCTGGGCCGTAAACTCATAAACATTAGCCAAATGATGCCCTAAAATCATTCTAAGGCTTGAAAAATTGGTTTGAATCACATGTGATTGATCTAAGGCCACCAAATCATCAATATAAGAACGGTATAGGAGCTTACGGCCATAAACTCCTAGTTTAGGGCCGTAAACTCCCTTTGATGGTCCCTTTGGTGGTAAAACTCATTCCTATGCCTTAGATTAAATCATAACAACCCTTCCCAAGTGTTAATTGACCATTTAGCACCATAATATCCCACATTCATGTGTTCACGGTCGTGAACTCATGTGGTCATGGTCTTAGGGCTGTAAACTCCCTAAGGAGTTTACTCTTGAAGAGCAAACTCATTTTCCAAAGCCCTACATGTCCGTAGATGTCATCCGGGTCACTCCAAACACTTGTTTGAAGTGTTTTCTCGTATTGGAGTGTGTAATCATATATAATTAGTGATTTAAAGTCTAATTAGATACATTTGTATACCATTTCATATTACATAGGAACCTCGCGCATTATCAAGCCCCAAACCGACACATAGCATCCAAACCGACACGTTTTCTCGTCTTGTGAGTTCATACCCCTACCCATTTTCAATGTTTTCACTGTTTTCAGGGGGAATACAAGCAAAGTACAAGGAATACTTTTACTCAAAACTTGTTTATATATGTTGTGTTTCATTTTACATATGCTTTTAACACTGACAATCATAACAGATAACCGTTGAACTTGCAGAACACACTATCATATTATTTGTGAAAACATTATAAATTGTTGTATTTTATATTTTCACAAATGGTTTTCCCACATCATAACAGATAAAAGCATAACATTGAACTTGAATGTGAAACTTAGAACATTGTTTTGTCCTCGGTAACACTCTACAGAGATACGCGAGTGGAGGATAGTCATTTGATCTTTCTGTATTATTACTAGTAAATTTGTTATTCCTATAAACTGGAGACACGTCCTCGGAGAACACTCCACAGAGATACGCGAGTGGAGGACCACCCCCGTACCCAGAATCTCTTAGATAGGGAGCATGACTTGAGTGTATAGATCTATACGGGGCTGACTACCCCGCACCTGGCTGCTAGCTACAGCCGAACAGAAAGGTTCAAGGGTGACGAAAGTCATAAAGTGAGATGGACTACTTATTGCCATAATTAGTCTATTGTATGGTTATGGAACTCGCAATTTGGATAACAGAGATTTACTTTTGAGTAATAATGGGTTTAGTAACTAGTTTACTTTGCATTTATTAGTTTTATATACGTGTTAAAACTAATACATCTCGTTATACATCTTTTACATTACGTCTCGAGTTGGTAAACTAACATACATTTTACAAGGATAACCAGGTTTTCAGTATACATCTTTCACATTAGGAAAATATGGGATTTTCCGGGGATAACAATTGAACATAACCAGAACCGTGCAACATAACAGTTAACCAAACATTAATTTTAAGAAAATATGGGATTTTCTTGGGTCGTAACATTTTCAGAAACCAAAAGGAAACTCATACATTTTCAGAAAACAAAAACCGCTTATGAACTCACCAGCTTTATGCTGATTTTCAAACTGCTTGTATTCTCAGGTCCGCATTAGACAGGTACTCGATGATCCTTTTGTCGAAGACGGAGTGCACCGAAGACACGTCTTGATTTTGTTTATATATACATATGTATAACATTGTACAACTTTACTTTTGAACAGATGTAAATTCTAATATGTAATGTAATGGTTGTTTACTTTGCTTACTATGTGCATTGGATTTGATACTCAATGTGGAGTCCGCCCCTGAAATGTTTCCGCCTTGGTTTTCGGGGTGTGACATCTTCACTTTGGTTACGAAATTTATATCCTTTTTACTTCCATAAACACCCTTTTAACCCCTCCAAAACCCCCAAAACCTAGGAATACCCCCTAACACCCGAAGAAAGCCCGGACACCTGAAATCCTCGATAAAATAATCTTTTCTAGTTGAAACTCGTTGCCTGATAGTAGAATTTGGGGAATCAGGTTAGGGTTTTAGTCGTGGTTTAGTGCAGTTTGGGTGTTTTGTCGAGTTTGTGCTCGACTATGAGGGTATTTGGATCAATAGATCGACGGTAAGGCATCGGGTTGCGCTGGTGTTAGAGCACAAGTGTTGTAAGACCGTGGGGTAGCCGTGGTAATCACTAGCAGTCTGATAGTGTGGGAAGTGTTGAGAGACTACAAGATGATTCGTAACATTTATGGATTCTTCCAGAAGATTAGGCAAAAGGGGGGTAGTTCTCAAGATTGTGGGTAGACCACATCATGGTTGGAATCAGGGAACGGTAGGATGTTGGAGACCGGGTGTGATGTAAGACTATAGTTATTCTGGTAGCATTTAATTTTCGCATTGGATTTGATGGCGACAGGTCGTCAAGCTATTATGATCGGAAGGATCAGAAGGATTGATGGAGCCATGAGTGCCGATATAGTTATGGAAGTTGTTGCTAGTCGAATTTTCCTTCGCGAGTCGTGAGCGGCGACTATAAGATTACTCTTGGCTCAACAACCAGACAGGACTTTGGTATTCTACATAAGTTGGGACCAGGGAGGTCTCAGTGGATTTCAGAAGCGGCCAGAAGACAACCTACTGTTTTGGATAGTTTCTATTGCTTATGATTATCCTCGAATATACGTTTATTGCCACTCGCAAGTTGGTCCGGTCATACCTAGTGGTCATGATTGTTCATTTCTGCTACTTGTAGTACTTTCGGCATTGACAAGTTGATGGAAGTAGGGAGACTCACAAATCAGTTGGTTTGGATAAAGGGAACAGTTAAGGGTTGTTGGGAGTAGCAGTCGCGTATCAGAAACTCACCGTGAAATGTTGGCATTATAATTCCCATTTGTGCGCTAGTTGCTATTATGGGTTTGATTATCAAGGTTGGGTATCGATTATAAATTCTCGAATCATAAAAATTCTTTACTAATGTCTTGAGTGATTTTCCAGGATGGGGGGGGGGGGGGGGGGGGTATACTTGCATTGATAAGGATTGGAGGCAAATGTGATTATTCATGGATTTCTCGTCTTTGCTCGTTTGGTAGTGATGACACTCAAAGGCAATGGGTGGATCCAACAAATGGATGATTGTCATTGGGCTTGGTTTGTGGTTGAAGTATTGAGAGTTGTTCCTACTTTGACTGGGTTCGTGGGTGTTGATCGGACCGTAGGTGGTAAGAAAGGTATTTGTGGTAGTTTAAGGTCATTGTTATGGTTGAGAACCCTGTATCGATTTATTAAGTGGTGGGAAGATTACTAAATATTGTCTTATACAATTATAGCCAAGAAGGATTTCGAGGACGAAATCCAATTTAAATGGGAGAGAATTGTAACATCCAGTTTTTGTTATTTATTTTTACGAAGGGTATAAATTTTAGAATAATTATATTTATGCAATTTAAGAATCATTAGGGTTTTAATTTATAAATGTATTGGTAAGATGGTAGCCATCTTTTAGTCAAATAATTAAATAATTAAGTAAATGATGAAATAATAATAATAATATATGACGACGTTGCGTAAGAATGGAGCTCCTCCTCCTATTTGTTGATTCTCCTGCATCAGTCGGTCTATAAAGGATGATGGGAGTGTGTGTTGTATGCGACTAGAGATAGAGAGATAAAGAATTAAAGAGAGAAACACCATGGATGTTTCCATTGTATGGATGTATTAATGGAGGATCCAACATTATCGTTTCCCACATCCTCAGGTAGGTCAAGTATCAGGTGGTTCAATGGAGATGTAGCCACAACTTTCTAGGTTCGAGTTTCAGCTCGTGGTGTCAATGGTGTATCTAATCAATCTCGATTCCTGGCATCAGTTTATGTGTTCAAAAACAGAGTGCTGGTAGGAACATTCAAAATGGGTTGAGTTCCGGTGGTGATTAAGGTAGCCTTTAGTCAATGGATGTGCTCATGGTCGGCGCCAGGTCCATGTTGGTACTGCTACACCGTCATTGGGAGGTTGGGCTGTTGGTGGAGATGCGTCGTTGGGAAGTAACGACCTGCAACAGCAACGTGATTCTAGAAGGGAAAACATGTGTGAGGTCATGGTCGCTGGAAATAAGGATGAGACGGAGATGAACTCCGCTTGCTGTTTTGATATTCCCCGGCAAATCTTGGTCTTCTTCTAAACTTTTGATGAGACAGAGAAAAGAGATATGGAGAACGAAAAAGATTATAAGGTGTGAGTTAAATTTGTATAAGACGAAGCTGCGATCGGTGTGTGGAAAACCTTGGGTGTGGCTGTTACCGGTCTCAAGTAATAGAAGGATGGTTTGTTTGGGTGTTAGCTGTCGGACACCAGAAGCTAGGAGTCACCAGAGATGGAAGCTTCACCGGATAAGAAGACTTCGTCGGAGAGGTGGCGTCGCCGGCAACATTAGACTGGAAGCTGATGTACGACCAGATGTATGAGATTGAGGTACTCCTTGACCTAATGGACTATCCATTTATTGGGTTATGGGCTATACGTATGTTTTTCTTGTGGGCTTTACGAATTCAAATAAATGGAAGTGAGCCTTGTTAACTTGATTAATGTTGGGCCAATCCTATGACTTAAGTTATATTTTTTATAAATAAATAAATATCAACTATGGGATTTATTTTATGAGTCCTTTGGTTTATGGATTTTGGCTCATTACCACATTTTATAATAAAAGAGGGAATAATAGTATTTTAGGGCGTAGTATTAGCTAATACTTGAAATATAAGATAAGTCGATATTATTAATATGGTTGTAGGTGTCTAAGGAGTTGGAGATTCCTCTCAGCCACTTCGATAGTCTTAGTATATGTTTCGCTTCTTCAGGTGAGTTATTCTCACTATACTAAGGGGTCTAAGGCACCAAGATCGGCCCATTGGATTTGATATGCTAGTAGCTATTGATATGTTTGAGTTGGGTCAGTAATGTATGCCAGTTGATATGCTAGTAGGGTAGATCTGTAGGACTGCCTGTGATACGGACTGATTACCTGTATGTGTATTTATTTGTTACATGTCGACATGTTATGTGGGCTGGTTTGAGGTTGTACTGCTCCGTGCGGTAGCCAACAAACCCAAGAGTATTCCAGATATAAGCTAAGGGCCCGGTAGGCATTCCAGACTCATACTGAGGACTCGGGAGCATTCCAGATATGAGTTGAGGGCCCGGTAGGCATTCCAGACTCGTACTGAGGGCTCGATGACATTCCAGATACGAGTTGAGGACCCGGTAGGCATTCCAGACTCGTACTGAGGGCCCAGGGGTAGTCCATCTTGTAAAACTGTGGACCCAGTGCTTGCTGTTCTATTTTGATTGATATGATATGTTAATGTTGGTATTGTTATGTAGACTGTATGTGTATCGATATTTTGGGGTAACTCACTAAGCTTTCGGGCTTACAGTTTCAGTTTATTGTTTCAGGTACATCAGGGGATCGCGGCAAGGCAAATGTGTGATCGTACAGCTCCTCCTATTATGTTTATGTTTTTGGGAAAAACTCTGATAATTAATATTTTGAAAACAAAGTTGTAATGTTTTGATGAACTTGACATGTTTTATAAAGTTTAAATTGGTTTGATATTTTGGGTGTTACATTTGAAATTCGAAAAACACTTCTCAGGGTGATAAAAATTATGCAAGCACCTTGATGATTACATGCATTTTTCACAAAGGGGTGATGCTAGAGGCTATTTTGTTGTGAAGAATAATTGATGTCTAAGATACTATCTCAAGGATTCTTATGACAAAGATCCTAATGTCGAAGATCTATCTTATTGAAGTAGTGTACTCTATATCAAAGTGGTTATCATTTCGATATATGTTTTTATTATGTGCAACATCATCTTTTTTACTTAAATGTTGAAGTCTACACATATAATTTTGTGATCAGTTGATAACACTTGTATTGTTGCCTATATATAGTGATGTAGGTTAGAATAGCAGTAACTTTTACACACACACACACACTCATAACAAGTTATGTTATTAAAGCTATCACTTGTACTCGATCTACCTACGTGATTAATTTGAGCTTAAAAGAATTATTTACATCTCGTGTGTCACATATTTCTAAATGAATTGATTTGTTATTGATTTCATAACTCATCAAATTTAATCTTTAGAAGCCTCAAGCCATAAAAGTCATTTTTTAAAGTTTTTGACAAAAATATATTTAAAATGTTAAAACATGTAAATAAATACACAAAAGACATAAAAATATATATATTTAATATAAATATTAACATATAATAAGTCTAATAAAAATAAAATTCTTGTGATGCCAATGTCAAATCAAATTGATAAATGCTATAAATTTCATTAATCATATTAGGACATAATCTTATTCAACCGACTTGATATCCAAATTTTGTGATTAACAACTCCTTTTAAGTGCACAATAAATGAACAAATAATAAAAATAATTTTGTTTAACCGAGTCAATTCTCATCTATTTAATAATTATGTTGATTTTTTTATCATTATTATATGACTAGACGAATGCCCGTGCATTGCGTGGGATATAAAAAAATATTTTATATTAAAAATAAGTAAATCATTGTTATTAACAATTAAATAATAATTTCATAAAAAATATAAAAAATGATTTTTTAGTATTGTTATTATGTTGAACTATATTATAAGAGATAAAGTTGGAACTTGAAGTTGTTTTGCATATACAAAATTATATGATTAAAATAGAAAAAAAAATTAATTTTTAAAAATAAATAAATCGTTATTGTTATCTATTAAATAATAATTCCATATTAAATTAAAACGTTTGTATTAAATATTAGCATTATGTAGAAAATACGATAATAGAGATATCTTTTTATCTATCTTAAATTTTATCATTGTGTACAACATATGATAATAGAGACAACTTTTTATCTTAAATAGTAAAAAAAAATGTTTTGTATCATAAATATTACCATAATTATGTAGAACATATGATAATAGTGACGTCTTTTATAAGGTTAAAACTTTAAATTGTATTACATACAGGGTTGTAAAACTTGGCTAACATAACCAAATACTCGGCATGTTATTCAAACTCGGCCTCCAGTAGAAGCGAGTTTGCCTAACTCAGCCAGAAGACACTCGGATCCTTATTAAACTCGATCCAAATCTAAAAGATACGATCCAAAATCATTTTCGAAATTCTGAAATTTAATTGGTCACTTGTCGACAAAGACAATCTCACCAAAGAATACACTCAACGTCCTACAAAGTTATATGCAAGTAAGATCTCATGGCTTAGTCGCTTTAAAATATTTCACAATCTTTCCTATTTATAGAGGAGAATACATTCTCTTGTTTACTCTCACGATCAATGTGGGATGAAGACATTTTAATTAAAACCATTTCTTTATTTGCCAATAATTTCATTTTGTTAAATAAAATATTAAATAATAAAAATAAAACGTTATCCAGAAAATTTATTGTTCAATAGTTCCATTTTTCAGTAATCTCGTAAGTTGCTACAAAAATCAAGTTTTTATTGAATAACTTTTTGTTAAATCCTAAAATCATAAATTCACTTAGGTACTTAATATAGAAAGTTTGTTTATATATATTTTCATGATTCAAAATGTCATTATAAAATGAATTCATTTATAAAATATAATTGAGTATATATTTCGTGCTTTGAATAAAAGTGATTTTTCAAACAATTATAATTTTATGTTTAGGTAGATTTTTTTATATTTATACAACATTATGTAACTTATAATATTATTATAAACAATTTGAATAATCATGGGAGTTTTAAGTGTATGTGGTGAAAGGAAAATGTTTCATTTATCGGTCCAAATTGAACAAACTCGGACCGATTCAACTTAATATACCAAACTACATAACATTTTTTCTATTGAAACCCGGTTTGTATATATTTTGTGTTTTTGAATCAAATTTATTTTTCAAACAATTATAATTTTATGTTTAGGTAACTTATTTATAATATTATTAGAAACAATTTGAAAAATCATGGGAGTTTCAAATGTATGTGCTGAAAGGAAAATGCTTCTTTTATCAATCCAAATTGATCAAACTCATACCGATTCAACTCAATATACCAAACTACATAACGGTTTTTCAACTGAAACTCTGTTTGAACTTAAAAAAATCTTGTTCAAAACCATTTTCGGGATTCTAAAACTTAAATGGATAGTTGCCAATAAAGACAATCTCATCGAAGAATACCCTCAACATCCTAAAAAGGTAGGCATAAGGAAGTTCTCATGGTTTGGTCCTTTTGAAACATTTCACAACATTTCCTATTTATAGAAGAGGAAACGTTCTCTTGTTTACTCTCACCATCGATGTGGGATGAAGACATTGTAATAAAACACGCTTTCTTGTTAATAAAACATTATTCAACTTATTTAGTAAGACACCATTTCTCTTGTTTACCATTTCTTTATTGTTCAATAGTTCCATTTTTCTATAATCTAGTAAGTTGCTATCTAAAAAAGTAAGTTTTTATTG
The DNA here is from genome assembly GCF_002870075.4 of Lactuca sativa. Classification (NCBI taxonomy): domain Eukaryota; kingdom Viridiplantae; phylum Streptophyta; class Magnoliopsida; order Asterales; family Asteraceae; genus Lactuca; species Lactuca sativa. The sequence continues at coordinate 101,800,419 of NC_056627.2, forward strand.
AATAACTTTTTGTTTAATTCTAAAATCATAAATTCAGTTAGGTACTTAATATAGAAAACTTGTTTATATGTATTTTCAAGATTCAAAAGTTCATTATAAAAAGAAGTCATTTATAAAATATAATCTGCGTATATATTTCGTGCTTTTGATCAAATCGAATTTTCAAACAATTATAATTTTATTTTTAGGTAGATGTTTTTTTATATTTATATAACATTATGTAACTTTTTTAAAATATCATTGGAAACAATTTGAAAAATCATGGGAGTTTTAAATGTATATAGTGAAAGGAAAATGCTTCTTTTATGGTCCAGATAGATCAAACTCGGACCGATTCAACTAAATATACCAAACTACATATTTTTTTTCTAGTGAAACCCGGTTTGTATATATTTCGTGCTTTTGAATCAAAGTGATTTTTCAAACAGTTATAATTTTAGGTTTAGGTAAATGCTTTTTTATATTTATATAAAATTATGTAACTTATTTATAATATTATTAGAAATAATTTGAAAAATCATGAGAGTTTCAAATGTTTGTTGTGAAAGGAAAATGATTCCTTTATCGGTCCAAATTGATCCAGCTCCAGTTCAACTCAATATACCCAACTACATAATTTTTTTTCTAACCGAAACACGGTTTAAACCTAAACAAATTCGGTTCAAAACCATTTTTGGAATTCTAAAAGTTAACTGGACACTTGCCAATATAGACAATCTCACCAAATAATACCTTCAAAATCCTACAAAGGTAGGCATGAGGAAGTTCTCATGGTTTGGTCCCTTTGAAACATTTCACAACCAGTCCTATTTATAAAGGAGAAAACATTCTCTTGTTTACTCTCACCATCAATGTGGGATGAAAACATTGTAATAAAACATTATTTAACTTATTTATAATATTATTGTAAAGAAATTGAAAAGTCATGAGAGTTTCAAATAATATGGTGAAATGAAGTTAAAAAAGAGGATTTCAAATGCATAAGATTCAAGAAAAAATTCTAGTTTTATAAGTATGTATGATATACTAATTTTATACTCCTTGGTGAACTGCCGGTTGATTTGAAATTTTATTTTATTTTTTCTTTTCTATTTGATGGATTTTTATAAATATATTTTTCCTTTTTCGTTGGTAGTGCTTTCCATATGTTGCTCATTAAACCCACCGCCTCCGTACCCGATAGAGGACTACCACAAATCTTCCACAGCTTCACATATACTTGCAGTGCAAAATGTGAAATGGTGGAAAACGACGACGTTGAAAACCGTCGCCCGCTTTCCGTCTTCTCCGGTATGATTGGCTTTCTTTTGTGATTTTAGGGCTTAATTGATTTTTTCGGTTTTCCTATTCCCGCTTATTATTTGTATTGTTTGAGATCGTACTTTGGTTTCTTCTACATGGCCAGAGGCATCAAGCGGATTGTATTTGAATATGGAGCTTTCTGATTCTTCCACTTTCAGCATCGATTGACTGTTTCTTATCTGAAGTTCTTCAAAATCGATCTCAACATTCTTTCAGTTTATGGACGATGAACTCAGTTGGGTGAGGAAGACGGTTGATTTTCGAATTTCTTCTTTTGATTACCCTAATTTTTCCTCTAATTAAACTAATGGGCTGTTGACTTTTCTTCTCCTTCTTCTTGAAGAAAGAAGAAAGGATTTTGTTAGACCTTCGGTTGTTCGATGTGGAGTTAATAGATTTGGCAGATTTGCAAGATATCGATGGTGTTTGCAACGTCGGCGCACTGGTGGTTAGTGAACCAGATTGGTCGGATTACCATAATCATTTACCAATGATGAAGAGGTCTATGTCATCAGAAAGGTCTCGGGTAACCGATTCGCTGGTGTAGATACAATCAAGAACATCCTCGACATCAAATTGATTGGATGCTCTACAATAACAAACCTGGAATCGGTTCACTATCTGCTTTTTATTCCCTCTTTCCATAATTTTGACTGATCTACGACCATTCATGGAATTTATGATTTCAAGATAAGTATTGGCTTACTGCACACAATGTGTTTGACAAAGTGCGACATTGAAGATTTTCGTTTTTGTGTTCATGTTTTGATGATACTCCTACCAACCTGGCTGATGCGCCTTTGCTTTTTTGTTTTAGGTGATGTAGGCCACTTAAGGACTCTGGAAGACACTGATGTATGATTAACATCTTAAAGATACCATGGTAATGTAAAGGTATTACCTTTCTTGGTTTGCCCTCAATTATTGTTCTTATTATTATTATTATTATTATTATTTTTTTTTTTTTTTATGAATGAGATGATATGAATTTCTCCTCATGTTAACAGGGTAGTCTTGGCTTTCCTTATTTGATTTCATATTGGCTAATTTAAGGGATCCATATGGCTATTAGGTAAGATTTTCTTAGGATCAACTATAGCAAGAAAAAGACGCAGCCATGCATAGGTCATCACACTTCTCATTCACAAAATTTCTTATTTCATTAACAGGCATGTGGGCCCTATTTACACAATATTTTTTATTTGATTTATTGTATTTGTTTCATCATGTTTTGTTGATTGTAACAGTTTAATGATTTACAAGAGTGTTATCTGCAAAAAGCGGAGACATTGGGAAAAACAAGTACATACACAGGAAGAAAGGAAGGTCGAAATGTGAAAGGAAAAGATTATCATGATGGACTTAAGGAATTTCAGTCTATGCTTTCTGCATTTACATGATACATATATTCATAAATTAGTGATTACTTTTAGGTTCTTGATTTGAATTATTGGTTCAATTATTTAAAATAACAACTAACTGTTAACATACATACAGATGGATTTTTGTTGAAATTTAAATTAAGCCTTTTGCACTTATAGGTGCAAATTTGGAAGCAGTAAATCCATTGATATCCTGAATCACCAATTAACCTATTGTCAATTTCCATGATAAGGTTAGTTGATTTGTTATCTTTTTAAAATGATATTAGAATGTTTATATAATATCTTATTTATTCAATGCAATAGCAATAGATGGAAGCACCATCAAATCCAGTCGTTTACTTTGGCATCTTAGAGATTGAGGAAAACCAAAGAAGAAAGCCATATTGTGAGGGAGAGAACACAACGCTGCCCTGCACAAAACAAGGAAGATGTACACACACACAAGTAGTGTTTATTAAATATTGTTATTTACATAAAACCGGTAAATAGCAACGTACTTTCAATTTACACATTTTTCTTTTTTCTATTTTTTGAAATTTCTTTAGCAATTTCTTTTGCAAAAACATAACAACATTGTCGTTAGGCGCATTTTTGATTTTTGAGAGTGAAATACCATAAATAGCAAATGTCACTTCAGATTAGACAATTAAAGCGGATTAAAATATTGTATTCTTCCTCTTTAAGTACTTTATATCATTGACTTATGGTGTTTCTACATATAGCTACTACAACAAACATTATATGTTTTTGACTTTTTTACCCTTTGGCAATAGAAATCAGTTGATATTTTATTATTGTGCATATTTTTTTAGGCATTGCCAAAAGGCAAGTGGTTTAGCTTCATCGATTGTAAAAGAATTCATTGTGTTTTAAAAAATTTGCCATATGTAAGCATTGTAAAGTTTGTTGCTATTTCCTGTTTTTTTATAAAACATTGTGAAATACCCTCCAACCTCTACAACTCCAACACTCGCAACGCGTGATTCTTCCCTACTATTTGAATTATTTCCCATAGATGCTTTCAGATGTATAGTTTTTTTTTTTCAATTAGGTTGTTCTTAAGGATGATTTCTTGAATTTCACAATACATAGTATTTTTGTAATTTCTTATAAACAGGTTTGAATGAATTAATTGATTATATTTATGTATAAATATTGTTTTGAATTTGTAATTTAGTTTTTTTAATTATACATAAGCTTTATTAAAAAAATATTTGAGAAAAAAACTCTTAAAGTTTAAAAAAAACAGTCTATTGAATTTTTAGTTTTATTTAGCAGCCTGCAGACTTAGAAAAAATAGTATTTTTCTATTATCAAATGGGTTGTACATTAATATTTTCTTGCACACTGATCCATTTTTTTTGCTCAAATGTGCTCTATGGACCTTATACCTTTTACATTTTAAAATACCAACAACATCCAAGATGATAGTTACTTTTACCTTTTAAAATACAAACAATAAAGGTTGTTAAGATCGAGATCATAATCTTAAGATCATAAGATCCTACGATCGTACCCATAAAAATATTGTCAAATTGCAATCAGTTTGTTTTATATTTAAGATCGTAGCTATGATTGTAGGATCAGGATCGAGATCGTAAAATCAAGATCCGATTTGATCCAATCCTACCATTCATTGACAAATTGTAACGCCATGTACCAAAACGTTACCCATTTGGGTGTGGTTGATGAAATTATATGATCTGGCGGTTTGGATTGGGTTTTGGGGCCAAGGGATATTTTGGTAAAGTAACAACTTGGGTTTTTATGGAAATTGGATTATTGCTCGGGGAATTCTATGGCAGGTATAGGTTGATAAAAGCGTAGAGCATCTCGTTACCTTTTCTAGGATATAAGGATCGTCATAATCGGATTTATAATGAAGAAGTTATGGCATTTGGAGTATTTTAGGGTTTAAGAGGAAACCCAAGTACACGGGGCCTACATAGGGAGTACGTAGGGTGTACTGGTGCGAAGTGTAGGATGATGGGTGTACTGGTGTACGCTTTGCGTACCAAGTGGGAAGGATCGCGAAGCCTCGGCCTCGTATGTTCGGCGTACGAGGAGTACGCTGGGCATACAAAGGGTACACGAAACCCTTACTTTAAGTGTGTGTACCTTATTTAAGCATCTTAAGTCTTTAGGGTTCGCCTCAATACCAGCCCCCAGACCTCCTAAAACCCTCATATCGACCCTTAGCCTCCATTAGTGTGCATTTAAGCTCTTGAGGAGAATTTGGTGTTGCTTTGCTCATTTTGAAGAGATTAAAGAAGGGTGAGGTTCATAGCTTGGTGGGAAACTTAAAGATCCAGAATCATTCATCACTTTGTAAGCTCCAAGAGGTATCAAGTTTAAATCTTGACTTGTTAAAGCTTAGATCTATTATTGTCTTGATTTTCATGATCTTGGGTCCCTTTTTGAGTTGATTGATGGGTTCATATGTTTATTGGACTAACTCATTTAGATCTAAGTTTTTATGAGTTTCTTAAGCATAAATGTGCAAGCTTATGAGGTTTAAGGTCACATGCATGTGTTAAGTTACCTAATAATTCCTTTTGAGCTTTAAGAGCTTCATTTAGTTATGCATGAACGTAAAGTTAGCAACTTTAAATGATTATCTAGCTTAAGGAAGTCATATCTATGTTTTGGATCAATCTCTTATTGGATTAAGGAAGAAAAATAAGATTGGGATGAATGGAGGAGTACACTAGGTGTATAGGCCTATACACGCAGTGTAAAAGCCTTTATGCCAGTACGCTTAGTGTACAAGCTGAGTACACCCCCGCGTACTCAACAGGAATGGATTTTGGTGTTTGGGCTTCAGTTTAGGCTTTTAGATTGTTGAATTGGTCCATGGCTTGGGGCCAAGTTATAAAGAGGGTAAAAAGGACTTTTACCCTAGTTTGGATACTTAGTGTGGGTCGGATATGATTATTGATGGATGATTAACTTGTGATTGATAGCGTGGGGATTCTTGCAGGCCATCAGCTAGAGATTCTTTCTGTGAGATTCGGCAGTGTGAGGTAAGTTTCCTAACAGTATTTAGCAGGCCTAAGGCACCAATGCCGGCCTATGGTTTAATGTGCTTATTATGCATGTTGTATGTGTGACTCTTGCATGTGTTATGTATTTTATGTTTACCGAGCAGGGCTCGATGATGGGCGAGGCCTGATGAGTATATTATATGCTAGTTATGTATATGTGTTTTTATGATTACTGGATACGACCCGATTCCGGGCAAGGCCCAAAGGCTAGTCTGTATGCTTTTTATCTCTACAATTTTGGCATGTGTTATGTGCTTATATGTTATATGTTTATATGTTTATACTGGGCGGGGCCTGATGATTGACATATTTGTATATCAAGCGGGGATTGATGTTGGGAGGGGCGGGATGATGGGAGGGTTCCATAATACCTTGGTATGTATGGTAAGTGGTATTTTTGTGAACTCACTAAGCTTTGTGCTTACTGTTTTCAATTTATGTTTCAGGTACTTCGGTTTGGAAATGGAAGAGCTCGGGATGATTGTAGAGCACACACCACATGTTTCCATATTCTGTGATTTACTTTGATAACGATGATGTATTAATAAAGCTTTGATTACGTTGGCTTATGAAAAAGAGATGATGTACCATTTTAGTGATTTAAAAATGAAATTTTTTTGTGTCGTATATTTGGGATGTTTCAAGTTGGTATCAGAGCCTTGGTATGAGGGATTCAGACATGCTCTCAGGTGAGTTTGAACTCAAACCGAGGATTTGGTAAAGTTTTTTTTTTTCAAAAATGAAAGAAAATGATTTAGAAAGGAAAAACAAGAATGTGTATGGTGCATGCAATCTATCTAACTCAAGTAAGTTTTCCCAAAATACTCATATATGTTACCTGATATGTGATGCCTTGTAGCGTAGGAAGCATGGGATGCTAGATTGGGTATAAATTGTATACATAAGGTAGTTGACAGTGAGAGTGAAGGTTCCTAGCATGAATTGTGGTTTGTGAGTTTGAATGGTCTTTAGTATTTCTCTGGATTGGAGTGCTACTGCATGAATGTTGCTTGCTTTGTGCTTTATGGAACTCTTAGATGATGGGAGTTAGTTACTAATTGAATATGTTAAGTTATATGTGATAAAGGTTGAATAATCTCAGAGTGATGGATTTGACCCTATTATGCAGCTCTTGTCTGAGTCCAACCGTTATAGGGATAAGTCTGTTTCTCGAAGGATTATCTAAGCTTTGTTACAAGTGATTGTATTCACGAGCTATGTAACTGTCATTATGGGGAGTTCTTCAGCAACTGATGGAAGGGTGAGGTCGGGAACCTAAGGAAAACCTAGGAGGTGCTTTAGTAGGTATAGTAGTTCAGTTTAGTGATCATGTAAAATATCAGTTTGCAAAGGTGACCTAGAGGGTTTAGGATGCTTCTTGAGGAAAGTATTCATAGGTGTGGAGGGTAGTATTGGGCACGTACTACAGAAAGTATAGGATCCATACTTGAATCAGGGAGAGTCTAGGGAAATCTACGAAGCCTGTGACATGATGATTCATTGGTATTTTCTGATCTTTTGCATGTTGTTTCGGTATGGTGTTGAACACTCAAGAACGGGGTTCATGTTTTTATTTTTGCTCAGGTATAGGTACTGATCCAAGAGATGAGAGGATGCTCTCATCTCGTTGGAGATTACCCGTAGTATTTTGGAGCAGGCCCATGTGATCCCCAAATCAGTCAAGGAAGGGATTTTGGAGCTCTTAGATGGTCACTCAGGGCCTTCCAGCCTAGATTGTAGCGGGAAATGTCCATTACATTTTTTCTAAAATCAAGTGGGCCACAAGAAGGCCGACTGTCAGACGTTGAGGGGTGGAGGAGTGAGTGTATTTGCTCTGGTTTCTTTGAGGATCTCTTATGCATGTAATTATGGGGCATGAGCCCAGCTGGGAGGAGCCAAGGATTGCTGTGTCAGCCGGAGGAGGTCAGGATTACTTCATGTGCTATTGCGGTATGTTATCTTCTACTTTCTTCTAGGTTATTATCGGAAATTCGTATTGCTTTGGAGTTTTGCTTGGGTTTGGGTAAGCAATATCTCAGGTTGGTTCCCTGCTATTGTACGGGTTATATTATCAAGGATTATTATATGCCATTCTGTATTATGAGAGTCTTTAATGGATCATTAGTGGGTCGTATCTTGTTGAGCGGGTTTTAGTGTGTTTGGTTGCTACTTTGGTTCTTGATGGGATCAATTCGAAGGTATTGTTTGGAGGACCTATGGTCAGGGTTAGCAGGTTAGTTCTCCAATGAAGTCAGGGTTCCATTATTTTATATTTTGGTCTAGTGAGATCGCTAGTCATCTATGGAAGAACTTTTGGGTTCAAACACTATCGTTACTAGGGGAGGAGTGGTAGTAAGAAGACGGTGGTGATAGTTGCAGGAGTTATTTGGTCATTAAAAGTGCCAGGTGGAGATTTGTATTTCGCATGGGTGGTAGATGGTTAGAATTTAGTAATTCTTTAAGGATGGAACTTAGGGTGAAGATTCACTAGTTCAGTGCAAGGGTTATGATTTTATTTCTCAGCATAAGAACTTAAGGAATTGTTGTGGTATCATGGGCGGTGATTGGAGATACCGGACTTGCTAAGATTTCAGGGAATATTCATATGGATTTCAGGAGTTTGGCGATTATCAAGATTGGCTAATAATGGAACGCTAGTATTAGTAAGTGCATGTCTTAGGCGGTTCATGCTACATAAGGTTTGATGGGTTGTGAATCCATCTGATTTATGGGATAGGCGAGCTTCGTTGAATTTAAGTGGGGGAGAATCAATCAGTATCTCCGAGAGTTGGATCGGGTGTGGAACTAGGGCAAGTTTCACATCCTGTTTAGGAAGAGAGACGACCCAAGTGGCCGTTTGGATTGAGGATGTGTACATGGGAGTTCAGGAAACTTCCAACAGCTGTTTGGCATCTTCTTTGTTATGCATAGCAGGCTTGTGGTTGGATCCAGGTCGAGGGTTATGTTATTGTTCTTATCTGATGAAGGCTTTGGGGTTTGAAGCATGACCTGAACACCTGATTGATTTTAGAAGAATGCGGGTTCGATTCAGGATAATTGGGGTTAAGATGGTTTTGTTGTGGTGATACCAGGGGTGGTAACTATGGTTGGTTAAAGATATTGTAAGACTGTGATGGGATCGTAGCATTCACCAGTTGAGGTAGCCTATTGATGAGGTGGTCAACAGTTTAAAGGAGGATCAGCTCGTGCCTTGGGCACAATGGACAGGATTGTCGAGGTGCATTTCTCTGTTTTAGGTCGAGGATCATTGGGGTCCAAGGCGGAGTCGGGATTATGTAGCTCTAGATGGTTGGGACCCGTGGGTGAGGCCGCTCCATGGTATAATTTTGGTGGGACCCGTGGGCGAGTATCGTGTGTATATGGCAATGCAAGTGGGGACCTGGTAAATACCGTTGGGTTAAGGTTTTGGATCTTGGGTTAAATTGTTATTTGGACTCTTAATAACCTGGTGGCAAGACCAGGTGCGAGACTTATAGTCTCTGCGATGGTTTGGGAACCTTTATGTATCCCTGGTTGGCGAGGGGTTGTTGTGAATAAGAAGGTTGTGGGTGAAATGAAAGTGTAGATCCTTGGATCTCGAGTTATGAGTTAAGTACCAACTTGGTTCTTAGTGGAACTCTTGTTGGCAATCGTAGGCATTTGTGGGCAAGTTCTTCATTTCAGTGGAATATGAATTAAGGAATATTTATGGTAAGGGGATCAATTGAAGGGTTCATGGTTAAAGGATGGTTTCAGTTAATTGGTAGATCGTGCAAGTATGGGGTTTCAAAATTTCAGCAGCGGTATGTCAGTTTGGCAGTTAAGGAAGTAGTGTCTTGTTCAACACTAGAAGATGTATCTCCTAGTTGTCTCGTATTGTTCTTTACATTCATGGAACTGTTATCATCAGGATGAGCCGTCTCTCGAGGGAATATCTAATCCATTTGGTCAAGGGAGAGATTGTCGGCAATAGTGTTTGGTCTGTGATTCTGTTTTCTAGCAAGAACCTCTAGTTATCAGAAGTTAAGAAGTCGATTGGGGATAAGTAGAGTGGAATATTCAATGGTTTGGCATGGGTGGTCTTTCAGGGAATCGGACCAATTTGAGATTTCAAAAATTTAGGATGTGTAGATGTGATTATTCTGTATGGTTATTTTGCAAAGGATTGTTTTTTGGCAGCGAAAGGATTTGTTCATCTCTGGGTTGGAGAGTCCTGCTAGGGTTGGTTTTGGTTACATTGTGAAGGTTGTGGTATGCTCGGGGTTGTGACCATGATGCTCAGGTTGTCTGGTGTATAAAGAAATAAAACTACGTACTATTTCCCGGTTCAGTATAACTTACATTTTTGGTCTTAAAGTTCAAGACTACATTTTACATTTATGAAAATATTGGATTTTATGGAAAACATTATGCTATCCATTATAATGAAACATTATTGACTTTATGCATACAAAAATGCATATGAACTCACCAACTTTAATGTTGATGCTTTTCAAAACTGCTTGTATGTCACACCCCCGAACCGTCAGAAAACAACGGCAGAAACGTCCGAGGGCAGGTGACGTCATGCGTAGTATCATAACAATCGTATCATAGCAATCAAAGTACACACAACCATTACATTACAATATGAATATTTACATCTTGTTGAAAACATAGTTTGTATACATCGATATAAACAAAAGATAAAGTCGAGACTCCAAAATGCTCTGTCTTTACCAAAAATTGGCAAGCGTACCTGTCTATCGTTGTCCTGAGAATACAAGCGGTTTTGAAAACGCATCAGCATATAGCTGGTGAGTTCATAAGCATGTTTTTGTATTGAAAACTAGTCACTGAGTTGGAACAAATGAGTTCTTTTCACTATAAGTAAAATGTCATTTCTATCGAAAACCATAGTTATCAAGTTCTGAAATATGTATGCATGCTTTCCAATAAAATATAATATTTTCTAACATGCTTGTCGATTACTGAATGAAAATTATGTTTCGTTCGAAAACCCTGGCTACCACCAGTATGTAGTGTATGTTTTGTTCGAAAACCCTGGCTACCACCAGTATGTATAGTATGTTTTGTTCGAAAACCCTGGCTACCACCAGTATGTATAGTAGTTTTATTACTTAAAATAAAACAAAAGATTGTGTCCCTGGAATACCCTCCAGTAAGTAGATAGGTAGTTTTATTAATTAAAATAAAACTATAGAAGAAAGAAATCCCGTAAACAAAGGTTAGTTTATACTTATTGTGAGTCGTATAACCATACTAATATGACCGGTGACATCCTTCGCATTTCTTCAGGCGTCATACGATTACAAAATTTGTCATCCTAGGCGTGCCCGCCTAACTATAGCTAACAGTTCAGGTGTGGGATTGTCGGTCCCGAATAGATCTATTCACAAACTTCATGCTCTCCCTCCAGGAGACTCTGATTATACTAAAGGTGAGGATTTATTGGTACCTCGAGGGGCATAACGAAGATAGGTCTCACAATCCTGTATTAACTAGTTTACGTATGGTTCAGTTGTTCTCAAGCTCGAAATTATTAGTAACGGCGTAGAGTATAAATAATTATACGTAAAATAAATATTTAGCAAGATGCTCTAATTTTCTGTACATAATAATGGATAAACTAAATCTGTCATAGTTTATGAGTTTGACTTTATACGAAATCTGAATCTGTAAAACCGGTAATGAATTTCCAAAACTATACCTATTATAGTTTGACTGTAGGTTGTGTTCGTATATTGTTCTGAAAACTATGCAATTATGTTTAGAAAACGTCCCTTGTGCTCCGCATATTACAAAGGGGTAAAGTATCTTAAAAGTTTGATGTAAAACTTGTTGTAATTGCATAAGTGAAAACATTTATGTTTGGCTTGTATTCCCCCTGAAAACGTTTAAAAACTCTAAAAGTATAGGGGTATGAACTCATTGTTTAACGTAGGATTCGAGTGTACGATCGGTATGAGTGTTGAGTGTCAACTGATGTTTCGTACGCAAGTGGATCATATTAACATATAGTAACACATATATGCATTATATTAACGTATTCCATGACTAAACATGACGGGAAACCACCCTAAAGACTTAGAAATTCTTGAACTAAGTGTCGAAGCCAAAAATGATCGAACGAGGGAGGTGTATGGCCACAAAATCAAGGGTTTGGTGTGTGTGCGGCCAGAGTGTGTCGCCAGGGTGTGTGTGCGGCTACATACAGGAGTGTGCGGCTATACAGAGTGTGTGTGCGGCCGTACACACGGGTGTGTGGCCGTACACAGGGGTGTACAGACGTACACTCTTCATTTATGCTCCAAAAGTCGATTTTCAATTGTTTTAAGGCTCAAACCAAGTCCAACTAGAAGATAGGGGGCCAAACTCTCACTTTGGAGGGTCTTTGAGGTGTGAACGACCACCTTATGAAGGTTTGCAGTCGTACACCTTCAAGTGATTGTTGGGTTTTGAACATTCTAACACTCCTAAGTGTACATGCAACCCAAAATACCTTGGATCTATGTTTTCTCTATTATACATGCAAATATCAATTTTCCAAGGTATTATCCTAACTAGCATATTATGAAGAACAAGTAATCTAAAACTAGTAGAATTACATACCTCTTTGTTGGTGCTTGATTCCATGGAGCTAAAGAGCCTAGTGCCCCAAATGTGACACCTCAAATGGTTCATAGAAATTGGCTTCACCTCTTATGTATACACTAGTGCCCATTTCACCAACCAATGGGGTCTTTATATAGTGTGCACATTAGGGTTACACCATGTAACCCATGACTTTACCCATTCGTTATGCTCCATGGGTTTTAACCTCCATAGAGTATCCATGGGCCACCACATGGGTTAAACCCAACATAAGGAATTATGGATCATAAGCCATATATATAAGAATCAATGATTTACACAATCAATCCCCATATATTTAATTAGTCTCTTTTTGATCATTAAATTAATTCCAAATTAATTATTGATCAATACTAATTAAATAATATGATTTCATATTAATATATTAGAACTTATAATATATTAATATGTCACAAATATCTTCTTCTCATTCAAAGGTCTACCCAAATGTTCCGATACCATGCAACCCAAATGGACCATACCGGGTCGGGTCAAGTATATACCAATTATGGTTATGGACTTAGACACTAATCCAACAGTCTCCCACTTGGATAAGTCTAATAATTATTATTGCAAGTATAACTTCACAACCTGACCAGCAATCGTAGCTCTTAAAAACTGCTGCGGAACTCTGAACAAATCAATGACGCGTCCATTAGATAAGTGATCATATATTCCTCAATTCTAGTTATCATATGGACCAAGACATGGATTATAATCATTCTCTATGTCTATTTTTTGTTTCCCGGTTTCTGATTTATGACAACCGACTAATTGAACAAATCAAATCGGTCCAGGCTTGGTCAAGCACTTATGGGTGTCATCACTAAATCATCGAGGGGCCCACATATATCGCTTTTATCCCTTTAAGGGTAAAAGGAATGGATAAACTTTGACTCAAATGCTTGTATTGACTACCTGTTGAATCATACACAAAGACACGTTTTATAACATCGAGTTACGAATATGTTTTCGTGCAATCAATGTATAACCAACTCAAAGTCAACAACTAATATCTCTAGGTTTGAAGAATATAAGATATTATCATCTCATGATTCACTCGTGATAAAATCCATGAGCACTCATGAATTTTGTAGCAACCATTGATATGTCTAATGCACATTAGACAAATCTTACAAGCCAGATTCATGACAGTCTTGATTCATATCTACTTCCAACATATGACCGACTGTGGATGGTTTGAATAACTTAGTCATTCGGGAAGAATGGCCTAGTTATTCTGGAAGTCAAAACATGCAAAGTGAAACACAAAATAATACTAAATCCTATATGGTCTCAAACTCTTGAGTGTAAATAAAAACCCTTTTATCTAAGCACCATATTGATTACTCATTATTCATTGTTTCAATTTATCAACTTAATACTTGAATTGAAACAATAGTCATGCCATGCACCAAGCATGCATACTATGTTCGTCCAAACAATAGCTATGCCATACTCCAAGTATGCACACTATGTTTACATATGGTCTTCTCTTTGTGAAATAGATCAATTGACAATATTTCAATGATGTTTGTTTCACAATTCCAATCCTTATTGTAAATGTAAGAATACCAAACTCTTGCCATCTACTACAATATGTTAGATTCTAAACTTATATGCAGTGATCCCTTTGTAATTACTATGCACAGAAGTGTTGGAACCTGAAAGTGAACCTCTAGCAATCCTAAGTATATATTCCGAAGGCTGTCAATTCCGAAGATAGATGAGATCTGGAACATGTCCGAAGCTAGAGAAAGGGAGTGAAGAACCTTGAAGAGAAACACATTTCGGAACTGATCCTGAAGTTCGGAATGCTTAATGATCCAGAACCAAACCTTCATCTCGGAACATCACTTCTCCGAAATGAAGTTATTTTGTCTATTATGCATTTATTATGTTTGTCTTGTATTTTGATGTAACATTTCATAGGTTATGTCTAATGTTGATTTAGGACAATCAGAATGTCAGAAACAGTTCTTTTGTCCAGTCCTATGTAAGTAACTTGGTTAATTCGTTGTAATACTCTCTCTTATATGTAGGAGCATTCAATACAAGTCAACAACGAATCTTTCTCTCATTTTTAGCATTTTTATCTTCATCACATTAAAAAACATTCTACTTGTTCATTTATTGATTTTTCCTTGATCATTATCTACTTATTCATACTTAATGTCTTGATCATTTGTTGAACTAATTATCTAAGACTTGACTAGTCTTTCCAGTCTTTGACTTGAACATCTATTTGTAAGCAGACATTGATCTCATGCATTTACTCAAAGTTTGAGTTCTCGAACCTTGTCCCTGCGCAAAGATCTTGTTCTCTCAATTGGTATCAGAGCTTGAGTGGTTGTCCTTTGAATCCATAAGATCAGATTATAGTTGTTTTGAAGTTACTTTGGTATTTCAACCATTTCTGTGTTAAGGATAAAAGCTCTTCTATATACCACTTAAGCTTAAAGATATCTTGACTTAAATGGCTGCTTCAAATCCTCAACAAATGATTTCAATGAAAATCGCAAATAGCGTGGGTGGCCCTACATGTGACCCATTGCTAGTTGTGGAAGAATATGATCACTAGAAAGTCAGAATGGAAAGGTTCCTTTTAGCCAAAGATAAAGGTGAAGAGATCTAGAGATCTGTGAAAGAAGGTCCACATGTTCCAGTTAGAACCATTGTAAGAGATGTTACTGCTCAGCTTATGGGTCAAGATGAAGCTCGTACAGCCCCTCTAACTACAGATGATGTTGAAAAAGCTGCATGTTGATCAAGTTGCCTTCTCGGAAATGGTGTTTGGTGCTCCTCCATCACTCTTTGAGCACATCAAGCTATGCAAATCAGCGAAAGAAATTTGGGACACTCTTTAGGATCTGATTGAAGGTTCTAAAAATATGAAGGACAAACGACTCACCTCCATTGTCAATGACTTTGACACTTTCACTACCACTCCAGGTGAATCCGTAGCCTCAGCCTCCAACCGATATCGAATCGTTGTCAATAACATGACTGCTCATGGGATTGTTCGAACTCCTCTCGGGTACAATATCAAGTTCATTAATAGTCTTGTTAAAGGATGGGGAAATGTAAAGTCTTGTATTCAAAGTAATGGTTCCTTAAAAAAATTGAAACTCTATCAACTTTTTTATGAGCTTCAGGGACATGAATCTAATGTTGCTCAAACCATAAGAGAACTTTCCGAAGGGCCACTCGATCTAGTTAGTTCTTTTGAATCAACCATTCCGAACCTACCTGCTCCGGAACCATACAAACCAGCTGTCCCTTTGCCTTAGCCTTCTTTAACCTCCTTATCCACACATATCGATCCTAATGATGGTTCCGGAACTTTGGATTTTGAGCTTCGTTTCCAAAAAGAGTTTGCGCTACTTTTAATAAAATACAAACGTCCTTTCAGCCCCTCTTACAAACCATACCAAAACAGGTTCAGTGCCCCTCACCAAAACCATCCTTAACCATATTCTGCTCTGGAACCAAAACATACCTCCGAAAACCCTCCTGCATACAAACCTAACCTCACTAAACCAAACCCAGCCCCAGAATCTTCTCAAAATTCCAACTTAGAAAAATCAAAGATTCTATGTCACAAATGTGGTCATGCAAACCATTTTGCAAAAGATTGTTTAGTTGATGCTCCACAAAAACCAAAAATCAAGGACTAAGCTTATTATGTTCGAAAAGCACAAGAAATGGTTGAAAGTGAGAAGGCATTTGTCACTACAGTTTGAAGAGATATTGAAGGATACTGGTCATCAGGAGATGACGAAGATTTGGTGTCTGGAAAGGATATATGTTTGATGGCAAGACAAACAATTGAATGTGATGAAGGTTATTGGTCTTCTGGATCCGAAGATGAAGATGATGTCGCTGAACCTCACTACCGCTACATGGCCACTAATGATCCACCAGGTCGAAGCATTGTTCAGCAGGTCAAATCCATGATTTATGATAATAATTTTAATTTGACTTTATGTGAACCTTATTTGAATCAGATCCAAACAGATATGAACACTATCTATAAAGCCTATGAGTCTGCCATAGAAGCAAGTGAGAAGAAAGACTGTGAACTAAGTCGTCTTAGACTATGTTTTGAGGATAAGAAATTGAAAATCGAGTCTCTAGAACATGAACTTGTGATGTCGAAAGATGAATGTATCATTTTAAAGGATAAATGTGAAATCACTTATTCTGAACAAAACATTTTGATTTCTGATAACAAACGTCTCAATGCCAAAATAGATGCTTTACATAACTCTGTAGACATGCTTGAAGCTGATATTTGAATGACTCATAATTTTCGTCATCCATGGTCAAAAGCTCCTGGTCTCGGAAGCGAGTTTCTGAAACCTATTAATAGTGCCCTCAAGGAATTGTAAAATTTGTCATTTATGGGAGAGGTTCCGAACATCAAAAATTCAGACACTCCTATTTCCCCATTATCACCACTTCAGGAGGATAAAATATCTTTTGAGTCCCTAATTCCTGAGTTCCAACCAATCGTTGTCAAGTGTTTTGATTCCACGCCTCTTTCGCCTCTGATAAACCTGGACCTGAATCAGACCACATAATATCATCATAGTCTCTCAAATTGTGTGGACCATGTTCCTATAAGCAATCATGTCAACAACTGCATGATTGAGGAAATTATTCCGGAAACAACTAAAGTCAATGCCTCGGGATTCGTATGGGCATCTCTAGATGATAAAATTGAAGTCTAAAGTAATGTGTCCTCTGATTCATGTGAATCAGACTCCATAGTTCTTTAAAAAACTTAATTAGTCCCCATCACTCCCAAATTTTCAAATCCATCCAAAGGTCAATCCTCTGGATCCTCTCCTAATCCTAAGAGAAAACCAATGTTGAATAGAAATGATGTTGTAGATCCCAAGGTCGAAGCTAGAAATGCTTTCAAAAAGGAAGTTAAAACTAGACAAGATTCCAGATTCCTTGCTAATTCTAAACCAAGTTCATTCCGGAATCCTTGTGTCTTCACTCATAGTCATAACTCCTTTGTTCCTACAAGAATCCTGAAGAGACCTTCCGAACCTCCTGTTCGTTCTGAACCAAAAGAAGTCCTTAGCTCCAATTTACCTCAAAATCATGTTAATGTCAATGTCAAAACCATCCAAAATACCTTACCGCCACCTCAAAATGTATCATCTGTCTTTATTGCAAAATCTGATGCAATAACTTTTAAACCAAGAATTTCAAAGAACAATGTGTTGCCAAACAAATTCACAAGTCCAAAAAACACTATTTCAATATCTTCAAACAAAAATGTTGTGTGGAAAATCAAAACATCCGTTGACAAAGCAACTGTATCAGAGATAAAAAAAAAGTGTCCATCCTTTGGATACCAAAGTTCAGAAGAAGTCAAGTCCTAACCCACAAAGAGTTGAATATGACTACTGGATAGACGAAAAGACTTTGGCATTCTGTCTTTTTCCAAACCACTCAAGAAATCTCACCAAAAAACAAGTAGTTGTTCCAGAGTCACAATTAAAGTCCAAAGTCCATGCCTATGTCCTGAAATGTAACTCGGAACCTAAAAGATCCATTGTTCACTAAATTTGCAGGCACTTTCTGCTTCGGAGCAAGAAACAATATGGTATATTGATAGTGCTTGCTCCATGCACATGACGGGGCAGAAGGACTTTCTGCGTGATTTAAAGCTTTCTCAAAATGCTGGCTATGTGACATATGGAAACAACTCTAATTCTCAAATTCGTGGTTATGGAACACTCACTAGTGGAAACTTCTCTATTTCACATGTTGCTTATGTAGCTGACTTGAAACTTAACTTGATAAGTGTTGGTTAGCTCACTGACTCAAACCGACGTGTGGAATTTTGCAAAACATACAGCTATGTGATGACTAAAGACCGAAAATAATGTTTGATAAAGTCTCTTCGAAACAAAAACATGTACCCACTTGACATCAACATGATTATTGGCAAACCTCAACTCTACCTTCTCTCCAAAGTTGTTCCTGACGTTAGCTGGTTATGGCACTGAAGGCTTGCACATCTGAACTTTTGGTACATGAATGATCTTGTATCAGGTGAAATGGTAAGAGGCTTACCTCTTCTCAAGTTCAAAAATGATCATTTATGTGCTGCATGTGAGTATGGTAAGCAATCAAAGAAGGGTCATCATGTCATTATTGAAAATTCTATTTCAGATCCATTGGAACTTCTACACATTGATCTTTGTGGACCATCCACTGTAGAAAGTATTCATCATAAGAAATACATTCTTGTGATTGTTGATGACTTTTCAAGGTTCACCTGGGTCTTCTTCCTACGGCTGAAATCTGAAACAACCTCTGAGCTCATCAATTTTATCAAAGGAATAGAAGTTCTCATCAAGCTCCCGGTCAGAAGAATCCGAAGTGATAATGGTTCGGAATTTGTTAACTCCACTATTGAGAAGTTTCTCACAGAAAAAGGGATCAATCACGACCTCTCAGCTCCCTATACTCCACAACAAAATGGTGTAGTTGAAAGACGCAATAGAATACTTGTTGAAGCTGCTCGATCAATGCTAAACTATGCAAACCTGCCACTCTATCTTTGGGATGAAGCTGTATCCACTGCCTGTTTCACTCAAAATTGAAGCATCATCAATCGACGTCTCAACATAACACCATACACAGAAATGAATGGTCGGAAGCCAACTATCTCGTTCCTACATGTCTTCGGATGCAGATGCTTCATCAAAAACAACCGTGATATGCTTACAATGTTCCAACCCAAAGTTGATGAAGCTATCTTTCTTGGGTACTCTTCAAAATTCAAGGCTTACAGAGTTCTCAACCGAAGAAATCGTGTTCTAGAAGAAAGCTTTGATGTTACCTTTGATGACAACTTCATTCGGAATTCTGGCCCCTCTCACATCACTACTCACAATTATGGATTCTGATACTCCTCCACCAGGATGTTTGAACCCTCAAACTATTCTCGAAGTTGATTTTGAAACCCTCTTTGGTCCTTCCGAAACTGATCTTGATTCCGAATTGAAATCAAAAGCATCTTTGATTCAAATTCCTCCTTCGGAAGCCCCAGTTTCTCACAACATATCCGGTCCTCTTCCGAGCCTGTCACCATTTGATTCCGAACCATTTCAACCTTCTCAAGTTGAGGGGGAGAATAATGCTAATCCCTCTCGTGAATCAAATATGGATGGCTTCCAAGATGCAGCTGCTGAATTCGATGACTTCAACCCAATCAACAATGACGACAACGAAAATTTCTTTGAGTTCCCTTCTGATGATGATGTAAATTTCTCTGGTTCAACAGTTCAGGGGGAGCATCATCCTCAAATTTAAATCATTCAGCGGAACAACTAAATCCTATTGTTGATATTGAATCAATTGTTGCTTAAGAACTTCCAAAATTACACGTCTGGACCAAGGATTTGTTGGATTAATGTCTAAGTCCATAACTATAATTGGTAAGACTTGACCCGACCCGGCATGGTCCATTTGGGTTGCATGGCATCATGCATTTGGATAGACTAAAATGAGAGAAATAACACTTAAGGTTTGTTAGTATATGATAAGTTCTAATATATTGATAAGGTTATTTAATTAGTATTGATCAAGAATTAATTTGGAATTAATTAAGTGATCAAAAGAAGACTAATTAAATATATGGGTTGATTGTGTAAATCATTCATTCTTATATATGTGGGCTTGTGATCCAAGATTCCTTATGTTGGACTAAGTCCATGGGGTGACCCATGGATACTCCATGGAGGTTAAAATCCATGGAGCATAAGGAATGGGTAAAGTCATGAGTTACATGGTGTAACCCTAATAGCCACCATATAAAAGAATCCCATGGCTCAAGAAATCATGCATTATGTGTGAGTGTGAGGGCTAAACGATTTCAAGGAGTGTTCAAGTTTCTCTCAAGTTATTCCAATTGTATTTTGGTGTTGTGTGAACCATTTGAGGTGTCACACTTGGGGCACTAGGCACCCAAGCTTCATGAAGACTTTCTACATCAAAGAGCTATGTAATTCTAACTTGATATATTCATATGCATTATGTTATTATGCTAGTTAGGATGAATACCTTGGAAAGTTCATATTTGTATGTATAATAGAGAAAACATAGATCCAAGGTATTTAGGGTTGCATGTACACTTAGGAGTGTTAGAATTCGCAAAACCCAACAGTGGTATCAGAGGCACGAGTTGTTTTCTGTTATATTGATGCAAATACTTTATTTTCAAAGTTGAAAAAAAAGGAAAAAAAACATGAAGTTTGTCAAATTTTTAGATAATTACTTGTTCTTGTGAAAAACTAATTATTTGTAAAATTTGAATAATTTGCTATATGAGTTGAATTAGGTCAAATTTAGTAAAAGATAAAATGATATGATTATTTTATTAGTTTTAAAAGTTTGATCTAAAGAGTTTTATTTTTTGAAACCTCCATAAGTTATGGATATGAAAAGGTTTTAAAAAAAATTGATTCAAAGTTTTTATGGAGTTACAAAATTTGGTGTTAATGTTTTAAAGAATTCCATAACTTAAGAATAAGTTATGGATCACCAAAAGTTTTTTGTGTTACCTTGTTTTATGAGTGAATTTAGATTAATGAAAAAAATTATGTGATAGTTGGTTTTAATCCAAATTAATCCAAAAGAAGTTCATAAAATGTGTTTATGTAACTTAAAAGTCACATTTATGAATCTTAAAACTCATAAAAGTTAACATAGGTTACAAAAATGAAGAGTCTTGTTTTCATTGAATGCTTTGATGACTCCATAACTTGTCCTCAAGTTATGGAGGTTCAAGAGTCACTTCATTAAATCATTAAAATGTGTAACCTTAATTAATTCTATATGTTACAAATAAAGAAAAAGTTACATTGTTTTATTAGTTTAAAGTCTTCCATAACTTGTCCTCAAGTTATGGAACTTGTAGAGTTTTTGGATTAAAACTACTTTAAACACATAAGTTATGGAATTAATTAGTTTTGAATATTTTCAAAACATGCCCTCAAGTTTTGGAATTTGAAAAGTTTTCTGTTATGAATACTTTAATTCCAAGTTAGCCCTTTAGAATTTTAAAAGTTAAAATTCAACCCTTATACTTTATAATATTATAAGTTAATAATATTTATATATATGTATAAGAGTAAAGTCAGTCTTACCGTTAGTAGGCCTCATTCACGAAGCCGGTCTATAAGGGGGGTATAAGGTTACTGCCTAACGGGTAGGACAAGGACTATAATTCTCCTTCATTAAAAGTATTAATTATAAATACTAAGTAACTAAACCTTTTATAAATACCAATCTTAGTTACTTAGGAAAATGTGAATGAGGTGCTAATCCATGAAATTACACTTTGCACTTTGTTTAAGTCGGTTAGTGGAGCGTGTGTGGTTAACCGACACACTAACCTGGACTTAACAAGGTAGGCAAAGGGTAACTTAATATTTATCATAGTATCGGTGGAGCGTGTGTGGTTAACCGACACATCGATTAAGGGGTAAATATTAAGGGTACCCAATATATTTGCATGGTTACTTCACACCTTGTTTTGTGATCCTCGGCATCCCAGTCACAAAACCTGAAGGGGACACTCGAGATTGAAACATGCCATTGAAAAGTTCAATGAATCTCAAAGATCTAGGAGTTTCAAAACCAATTAAAACCTAATAATACATTTAGTTTATCTTGGTGGAAATTGGTGAATCGTCATTCACCTACCTTCAAATATTTTATAGCTTGGATTACGACATCCCTCTTCCAAGTTATAAAAGTATTGTGTTGGGTCCTAGCCTTAATATTTCATATTGGGTGTCATATTAAGGACTTTAAATCAACTATCTTGAATATCTCCAAAAATGATGTCTGGTTTAGATATTTATGATCTTCCCAAATCTCTTGAAACAAGCTTTCCTAAATGAAGATGATGTCCCATGGAAATCATACTTCTTTCACCTCCTCCAATTATTCTCCCTAACCCACAAGTTCTTGAAAAGTTTAAGGTCACTCAAGCCCTATTGGCAAGCAAAGGTTTATGTGTGATCACATCTTGGAGATGTAGTCACAAATTGACAAGTCGGGAGAGTTGCGTGTCAAAGTCTTGTGAAAGTTGGTGGTTCAATCACTTTCAAAGGCACATAGTGAGTTCCTTTGGGACTCCTATGAAACAGACTATGACAAGACCCTTAATGATCTTATCTGTTTGCTAAGATCAACTTCCTAAAACTTGTGGACATCGACAATAATGACATTGGATATCCAGTAAAGCTCTCTCTTCCCAATGGAAAGGGATCGGCCATAGTCAACTCGGTTGACCAAATGGTAAAGAGAGAGGCTAAGTTTGAGATAGTCCCATTATCAAGGGTCCATAGGTAACTATTGCCAAAGGAAGGGGCATTGGTTGTGAAGCTACCAAATTTACCTAAGGATGTTAAAGTCAATAAGTTTGGCTTTACTTCAGGTAAAGTCCATTGTCGAACTCTATTAAGTACATGCTCGCGAAGATGGATTTCAATCGCATGGTTCGGTTATCAGAATTTTGGGCTATTACTTAAGAGTTATGATATTTATATTGCTTAGGAATTGATAACAACAAGGTTTTCATATGGATTGTAAGGATAAGTTTTTCCGCAAAGTTTTAAAATAAAAGAAAAAGGTTTTGATTTTATTTATTTTAAGTATCCTTACAATGACATTTGTGAAAAGTTGTTACTTATAAGATTCCACTGATAACAATATTAGAAAAATGGATTTGATTCTTTCGGTTGTGGTAGTGTCTAATATTACCAAATAAGGAAAGATTCTCATCACCCAAGGTTCAATTGCACCGAAACTTGGAATTATGCAAGTTGTATAGTATGATGAATGAGAACTTTCAGCTTGGAAAATTAAGACTAATTCCTTATGTGAATAAGGAAAGGACTAAGGGATCGAGTACACATTCTTGTGCACTGGTCAAGTCCACCACAAAAGATCAAGAAGACTATTCGTCATGATTTACTTAAGTTCAGTAAATATGGTTATACTTATAAGTTTAAGTATAAGTCTGTAGCATTGGAGAAGTTTGAATGCGAGACAGAACGAATAAGAAGAATCAAAGTATGGCAGAAAGATAAAAGTTTCTCAAGTCTGAAAAGATGGGAGAGTACTTTAGTATCATGTTATTTGATCATCTTAATGACTTAGATACCTTATCACAATTCATCCTCTATGTGCATGTAACGCCTGTGTTTCGGGCTTGCCATTTGTAGCAATGTAATAGTCTAAGTTGACCTTTGTAACCCGTTTTGAAATAATAAAAGTGTATTATTTGAGTATTATGTGTTTTGTGCTTAATTGCTTAATTATGTGGTTTGATTAATTAAGAATAAAAATAAGCGTCAAAATTTAAGTGTAAAATAAACTTAATATCTTTGGTTAATGTTGTAGTAATTGAAACGAGGTTTCCGAATATATATAGAACGCCCAAATCTGACTTCGTATGAGGAAGTTATGATTTATTGAAGTTCCGGCTTAGCGATATACAGCCTGTTTTACTCGATTTGAGATCGAGCGGTTGTTAGCCGAAGCAATCTAAATGAGAATCGAAGATCTCATTGTTGGTATTGAAACGATAAAAAGTTAGGCGAGAACGGACGTCAAACGAAGAAGTTATGAATTTATAACGAAGTTTTTCTGTCGCGGCCTATTAAAAATAATTAATAAAAATAAAGTCAAAATTAGCCGACGGAGTCTAAACGAAAGTCGTAGAGCGTGGTCTCACCTTTCCGTGGATATAAAGAACGTCGAAAACGGAGTTCGTATGAAGAAGTTATGAATTTCCGAAGTTTAATAATCATTTTGTATTTATTTTTAATTCAAAATCGAAGGCATTATCCGAAGCCGAGTCACCCGTCTGATCCGAGGTACGCCCCGCGTATGCGAGAACGCCCCGCGTACTCCGATAGTGTCGACACTTCGGATGACGCATGCAATGACAATTTCGGACGCGTACGCGCTGCGTACGCCTGTACGCCCCGCGTACTCCGAGGTTCCAGCCTCTATATAAAGGATCCGAAGACAGCCTTCTTTGTTGTTCATTTTCTTCTCTTCTCTCTAGTCTTTTGCATCGTTTTTCGTGCCGAAGCTATCCCGAAGTCCCGGTATCATACTCTAGCCCCGAGGCAAGTCCCGAGACCCCGAAGATCCCGAGAAGTGCGGTTCCCGAGTCGAAGCTCTGCCCGCGAGAAGTTCGATTTTTGTGAAGATCTTCCAGATCTGCTGTGGATTACTACTTCTATAAGCCGTAGTGTTGTCGGATCGTCTTCTGATCAAGTGAGTGTATACTAACTTTCTTAAACACAATAATAATACGAGTTTGGTTCGAGTGTATTAATTATATTGTTGTTTATAAGTGTGAGTGTGTAGTTATTTTCTTCTAATACAATAATACGAAGTATTTTATATAAAAATACGTGCTATGTGTATATATTTGGTTGTGTTACGTGTGAATGAGTATTCACTCTCTTCTATCTTACAGATCTGCTTATTTCTTTATGAGATATGTGTTATGTGTGTTGTGCCTCATCTGTTATGTGATATATGTGTTGATTAAAGCATGCTATACAGGTTTTCTTTAAACTATGTATACAAATGTATATTTTATCTACTAATATGTTGGGTAGAACATGGGTAGACAGTTGGTGTGTAATAAACAGATGAGAGGCCTCGTTGTTGTTTGATTGAGTCATCTAGCGGAGTTTAGATGACGACCACTGGCTATTCTAGACAGTCTTGTGGAAACATTAGCAGGTTCGCCACCTGTAGGTGTTAATGAACTTGGGTGTTCATTCGCTGTACTCCATCCCCCTCATGGTTGCCTTATTTGACTTATATTGCTGAGGTACCCCCAAAGCATGTGTTGTCGCCCCGATGAAATATTCTTAGACTAGGTCCCTTATGTTAGTTGTTTTAGGGACATTAAAGTGAGAATAACGGGAATGGGTAATTGGGTTATTGTTGGTTGGTGAAAATTAAATATGATTATTTATTGTGGGTTGAAAACCCTATATGCTCACCAGGCTCCCAAGCCTGACCCACTCAGTTTTAAATTGTATTACAGGTAGTGGCGGAAGGGCATGAGATGGATGAACCATCAAGTTGTTTTGTTTACAAGTCTGCATATGTTTATATTTGTTATATGACTTGTAATGTATTCGTTTATGCTTATTGGTCTGTATCGGAACATGACACCCCGAGTTTTGATTATAATGAAAATACATTTCTTTTATGAAATGCTTCGGTAAACAATGTTTTATCATGTTTTGTTTTTGGGAACAAATTCCGCAACTCTTTCAAATCAAAAGGATTTACTCTGAAAATATTTAAAAGCATAAATGAAAATCGGTCTTTTCTGGCCGAGATTTTGGGGATGTCACAGTTGGTATCAGAGCATTAGTTTAAGTGAACTAGGAATTTGTTGGATTTCTAGACTTAAACTTAGAATGCTAAGTGAAGTTTTGAGATGTGTGTCTGTTGTGATTTAGACACGAGCACTAGTTTATTTTAGGAAAGTTGCCTAAAATGCTTTATGTGCTAAATGTTATATGTTGCCATATATGATATTATTTGTTCGGATCTATGGTCTGTTGCCGACCGGATCTAGAAACCTTATGTGTGTAGGATTCTAAGCGTGCGTCTACGATATTAGAACTAGCATGTAAATGTTTCAGAGTGATAAGGATGATTTGAATATCTATCATGATTGAGGATCTAATTTCACCTTATTCGGTGTGTAGATCAAAAATGGTGAGAACCAGAAGTGGAGTTGGAAATGCTGACGAAAACAGGAATCAACCACCAGTGATTGAGCCAATACCTGTCGTAGCAGCAGCACCTGAGCCAATAACCATGGCTAATGTGCAATTGATGATTCAGACGATGTTGGATCGTCAGATGGATGAAACTAGACGGTTGCTTCAACAGAATCGTGAAGAACTGTCGATTCGTGTGGAAGAGCCTGAACTGAATGAAGGGCACTCAGAAGGAGGAAACTTCAATGGGTCTGTTGGTCCAGCCAACCCACCGATAGTTAGGCAAGATAACCATGAAGGAAGGAATGATGGAATGGGATGCAAGTACAAGGACTTTTTGACTTGCAAACCATCGACCTTCAATGGAAAGGAGGATCCGATTGGGGTTATGGATTGGATCTCCGAAATGGAGCTAGCCTTCATGACGTGTGGCTGCAGAGGTAAGTTGCAAACTATCTATGCCGTGCGTCAATTCCGAGGTGGAGCTGTTCGTTGGTGGAACACTCTAGGGAAGACCTTAAGCCCTAACGAGCCACTGCAATTGTCATGGGCAGAGTTCTTGGTGCAGTTTAAGCGCAAGTTCTGCTCGGCTCAAAATCTGTTGGAGTTGGAGAATAAGTTTTTGACATTGACGAAAGGTAGCATGTCAGTTGATGAATACACCAATAACTTCACTGATAAGATGGAGTTTGCCTTGCGTATCGTTCCAGACGAGCTGACAAAGGTGGATCGGTATGCGAAGGGACTTCCATGGGAGTACGAGGTGCCGGTACGTCAGGCACTTACTCTAGAGGCAGCTATCTGGGCTGCCAAGTCTGTTGAGAACATGATCAAGGGGAGAACCACCGTCAAGGTTGAGGTTGGTGAGAAAAGGAAGTTTGAAGGAACATCTGGTTCCAGTAAGAAGAGCAAATTTTCGAAGTCTGATTCGAGAAAGTTTGGAGGAAAAGGAGGCGAAGCAAAGTGGTGTGATAAGTGTAAGAAAAGGCACTTTGGGAAATGTAGCGAGGATGTGACCTGCTACAAGTGTGGAAAGGTTGGACATTTTGCCAATGAATGTCCGAAAAACAAAAGGATGTGTTTTGGGTGTAATGAAGAGGGGCATATTTTGAAAGACTGTCCGAAGAAGAAGGAGGCAGCTAGGCCCAACATTCCACCAAAGCCGAAGGCAAGAGCCTTCCAGATGACACTTGAGGCTGCTAAAGATGAAGCTGATGTCGCTTCAGGTACCTTTCTCGTAAACGAATTACCTGCTCATATATTGTTTGATTCTGGAGCCAACTACTCCTTTATTTCGCATGAGTTTGGTAGAAAGCTAGTTTTGCCTGTTGATAGACTAAATAATGCTTTATTAGTCGAAGTAGCAAGTGGCAAGTTTGTACCTGTTAGCCATCGTATGAAAAACGTCTTGATCGACCTTAATGGGAATAAGTTTCTCGAGGAATTATTGCCTATCGAACTAAATGGTTTCACATCGTGTTGGGAATGGATTGGCTTAGCGCCAATGATGCCGAAATTTTGTGCAAGAAGAAGATAGTTAAAGTAAACCCGCCTGGGAAAGATTCGTTTATGGTGTATGGGGACAAACACAGAGTGAATTCTGGAATCATTTCTCTAATGAAAGCCAGAAAGTGTTTGACCAAGGGATGTACATCATATTTAGCATTCGTGATTGATGCTAAGAAAGAAAAGAAGGTGATGCAGAGCATTCCAGTGGTGTGTGATTATCCAGAAGTATTTCCCGAAGATCTTCCTGGATTACCACCTGATAGACAAGTGGAGTTCAGAATAGACTTGTTACCAGGAACCACGCCAATAGCAAAAGCACCTTATCGATTAGCACCGACGGAGATGAAGGAGTTAATGATGCAACTTCAGGAGTTGTTGGACAAAGGTTTCATTAGACCTAGTTCATCGCCCTGGGGAGCTCCGGTGTTATTTGTAAAGAAGAAAGATGGAAGTATGAGAATGTGCATCGATTACAGAGAGCTGAACAAGGCAACAATAAAGAATAGATATCCGTTGCCGAGGATTGATGACCTGTTTGATCAATTGCAAGGTTCGAGCTATTTCTCGAAGATCGACCTAAGGTCAGGATATCATCAGCTAAAAGTAAGAGAGCAAGATATCGAGAAGACTGCATTCAGAACTAGATATGGACACTACGAGTTCTTGGTTATGTCGTTTGGACTAACCAATGCTCCAGCAGCGTTCATGGATTTGATGAATAGGGTTTGTAATCCTTTCCTTGATAAATCCGTGATAGTGTTCATAGACGACATTCTGATCTACTCGAAAAGCCAGGAGGAGCATGGCAGACACTTGCGAGAAGTGTTAGAAGTCTTGAAGAAGGAGAAGTTGTATGCAAAGTTCTCCAAATGTGATTTTTGGATTCGTGAAGTCCAATTCTTGGGTCACGTGGTCAACCAAGAAGGGATAATGGTTGATCCAGCGAAGATCGAAGCTGTGACGAAGTGGGAACAACCGAAAAGTCCCACGGAGATTCGAAGCTTTTTAGGATTAGCCGGATATTACCGAAGGTTTATCCAAGGTTTTTCTTCGATTGCTACTCCATTAACAGCTTTGACCCACAAAGGAGCTACTTATGCTTGGAGTGAGAAGCATAAAGAAGCATTCGAGAAGTTAAAGAAGAAGCTATGCGAGGCACCGATACTTTCTCTACCCGATGGAGTTGAAGACTTCGCTGTTTATAGCGATGCATCTGGTGTTGGATTGGGTTGTGTTTTGACCCAAAGAGAAAAGGTGATAGCATATGCGTCTCGACAGTTGAAAGAGCATGAAAAGAATTACCCGACTCATGATTTGGAGTTGGCAGCGGTAGTTTTCGCTCTGAAAATATGGAGGCATTACCTCTATGGCACGAAGTGCAAACTTTTCACTGATCATAAGAGTCTCCAATACCTCTTTAATCAGAAAGAATTGAGTATGAGGCAACGACGCTGGCTAGAATTACTTAAAGACTACGACTGCGAGATACTTTAACACCCCGGTAAAGCTAATGTTGTTGCTGATGCTCTCAGTCGGAAGGTCAATCTTGAAAGGAAGAGGCCAAGAGCGATGAGAATTGAAGTTGTCTCGACTATTGTGGAAAGTATAAAGAAAGCTCAAGAGGAAGCTTCTGAGAAAAATGACCGAAAGGAGGAACGTTTGGGTAAAACGTTGGTGTTTGGTACTAACGGTCATGGACTGAAGGTATTCCAAGATCGTATTTGGGTACCTAAGTCAGGAGGAATTAGGGATCTTCTGATGGAAGAAGCTCACAAGACCATGTACTCGATTCATCCGGGTAGCACTAAAATGTATAGGGACCTGAAACCCTACTACTGGTGGCCGACGATGAAGCTTGATGTTGCAAAGTATGTGGCCGAGTGTGTGACTTGTGCGAGAGTCAAGACACAACATCAGAAACCGTACGGGAGTTTAGAACCTTTGCCTGTGCCTATGGGTAAGTGGGAAGACATTGCTATGGATTTTGTCACTAAACTGCCCAGAACAAAGAATGGTCACGACATGATTTGGGTGGTCGTTGATCGATTCACTAAGAGTGCACATTTCATAGCGGCCAGGGAGAAATGGTCTATGGAAAAGCTTGCGAATTCTTACGTGAAGGAAATTGTGAGGCTTCACGGTGTTCCGTTAACGATTGTATCGGATCGCGATAGCCGTTTCACCTCAAGGTTTTGGAAAAGTCTACACGAGGAAATGGGTACCAAGTTATGTTTAAGCACAGCTTACCATCCGCAGACTGATGGTCAGAGTGAAAGAACAATACAAACACTTGAAGATATGCTGAGAGCATGTACCTTGGAATTCCTAGGTAATTGGGATGAACATTTACCGTTGGTAGAATTTTCCTATAATAATAGTTTTCACTCGAGCATTAAGATGGCACCTTATCAAGCTTTGTATGGACAGAAGTGTCGTACGCCGTCTTGTTGGCTTGAGGCTGGGGAAATGCAGTTTATGGGACCGGAGATGGTTCATCAAACTGCTGAAAAGTTGAAAATAATTAGGGAAAGAATGTTAGCAGCTCAAGATCGTCAAAAGAGCTATGCTGACAAGAAGCGAAGACCGATGACTTTTGAGGTTGGAGATTCGGTTTTGCTTAAAGTCTCGCCGTGGAAGGGACTTATAAGATTTGGTAAAAGGGGAAAGTTGAGTCCAAGGTTTATTGGACCTTTTAAAGTTCTTCAGAGGGTTGGGAACCAAGCTTACAAGCTCGAATTACCCGAAGAACTGAATGGAATTCACAACACCTTTCATGTGTGTTATTTGAGGAAGTTCACGGGAGAAGTTCCCGATATAATTCCAATTTCTGAATTGAGAATTGATGAGAACAAAAGGTTGATTGAAGAACCAGAGGCAATTGTTGACCGAAAGACTAAGAAGTTGCGACGCAAAATGGTTGGGTTAGTGCTTGTCCGATGGAAACACACGAATGGGCCGAATCTCACCTGGGAGACGGAGAGTGACATGTTGAGTCGCTATCCGCATTTGTTTGTTGATGTGTGATTCCGGGGACGGAATCATTCTAAGGTGGAGAGAATTGTAACGCCTGTGTTTCGGGCTTGCCATTTGTAGCAATGTAATAGTCTAAGTTGACCTTTGTAACCCGTTTTGAAATAATAAAAGTGTATTATTTGAGTATTATGTGTTTTGTGCTTAATTGCTTAATTATGTGGTTTGATTAATTAAGAATAAAAATAAGCGTCAAAATTTAAGTGTAAAATAAACTTAATATCTTTGGTTAATGTTGTAGTAATTGAAACGAGGTTTCCGAATATATATAGAACGCCCAAATCTGACTTCGTATGAGGAAGTTATGATTTATTGAAGTTCCGGCTTAGCGATATACAGCCTGTTTTACTCGATTTGAGATCGAGCGGTTGTTAGCCGAAGCAATCTAAATGAGAATCGAAGATCTCATTGTTGGTATTGAAACGATAAAAAGTTAGGCGAGAACGGACGTCAAACGAAGAAGTTATGAATTTATAACGAAGTTTTTCTGTCGCGGCCTATTAAAAATAAAGTCAAAATTAGCCGACGGAGTCTAAACGAAAGTCGTAGAGCGTGGTCTCACCTTTCCGTGGATATAAAGAACGTCGAAAACGGAGTTCGTATGAAGAAGTTATGAATTTCCGAAGTTTAATAATCATTTTGTATTTATTTTTAATTCAAAATCGAAGGCATTATCCGAAGCCGAGTCACCCGTCTGATCCGAGGTACGCCCCGCGTATGCGAGAACGCCCCGCGTACTCCGATAGTGTCGACACTTCGGATGACGCATGCAATGACGATTTCGGACGCGTACGCGCTGCGTACGCCTGTACGCCCCGCGTACTCCGAGGTTCCAGCCTCTATATAAAGGATCCGAAGACAGCCTTCTTTGTTGTTCATTTTCTTCTCTTCTCTCTAGTCTTTTGCATCGTTTTTCGTGCCGAAGCTATCCCGAAGTACCGGTATCATACTCTAGCCCCGAGGCAAGTCCCGAGACCCCGAAGATCCCGAGAAGTGCGGTTCCCGAGTCGAAGCTCTGCCCGCGAGAAGTTCGATTTTTGTGAAGATCTTCCAGATCTGCTGTGGATTACTACTTCTATAAGCCGTAGTGTTGTCGGATCGTCTTCTGATCAAGTGAGTGTATACTAACTTTCTTAAACACAATAATAATACGAGTTTGGTTCGAGTGTATTAATTATATTGTTGTTTATAAGTGTGAGTGTGTAGTTATTTTCTTCTAATACAATAATACGAAGTATTTTATATAAAAATACGTGCTATGTGTATATATTTGGTTGTGTTACGTGTGAATGAGTATTCACTCTCTTCTATCTTACAGATCTGCTTATTTCTTTATGAGATATGTGTTATGTGTGTTGTGCCTCATCTGTTATGTGATATATGTGTTGATTAAAGCATGCTATACAGGTTTTCTTTAAACTATGTATACAAATGTATATTTTATCTACTAATATGTTGGGTAGAACATGGGTAGACAGTTGGTGTGTAATAAACAGATGAGAGGCCTCGTTGTTGTTTGATTGAGTCATCTAGCGGAGTTTAGATGACGACCACTGGCTATTCTAGACAGTCTTGTGGAAACATTAGCAGGTTCGCCACCTGTAGGTGTTAATGAACTTGGGTGTTCATTCGCTGTACTCCATCCCCCTCATGGTTGCCTTATTTGACTTATATTGCTGAGGTACCCCCAAAGCATGTGTTGTCGCCCCGATGAAATATTCTTAGACTAGGTCCCTTATGTTAGTTGTTTTAGGGACATTAAAGTGAGAATAACGGGAATGGGTAATTGGGTTATTGTTGGTTGGTGAAAATTAAATATGATTATTTATTGTGGGTTGAAAACCCTATATGCTCACCAGGCTCCCAAGCCTGACCCACTCAGTTTTAAATTGTATTACAGGTAGTGGCGGAAGGGCATGAGATGGATGAACCATCAAGTTGTTTTGTTTACAAGTCTGCATATGTTTATATTTGTTATATGACTTGTAATGTATTCGTTTATGCTTATTGGTCTGTATCGGAACATGACACCCCGAGTTTTGATTATAATGAAAATACATTTCTTTTATGAAATGCTTCGGTAAACAATGTTTTATCATGTTTTGTTTTTGGGAACAAATTCCGCAACTCTTTCAAATCAAAAGGATTTACTCTGAAAATATTTAAAAGCATAAATGAAAATCGGTCTTTTCTGGCCGAGATTTTGGGGATGTCACAGTGCATTCTGATAGTTAAGAAGAGGAGTTATGAATTGTTGAAGTGGTTAAATAAAGAAGATGAGTCATACTTCATTCCAATACAAGTCTTACAGTTATACTCTAAAATTGTAACTTGAGTGACATGTCTTAAAGAAGGTTTAAAACACTTGTTAAATGTAAGAGTAAAAGTTTTCTACTCCTGTACATTTGAAATTGGTAAGTTGTGATGTTTTGGATAAAACAAGACCAACTAAGGCCAATTGTGTGAAGTGTTTGTCTTGATTAGAATCCACACTATCTCTTGAATATTTGACAAGAGAGTCTTATATGTCAAGAGGACAGTGGGAGTCTTAATGCTCTTGAAAGTTTCTAGACTTAATTAAGAATAAAACCTAAAGTCCTTCACTAGCACACGACTTGAGGTTTATAACCTATCATGTTGAAATTTTTGTGCCTATTCAAGTTGGCTATTCATAGGAGTTCTAAGAGTTCTCAATTGGTTGCACAACAACTTGTAAGCAATGGCAGGCCCTTAAGCTGCCAGATGGCAAGAATTTAAGATTTCACAAGTTTAATCCATATGAGTTTGGATTTGTCACTAACCTTGTATTGTGATTATGGTTTTGACAAATTCACATGGATAAGAACACATACCCTATTAAATCTAAGTGTCATAAGGTTTCTCTCCGATTCATGAAAATGATGGTGAGGAAACACTTTCACTAAGTAGATTTTAGCTAGATAGCAATTGTGATATTTGCATTCTCAAAGTCGTTAATGGAGTGTGTATGGTTTACGGGCACACTAACATGGACTTGCGAGAAGTGGCAAAGGTCTAAACAATTGAGACTATGATTACGGCATCCCTTTTCATAGTTCTAAAATTGTTTAGAAACTCATGTGAGCTATCTAAGAGAGGTGTATGATTTTGATAAAGTTTTATCAAAACAATCTAGTATCAGAAATCTGAACTTTGGTAAGAAAGTCAATAAAGTATTGATTTCTAGAAGTCCAGCTGATTTCTGAGTACATGTCAAAGCTAGTGGGAGCATAAGTGTTATGCTAATAATCATCATGTTAGTGGGAGCATGATAATTATGATAAAAGTTGCAAGTTAGACATGTTAATTATAGAAAACAAAAGTTTCAATTGGGAAAGAGTTGTTTTGCTATAATTAAGGGAGAGGAAATTATACTTCATCTCAAATCTAAAAGCTTAGATTGAGGTTTTAATCGTATTTAGTCAAGGAAATATATATGAATTTCATGTTGGAATGGCTCAACATAAGGAAATTCTGTATACGGGTCCATTATTTGCGTTCTAAAATTCGATTATGATTACGACATCCCTTTTCATAATTTGAATTATGAGAACTTGCCAAATTGAAATGGAAATGTTATAGCAAAAGACTGGTTTAGTCTTTATGTGAGACATCATGAATCGTGTCCCATATGCTTCGGATATAGGATCGATTACATGTGCTATATTCATCCGTTCTAAAATTTTCCAAATGCCTGGGGCATTAAGAAGGGAAAAGGTCTAGAATTGGATATGACTAAAAGGATTAAACAATTATCGAGGACAATCTAAGGTTTACCAAAGATTGGTTGCTCAAGGACAGTTGGAAGTATAATGATAATTCTGGAAGGACCATATTGACATAATCTGTAAGGAGGCAACTCTTGTTTAGAAGTGATAGTCAAAATGGAATATGGAAATGTTTCAAAGTTAGAAATTATTCAATTTGTGTAACATTAGGAAACTTAATGCAAGAAGGATGTTTCCAAGGAGTTGATCTCCTTTGGAATGCTCTGTAATGTTTATTGTCAAGTCTTTGAGACTTTATGCATAATCATTACAAGAGGATCTATGCATATAAGTTTAGAATCTAACAGATTTCAGTAAATGTCATGAATTTGGAATTCTTGCATTTGCAGTAAGGATTTGGGACTATGAAAAGAGGATCATTGGAGTTATGTTCAATTGATCTAATTCAAAAGTAAAGATCATAGACAAACATAGTATGCATACTTGGTGTGTGGCATGACTAGTGTTTAGAAAACATAGTGTACATGCTCGGAGCATGGGACAACTAGTGTTTTAATTCAAGAATAAAGTTGATAGCTGAAACAATATACAATGAATAATGTGTAATCATATGGTGATAACTAAAAGGTGTTTTATTTATGTTCATAGGTTTTGATACCATTTTGGATTCAATTATTATTGTGTTTCATTTTTGCATGTTTTAACTTCCAGAATAACTAGGTCATTGTTCTGGATGACTAAGTTATTCAAACCATCCACAGTCGGTCATATGTTGGAAGTAGATATGAATTAAGACTGTCATGGGTTGGCTTGTAGAGGTCTAAGAGGTTGGACAAAGGGCTACAACACTCATGAGTGCTCATAAGTTCTGAGTATTGGATTCAACCCACGCTCATTGGAATCACTTCATGGATTTTATCACGAGTGATCATGAGACGATAATATCTTATATTCTTCAAACCTAGAGATATGAGTTGTTACTATGAGCTGGTTGTACATTGATTGCACGAAAACACATTCGGTAACTCGGTGTTATAAAACGTGCCTTTGTGTATGATTCAACAAGTAGTAGAACAAGCCATATGAGTTGAAGTTTATCCATTCCTTTTACCTTCGGGATAAAAGCGATATCTGTGGGCCCCTCGATGATTTGATGATGACAAATGGAAGTGCTCGGCCGAGCCAGGACTGATTTGATTTGTTCAATTAGTCAGTCATCATAAATCGGAAATTGGGAAACAACAAATGGATAGAGAGATTGATTATAATCCATGTCTCAGTCCATATGATATCTAGAATGGAGGAATATATGATCCCTTATCTAATGGACAAGTCATTGACAAGGTCAGAGTTCATCTACAAGGTCAAAGTTTGACAGAAGCTTTTGTGAGCTACGATTGCCAGTTGGTTCTTGAAGTCATACGCAATAATAGTTTTAGACTTATCAAAGTGGGAGACTGTTGGATTAATGTCTAAGTCCATAACTATAATTGGTAAGACTTGACCCGACCCGACATGGTCCATTTGGGTTGCATGGCATCATGCATTTGGATAGACTAAAATGAGAGAAATAACACTTAAGGTTTGTTAATATATTATAATTTCTAATATATTAATAAGGTTATTTAATTAGTATTGATCAAGAATTAATTTGGAATTAATTAAGTGATCAAAAGAAGACTAATTAAATATATGGGTTGATTGTGTAAATCATTCATTCTTATATATGTGGGCTTGTGATCCAAGATTCCTTATGTTGGACTAAGTCCATGGGGGTGACCCATGGATACTCCATGGAGGTTAAAATCCATGGAGCATAAGGAATGGGTAAAGTCATGAGTTACATGGTGTAACCCTAATAGCCACCATATAAAAGAATCCCATGGCTCAAGAAATCATGCACTATATGTGAGTGTGAGGGCTAAACGATTTCAAGGAGTGTTCAAGTTTCTTTCAAGTTATTCCAAGTGTATTTGGTGTTGTGTGAACCATTTGAGGTGTCACACTTGGGGCACTAGGCACTCAAGCTTCATGAAGACTTTCTCCATCAAAGAGGTATGTAATTCTAACTTGATATATTCATATGAATCATGTTATTTTGCTAGTTAGGATGAATACCTTGGAAAGTTCATATTTGTATGTATAATAGAGAAAACATAGATCCAAGGTATTTAGGGTTGCATGTACACTTAGGAGTGTTAGAATGCGCAAAACCCGACATGATCATCCTCCAAACCAAGTGATTGGAAATCTCAATGCTGGTGTACAGACTCGCTCTGATTCAAGTATCCAAAATGAATGTCATTTCTTAGCCTTCATGTGACATCCCCAAAATCTCGGCCAGAAAAGACCGTTTTGATTTATGCTTTTTAAACATTTTCTGAGTAAATCCTTTTAATTTTAAAAGAGATGCGGAATTTGTTCCCAAAAAAAAACATGATAAAATAGATATTTATCAAAACATTTCATAAAGGAATATGATTTCATTTCATAATCAAAAGTCGGGATGTCATGTTCCGATACAGATCATAAAGCATAAACGATAACATTACAAGTCATTCATCAAATATATACATTTACAGACTTGTAAACAAAACAACTTGATGATTCGCCCATCTTACGCTCTTGCGCCACTTCCTGTAATACAAATAAACTGAGTGGGTCAGGCTTGTGAGCCTGGTGAGCATATAGGGTTTTCAACCCACAATAATTATATTTAATTTCAACAGTCCACAATAAACCCGATTACCCATTCCCGTTATCCTCACTTTACGTCCCTAAAACAACGAGATCTTCGATTCTCGTTTAGATTGTTTCGGCTAAAAACTGTTCGATCTCAAATCGAGTATTCGGGCTGCATACTGCCAAGTCGAAACTTCAGAAAATCATAACTTCCTCATACGAAGTCAGATTTGGGCGTTCTATATATATTCGGAACCTCGTTTCAACTACTACAACATTATCCAATGATATCAAGTTTATTTTACACTTAAATTTTGATGCTCATTTTATTCTTAATTCAATTATATCACATAATTAAGCAAATAAACACATAACTCACATAATTCACAAATAATACATTTTTATTATTTCAAATTGGGTTACAAAGGTTAACCTGGACTATTACATTGCTAAAAATGGCAAGCCCAGTAACACGGGCGTTACAATTCTCCCCACCTTAGGATGATTTCGTCCCCGGAATCACACATCAAAAAACAAATGCGGATAGCGACTCATCATGTCACTCTCCGTCTCCCAAGTGAGATTCGGCCCATTCACGTGTTTCCATCGGACAAGCACTAACTCAACCATCTTACGTCGCAATTTCTAAGTCTTTCGGTCAACGATTGCCTCCGGTTCCTCAATCAACCTTTTATTCACATTGATTCTTAACTCTGAAAGTGGAATTACGTCGGGAACTTCTCCTGTGAACTTCCTCAAATAAAACACATGAAAAGTGTTATGAATTCCATTCAGTTCTTCTGGTAGTTCGAGCTTGTAAGCTTGGTTCCCAATTCTCTGAAGAACTTTAAATGGTCCAATAAACCTTGGACTTAACTTTTCCTTTTTACCAAATCTTATAAGTGCCTTCCACGATGAGACTTTAAGCAAAACCGAATCTCCAACTTCAAAAGTCATCGGTCTTCGCTTTTTGTTAGCATAACTCTTTTGACGGTCCTGAGCTGCTAACATTCTCTCCCTAATTATTTTCAACTTCTCAGCAGTTTAATGGACTATCTCTGGTCCCATAAACTGCATTTCCCCAGCCTCAAGCCAACAAGACGGCGTACGATCTGTTCGTACAAAGCTTGATAAGGTGTCATCTTAATGCTCGAATAGAAACTATTATTGTAGGAAAATTCTACCAAAGGTAAATGTTCATCCCAGTTACCTTGGAATTCCAGGGTACATGCTCTCAGCATGTCTTCAAGTGTTTGTATCGTTCGTTTTCTCTGACCATTAGTCTGCGGATGGTAAGCTGTACTTAAACACAACTTGGTACCCAGTTCCTCTTGTAGACTTTTCCAAAATCATGAGGTGAAACGGCTATCACGATCCGACACAATCATTAACAGAACACTGTGAAGCCTCACAATTTCCTTCACGTAAGAATTCGCAAGCTTTTCCATAGACCATTTCTCATTGGCTGCTATGAAATGCGCACTCTTAGTGAATCGATCAATGACCACCCAAATCATGTCGTGACCACTTTTTGTTCTGGGCAGTTTAGTGACAAAATCCATAGCAATGTCTTCCCACTTACCCATAGGCAAATGCAAAGGTTCTAAACTCCCGTACGGTTTCTGATTTTGTGCCTTGACTCTTGCACAGGTCACACACTCCACCACATACTTTGCAATGTCGAGCTTCATCGTCGGCCACCAGTAATAGGGTTTCAGGTCCCTATACATTTTAGTGCTACCGGGATGAATCGAGTACATGGTTTTGTGAGCTTCTTCCATCAGAAGATCTATGACTCCTCCTGTCTTAGGTATCCAAATCCGATCTTGGAACACCTTTAGTCCATGACTGTTTATACCGAACACCAACGTTTTGCCCAAACGTTCCTCCTTTCGGTCATTCTTCTCAGAAGCTTCGCTTTGAGCTTTCTTTATACTTTCCAAAATAGTCGAGATAACTTCAATTCTCAACGCTATTGGCCTTCTCTTTTCAAGATTGACTTTCCGACTGAGAGCATCAGCAACAACATTGGCTTTACCGGGGTGGTAAAGTATCTCACAGTCGTAGTCCTTGAGTAATTCCAGCCAACGTCGTTGCCTCATATTCAATTCCTTCTGACTAAAGAGATATTGGAGACTCTTAAGATCAGTGAAAAGTTTGCACTTCGTGCCATAGAGGTAATGCCTCCATATTTTCAGTGCGAAAACTACCACTGCCAACTCCAAATCATGAGTTGGGTAGTTCTTTTCATGCTCTTTCAGCTGTCGAGATGCATACACGATCACCTTATCTCTTTGGGTCAAAACGCAACCCAATACAACACCAGACGCATTGCTATAAATAGCGAAGTCTTCGACTCCATCGGGTAGAGAAAGTATCGGTGCCTCGCATAGTTTCTTCTTTAGCTTCTCGAATTCTTCTTTATGCTTATCACTCCAAGCATAAGTAGCTCCTTTATGGGTCAAAGCTGTTAAAGGACTAGCGATCGAAGAAAAGCCTTGGATAAACCTTCGGTAATATCCGGCTAATCCTAAAAAGCTTCGGATCTCCGTGGGACTTTTCGGTTGTTCCCACTTCATCACAGCTTCGATCTTTGCTAGATCAACCATTATCCCTTCTTGGTTGACCACCTGACCCAAGAATTGGACTTATCGAATCCAAAAATCATATTTGGAGAACTTCGCATACAGCTTCTCCTTCTTCAAGACTTCCAACACTTCACGCATGTGTCTGCCATGCTCCTCTTGGCTTTTTGAATAAATCAAAATGTAATCTATGAACACTATCACAGATTTATCAAGGAACGGGTTACAAACCCTGTTCATTAAATCCATGAATGCTGCCGGAGCATTGGTTAGTCCAAACGACATAACCAAAAATTTGTAGTGTCCATATCGCGTTCTGAATGCAGTCTTCTCAATATCCTGCTCTTTTACCTTTAGCTGATGATATCCTGACCTTAGGTCGATCTTTGAAAAATAACTTGAACCTTGTAGTTGATCGAACAGGTCATCAATCCTCGGCAACGGATATCTATTCTTTATTTTTGCCTTATTCAGCTCTCGGTAATCAATGCACATCCTCATGCTTCCATCTTTGTTCTTTACGAATAACACCAGAGCTCCCCAGGGTCATGAACTAGGTCTAGTGAAACCCTTGTCCAATAACTCCTGAAGTTGCATCATCAGCTCCTTCATTTCCGTCGGGGCTAATTGATAAGGTGCTTTTGCAATTGGCGTTGTACCGAGCAACAAGTCGATACGGAATTCTACGTGTCGATCAGGCGGTAATCCAGGAAGATTTTCGGGAAATACTTTCGGATAATCACACACAACAAGAATATTCTACATCACCTTCTTTTC
Organism: Lactuca sativa; assembly: GCF_002870075.4. Classification (NCBI taxonomy): domain Eukaryota; kingdom Viridiplantae; phylum Streptophyta; class Magnoliopsida; order Asterales; family Asteraceae; genus Lactuca; species Lactuca sativa. Next base: position 101,840,917 of record NC_056627.2, read on the forward strand.
CTTCTTAGCATCGATCATGAATGCTAAATATGATGTACACCCCTTGGTCAAACATTTTCTAGCTTTCATTAGAGAAATGGTTCCAGAATTTACTCTGCGTTTGTCTCCATACACCTTAAACGATTCCTTCCCAGGCGGGTTCACTTTCACTATTTTCTTCTTGCATAAAATTTCGGCATCATTGGCGTAAAGCCAATCCATTCCCAACACGATGTCGAAACCATTAAGTTCTATAGGCAATAATTCCTCGTGGAACTTATTCCCATTCAAGTCAATTAAAATGTTTTTCATACGATGGCTAACAGGTACAAACTTGCCACTAGCAACTTCGACTAATAAGGCATTATCTAGTCTATCAGTAGGCAAAGCTAGTTTTCTACCAAATTCATGCGATATAAAGGAGTAGTTGGCTCTAGAATCAAATAAAGTTTGGGCAGGAAATTTGTTAACGAGAAAGGTACCGGAAGCGATATCAGCTTCATCTTTAGCAGCTTCCAGTGTCATCTGGAATGCTCTCGCCTTTGGCTTTGGCGGAATGTTGGGTTTTGCTGCTTCCTTCTTTTTCGGACAATCCCTTGAGATGTGCCCTTCCTCACCACAACCATAACAAACATTCTTGGTGAGGGTGCAGTTGTTAGCATAATGCCCTGGCTTTCCACATTTGAAGCATGTGGTTTCCCCACCACACTTCCCATGATGCTTCTTCTTCCACTTGTCGCACCATTTCGCCTCTACCTTTCCTCCCCTTCCTCTCGAACCAGATTTCGAGAATTTACTTTTCTTGCTGGACCCTGAAGATCCATCGATTTTCCTCTTTTCACCCACCTCTGGCCTTTCCAGACCTTTTTCCCTGATCTGGGTCTCAACATTTCTAGCAGCCCAGATGGCGGCTTTCAATGTGGTTGCTTGCTTAACCATGGGACCATAGTCCGCTGGTAGTCCAAGGGCAAACTTGTTGACCTTAGAGAGTTCTGTAGGTACCAAATATGGGATAAACTTCATCTTTCCTGTGAAACTTGCAGCGTATTCAGTAACACTCAATTTCCCTTTCTTCAAATTCTGTAACTCATTACTAATTTCTAGAAGGTCCTGCTGGAGCAGTATTGCAGTTTTAGTGGTTCCACAAAGTCTTCCCAAGACATTTTGCTTGCTTCTCCCTTGGGCATAGAGTCGGCTAACAACTTCCACCAACTCAACACCCCAGATTTTAGCAGAGGGACCGCAAGAGCGGTCTTCTGCCTGTTGCTGCATTCGCAACTTTCAAACATAGTCTCCATTTCAGAGACCCAGTCCATAACTTGCACCGGCATCGGGCTTCCGGATAGACATGGTGGTTTGGATGCCATGAAATCCTTGTACTTACACCCACGCCCATCATACTGGTTATTGCGTCTAACCACTGGTGGGTTGTCTTGACCAATGATCCCACTAAAGTTTTCTCCTTCAGACTGCCCTCCATTCTCCTCGGGCTCTTCCACTTGAATTGACGGTTCTTCACGATTCTGGCTAAGCAGACGTCTTGTTTCTTCCATCTGACGATCCAACATCGTTTGAATCATCATTTGTACACCAGCCATTGTTATCGGCTCAGGTGCAGCAGCTACAACAGGTACTTGTTTATTTACAGGCGATTGATTCCAGTTTTCATCAGCATTTCCAACTCCGCTTCTTGTTCTCACCATTTTTTATCTATACACCGAATAAGTTGAAATTAGATCCTCTTTCACGATAAGATTTCAATTTATCCTTAGTACTCCAAACGATTACATGCTAGTTCTAATATCGTATACATACGCTTAGAATCCTAAACACATAAACCTTCAGATCCGGTTGGCAAAAAACAGTAGATCCGAACAATTAATATCATGTATGGCAACATATAACATTTAGCACATAAAAGCATTTTAGGCAACTTTCCTAAAATAAACTAGTGCTCGTGTCTAAAATTTATCAGACACACATCTCACAATCTCCACTTAGCATCCTAAGTTTAAGTCTAGAAATCCTACAAATTCCTAGTTCGCTTAAACAAATGCTCTGATACAAACCGTGACATCCCCAAAATCTCGGCCAGAAAAGACCGTTTTCATTTATGCTTTTTAAACATTTTCAGAGTAAATCCTTTTAATTTAAAAAGAGATGCAGAATTTGTTCCAAAAAACAAAACATGATAAAATAGATATTTATCAAAACATTTCATAAAGAAATATGATTTCATTTCATAATCAAAACTTGGGATGTCATGTTCCGATATAGATCATAAAGCATAAACGATAACATTACAAGTCATTCATCAAATATATACATATACAGACTTGTAAACAAAACAACTTGATGATTCGCCCATCTTACGCTCTTGCGCCACTTCTTGTAATACAAATAAACTGAGTGGGTCAGGCTTGGGAGCCTGGTTAGCATATAGGGTTTTCAACCCACAATAATTATATTTAATTTCAACAGTCCACAATAAACCCGATTACCCATTCCCGTTATCCTCACTTTACGTCCCTAAAATAACATCTATTATAAGGAACCTAATTCAGGATTTTCATCGGGACGGGCATTACTGCAGAGGGGCTTCCTCAACAATAAGTGTCCTAAAGGCAACCATGTGGGGGATAGAGTACACCGGTGAACACGTCGTTCACAACACCTACAGGTAATGAGCCTGCTAGTGTTCCATAGGACAGTCTAGAATAGTCCGTGGTCGTCATCCATACTCTGCTGAATGACTAGAATAACACCAATAACACCGAGGCCTCTCATCTGTTTATTACACACCAATTATCTACCCATGTTCTACCCAACATATTAGTAGATAAAAAAAACATACATTTTTATACATTGTTTAAAAACCTGTATAGCATACTTTAATCAATACATAATCCACATAACAGATGAGGCATACACACATAACACGTATTTCATAGAGAATAAATCAGATCTATGAGATAGAAGAAAGTGAATATACATTCACACATATAACAACAAAATATATACACATAGCACGTATTTTATATTGGATACTTCATATTATTGCGTTGGAATGAAAATGACTACACACTCACCTGATCAGAAGATGATCGGGCAGCATTACGGCTTGCAGAAGTAGTGTTTCTCCGTAGATCTGGAAGATCTTCACAAAAACCGGGCTCCTCGCGAGCAGGGCGACGGCTCGGAAATAACGCTCTTCGGGATCCTCGGGGCTTCGGATCTTACTTCGGGGCTCGGGAATATTACCGGGGCTTCGGGGTATAAACGACATGCTAAACAAGGAAAAACTAGAGAGAAAAGGATGGCAATTGCAAAAGAGAATCGGCTGCCTTCGCAAGCCTTTTATAGGGGGCTGGACCCTCGCACGTACGTGGGGCGTACGAGGCAACGCGGGGCGTACGCCTCGGATCGTCAGCGCTTACGTCGTCGAAGGTACTCGAGTGCTGGGCTTCGTCACGCTTTGCGGTACGCTGGGCGTACTTCGGATGAGTCCGCTGACTCCTCTTCTGATAATACCAAGATTTGGAATTAAAATTAAATATTAAATATTTAATAACTTTGAAAATTCATATCTCTCTCATACGAACTCCGTTTTCGACGTTCTTTATATCCACACGTAGGTGAGACTACACTCTACAACTTTCGTTTAGACTCCGTCGGCTATTTTTGACTTCATTTTTATTAATTATTTTTAGGAGGCCGGGACAGAAAGCTTTGTTATAAATTCATAACTTCTTCGTCCGACGTCCGTTCTCGCCTAACCTTTCGTCGCTTTGCTACTAACAACGAGATCTTCGATTCTCGTTTAGATTGTTTCGGCTAAAAACCGCTCGATCTCAAATCGAGTATTCGGGTTGCATACTGCCAAGTCGAAACTTCAGAAAATCATAACTTCCTCATACGAAGTCAGATTTGGGCGTTCTATATATATTCGGAAACCTCGTTTCAACTACTACAACATTATCCAATGATATCAAGTTTATTTTACACTTAAATTTTGACGCTCATTTTATTCTTAATTTAATTATATCACATAATTAAGCAAATAAACACATAACTCACTTAATTCACAAAATTCACAAATAATACATTTTTATTATTTCAACTTGGGTTACAAAGCTTAACCTGGACTATTACATTGCTAAAAATGGCAAGCCCATAAACACGGGCGTTACACTTCATTTCTATGATCGAACCAAAATCCATTAATGAAGCATTGGAGCATGCTGACTGGATCACAGCCATGCAAGAAGAATTGGCTGAATTTGACCGAAATGAAGTATGGAATCTTGTTCCTCCTCCCTTAAACCACCCTATTGTCTGCACAAGATGGGTATTTTGCAACAAACTAGACGACGCAAGAGTTATCATCCGAAATAAGGAAAGATTGGTAGATAAAGGTTTCACTCAGATTGAAGGTCTTGACTACGACGAAACATATGCTCCTGTTGCATGACTTGAAGCTATCAGAATCTTTCTTGCATATGCATCCCACAAAGGTTTCAAAGTTTATCAAATGGATGTTAAGAGTGCTTTTCTTAATGGTAAGCTTAACATCGAAGTATATCTTCAACAGCCTCCCGGTTTCATCAATCTCTCATTTCCGAACTATTGCTACAAGCTCCAAAAGGTTGTCTACGGAATTAAGCAAGCCCTTAGGGCTTGGTATGAGACTCTCACTGATTTTCTCAAGCGCTCAGGTTTTCAGAGAGGAATACTTGATCCCACTTTATTTCGAAGGTGAAATGGAAGACATCTCATGCTGGTACAAATTTATGTGGATGACATCATTTTTGGGTCTACGGACTCATCCATGGTTGAAGACTTTGCTAACTTAATGATCAAACGATTCCAGATGAGCATGAACAGAGAATTAAGTTTCTTTCTAGGCCTTCAAGTTAAACAAACTAACAAAGACATTTTCATCCACCAAGAGAAGTATATTTATGAGCTTCTACAAAAATACTCTATGGACACCTGTGCCTCAGCAAAGTTACCAATGAGCTTTGGTCACAAAATCTTTGCTGGCCCTTCGGGTGTTTCTATGGATGAAAAGAAGTATCGTTGAATGATTAGATCCTTACTTTACCTCACTGCAAGTCATCCGTTCTCAACATGTTTATGTGCCAGATTTCAAGTCAATCCTAAGGTATCTCATCTTTTGGCTATGAAGTAAATTTTCCGATACCTCAAAGGTACAAAGAACCTCGAAATCTGGTATCCAGCAAATGAAAGTTTCCTTTTGCAAGCCTACTCGGATTCAAAATATGGTGGTCTTCAACTCGATAGGAAAAGTAGATCAAGAGGATGTCAATTCCTAGGTGGTCATTTAGTCAGTTGGTCATCCAAGAAACAGAACCGCATTGCTCTCTCTATAGCCGAAGCTGAATACATTGTTGCTGCCAGCTGTACCTCCCAAGTTCTCTGGATGAAATCTCAACTCTTGGATTATGGTTACCGATTTCAATGCATTCCTATCTACTGTGATTCTCAAAGTGCCATTGCAATCTCTCACAACCCAATTCAGCACTCCATGACGAAGTACATTGACATCCGGTACCATTTTATTAAAGATCATGTTCTAAATGACAATATTGAACTTATTTTTGTTCCATCTGATGATGAAATTGCTGATATCTTTACCAAGGCATTAGACGAAACCAAATCTAATGGTTTTCTGAACAAAATGGGTATTATGATGCCTGATCCTCAATTCTTTCAGGAGACATGTTCTCTTTGATAGAAGTATCCAGGAGAAGTATATGCTCCGAACTCATTTATTTTGCTTCGGAACTATTTTTCCTCTAAATACACATGATCCTTTTACTTGTCTCTTTTACTAATTATCCCTTAAGTTTCTTAAGCTGAAAAGTTTATTCTCTTCTTCACGACGATCTGGATCGACCATCATCAGAATCACCACTCCGGAATTTCATATGTGCTCCAGATTTTCAAAATGCTCCGGAATTTTCAAAATGCTCCGGAATTTCAAATGTGCTCCGGAATTTTCAAAATGTGCTTCGGAATTTCAAATTGCTCCGAAATTTAAAAATGCTCTGGAATTTCAAATGTGCTCCGAAATTTTCAAAATTTGCTCCGGAATTTCAAATTGCTCTGGAATTTCAAATGTGCTTCGGAATTTCAAATTGCTCCGGAATTTCAGAATGCTCCAGAATTTCAAATTGCTCCGAAATTTTCAAAATGTGCTCCAGAATTTCAAATTGATTCAATTTTCAAACTCTCCGGAACACTTCTAACTCCGGAACTGCCTCAAAAGAATAAATTCAGAACTCGCCCTTGTACCTATCAGATCTTAGTCATCCCTGATTTACGCATTTGGAATACCAAAAGGTTTTACGGTGAACCGTCAGCAATGGTTACTTTTAGGAATTCTTATCCCTTTCCCCTTGATCCTCGAGCCATGACTATACCATCTCTAAAAGCAGACATCGTATCGTCGGTTGCTATTCCCATTTCCAATATCAAACCACTCAACCTTTCACGTTCCTGTCACCTCAACCCCCAAAAAAGGTATACACTCATTTAATACGACCCGTTTAACCTCGGATCCTCATCATTATTTTTTCAACCCGACCCATCTTCCCTTACCTATAAATACCCTCTCAAAACCTCACTTTACCTCTTTATGCTCACTCAACTGCAAAAATCTTCTCTGTTCTTCGTGTTCTTCAAGAACTCATCAGTCTTGAACAATGGCGTCCTCACAAAAACCCAATCAAAACTGCTCCCACTCCCAAGAAATCGATTACAAGGAAGAAGTCATCAAAAGGTTGTAAAAGTTCATCCTCTTATGCAGATCAAGAACCCTTCCTATGAGATACGACCCAAATGTCCTCTTTAAACCCATTAGACTATGTTGAATCGATTAGAGTAATGATCGAGTTCATCGTTAATCACCCCATCTCCATCCCACTTACCAAAATCCCTGATCCACCACTACCACTTCATCACCTCCATCGTGCATTCACGAGTATCAAGTTTGAAGATAGAGTTCTGGAAACCACCATCATTGGAGATCGCCCCATTCCCATATACAAATTGACGTTTCTTAAGGCCATTGGTGTCAAACCTAATCCCAAAGGTTTCAAAATCATTGAACCAACGACTGAAGAGTTCCAGACATTTCTACAATACATTGGCTACACTCAAGACTACCGGGCAAAAGACTTCAAGAAAAGTGCTGTCTCTGGACTATGGACTGCTTTGATGCATCTCATCATCCGTGTTCTATCTGGGAAGCACGTAGGAACAGACACCTTGAGTAAGGACTGGCTGAATGTCGTCTTCAGCATCTACTCCGGACATGATAACGTCGTTGATCTTCCTGAAGTGTTATGGCAAGACTTCTACAAGTTTTCCATTAAGAGAAAACCAAATGAAATTTCGAGCCCTAGATTTTGGACTCTGACGATCGAACAAGTCTTCAAGGATCTCCATGTCCCCATTCCGGTGAACACCATTCCTCCGGAGGTATGCATTTCTTTTAAACTCATTAAGGCTTATAGAATTCCGAACCAATCTTCGTTTGGTCCGGTCAGACGATTTCCGGACCACATGTTGGCTATCATCCCTTCTGATTCTCCTTACCTGAAACAACACTTAGAGACTTTGGTTGTGTTCGACCCAACACAACCTACCCCGGTGTCTGTTGAACCCTCTTCGAAAGAAGCCAACCCTGACATGTCCGGACCCAAACCCAAAAAATCAGCTAAAAGAAATTCTTCTCCCATCAAACCCAAGGCCAAAAAGAAAACCAAAGTCGGTGCCTCCTCTCAACAGGAGGGCACTCATGATATTCTGGATGATTCTGGCCGTCCGCACACCCCCTACCCACTCATCCGAGGTACCCCTCGATGTTTCAACATCACATGTACACACTCACAGGGAGTCTCCACATAATCCACCCTCACCCTCCCAAAAGGGTGATGTAGGTGTTGAACAAAGTTCCTTGCAGCCCCCTGGAACACACCCACATGTCACTTTTGATAATCCTATTAAATCTTCCACACGCACACACTCTGGAACTGTTGTTCCGAACCCCAAGCATCCGGAAGAAGGAGTGGTCCCTCTAACTTCTGATGCCCCAACTGGTCTGATACCCGGAAGGCGTACAGGACGACCAGGTTCTAATAACCTCTTGTGGGAAGATTATGTGAATAGGGCTGCATCAAGGCGTCTGGATCTGAATCGAACTTAAGTGGAATCCACTCTTATTTCCATGAGAAATAGGGCCATTCAGAGCAACTTGCCCTTTACTCCTACTGATGCTGAAGCAGACGATGCACTTACTTCCATGCAACCTCCTTTCACCACTCATCAAAGTGCTTTCCACATTGATCTGGAAGAAGAGATTTCCGAAGAGGTTATGTTGGATGACGATGCTACACAATTCCGGATGATCATCTCATGACATCCATTCATTACCAGTCTAAAGCATTTGTATCCAAGTCTGCTTTTGACTTCGGAACCTCCTCTACATCCACTCCGGACGATGGCTCAAACTCTCACCATCAAGAAGACGATGATGCGGTCAAACTGGGTCCTTTCCCCATTCCAAATACTCACCAGCCCCCTCCGCAACAATTAGACTCAGATTATGAATCCTCCGCTGGTGATCATGTTGACCCATTCGCCATACTGGAGATCCGCAACAATGTCTCTGACACTCTGGCTAAAGTGTCCTCTGTAGAGACCTCTGCAACCAAGCTGAATTTAACTCTGGATCAAAAAATCTCTGGACTTGACTCAAAACTTGATATCATCCTTCAATCTCTTTCAAAGCCATTTGGTCCATCCTCAGCCGAGAGAGAAGCCCATCTTGACCATCTCATATCTATCCGGCTGAAACACACGGTTGAGCATATTGATTCCAAATATGATGCTTTGGTTGACAACTACCTCAACACCATCTCTTCTATGCTCAAGGTTCATGACGACCTTGTGTCTGCTACCAACGATCTAATCAAGCAGACTCATGTTCATCATGAGAAACAAATTCAACACTTAGAGAAGGAAATCCGGAAAAAGGATGAGATGAATTTGATCGTCCAACAAGTCCTCAACAAACTCCTGCGCTCAACTTGGAACATTGTTGATATTCCGAATAGGAAGTTTGATGAGATGATCGAAATCCTTAGCAGCACCTTCAGTTATCTATTAGCAAAAGCTCCCACCCTTGAAGCCTATGACACCTTGACTCTTCAACTCTCCACCAGTCTTCTGACTGTGTTCTACAATCTTGATGACATCAAGAAGGATTCCTTGCTTGCACTAGTCTCCAGGGTCACCAATGCAAGAGGGGGAGAAGGCCCAAGTAGGCAATGGAAGCTAGCCTCGGAATTCACACTTCGGGACGAGGACCTCGATTCTGAAGAGGACGTCCAACTTGTCTCCGGAATCCTGGGCATCACTGAGGGAAATGATGAAGATGAAGACTACGATGTCTATGTCTCAGATGAAGCTCCCAAAGGGATTCTTGGTCTTCAAGCCCTAAAGCAGCCTACTCTGAAAATCTTATCAGAAGAATAGAAGAAGATCTGTTCCTCTGTCTCATGGCCATCCTCTCTTTCGGATGCTTTTAAAATGGCTGTAAAATGGCTAAGACAAAATCTGTCCTTACTGGTCAAGCCTTCCGAGCCACCCCCTCCACGATGTCTTATGTTTCCATTCTGGAACCAAAAATAGCCCCAGTTGATCAAGGCTCTCCTCTTCGCACTCCATATGACATTTCGGAAGAACCACTTCCATCTCTTACTCTGGAACTCGTCATTGACGAAAACATGAAGATGGTTATTGAAGCACTTCAAAGAGACAAAGGGAAGAAACCGATGACTTCGGAACAACAAACCCTTCATTCCGGACCTCCCCCCAAACAAAAATCTGGATGGTCTGAGGAACAAATTCAAAAGGCACTGGAAGATAGCATCTTGATTCAAGCATTGAAAGGTCATCCCGATCCGATGCGTGGCATTTCTCCTCTGTGTCGTGAAGGCATTCTTCAAGCCAAGGAAATCATCCCAACTCTCTACTATGACCTTCCCTCCCATGACAATGATCAACTGGATCTTCCTCTCTCTCCCTTCAGCAAGTTCTACACAAAGTTTGCTCCACTCCACCCAAACGACAATCCAGAAGTGATCATCTGGACCGAACGTGAAAGGCTTAAAACCTTTTTCGCCAAAAATGCTCTGCCCCTCAAGGAAGTATGGACAAGAAAGAGGATCACTAAGGTTCATGGTTTCGAAAGAAAAATCTTAGTAAAATTTGAGCTGAACTGTCCTCTGTTCCATTTCCATCTTTTCCGGAACAAACCAACTCCAAAGATTGTTACAGATGCGGATTTCCCTTCTATGAATCCAAACGACATCCTTACTCTTGCTGCATACTTCAGAGAAAACCAAAAGGATGACATTAGTATGGGTGCCTATGACTCTGCTCTTAGCTTTCTCAAAGACTATGTTGCTGAGTTTTGCAGATGTGATTACGAATTTGCTTACCTCTAAGGAACCGAACAATTTTTAGCAAAAATTGACTTCGTTCTTCAGGAAGCTGAAATTCTTGCAGATGGTCCGATCGAAGAACCGGTTCTAGGGTTTGTCTACACCACCAGAAGAACAAACAAGAAGGAATTCTTCCGAGTCCTTGACAAACACCTGGTTCCTACCAAAGCTCTGCAAAAGTTCATTTCCAGGGCGTCCAAGTGTGATGCTCCAGAACAGGTTAAAGCGAAGTTTGTAAGTCAACTAACTTGGTACATTGTTGTATGAGAATGGTTGTTCCGATCATACACCTTAATCAAGGAAGAAATGAACTAAACCTGATGGATTGCTAAGTTCACTTAGGGGGAGATTGTTGGAACCTGAAAGTGAACCTCTAGCAATCCTAAGTATATATTTTGAATGCTATTGATTCCAAAGATAGATGAGATCCAAAACATGTCCGAAGCTGGAGAAAAGGAGTGAAGAACCTTGAAGAGAAACACATTCCGAAACTGATCCTGAAGTCCGAAATGCTTAATGATCCGGAACCAAACCTTCATCTCGGAACATCACTTGTCTGAAATGAAGTTATTTTTTTTGTTATGCATTTATTACGTTTGTCTTGTATTTTGATGTAACATTTCATAGGACTTAGTCTAATGTTGATTTAGGACAATCAAAATGTCAGAAACAGTTCTTTTGTCCAGTCCTATGTAAGTAACTTGGGTAATTCGTTGTAATACTCTCTCCTATATATAGGAGTATTCAATACAAGTCAAAAATGGATATTTCTCTCATTTTTAGCATTTTTATCTTCATCACATCAAAAAACATTCTACTTGTTCATTTATTGATTTTTCCTTGATCATTATCTACTTATTCATACTTAATGTCTTGATCATTTTTTGAGCTAATTATCTAAGACTTGACTGGTCCTTCCAGTCTTGACTTGAACATCTATTTGTAAGTAGACATTGATCTCAAGCATTTACTCAACGTTTGAGTTCTCGAACCTTGTCCCTGCGTAAACATCTTATTCTCTCAAGAAGTCACAAAGACTTGTCACAGACATTACAGAGTATTCCGATGGAAAGCAATTCCATGGAAATGAAGTCTCAAATTGAAAGTACATTAATTCCTTTAAATATCCTTCTTTGCATTATATTTTTCTAATCTTATACAGATTCAAATAATAACTTCCACCAATGGAAACAATTCCATATTACCATTTTGACTATCAATTTTGAAAAAGAGTTGCCTCTTTTTAGAACATGTCAATATGGTCCTAACTATATACTTCCAATTATCCATGAGCAACCAATCTTTGGTAAACCTCAGATTGTCCTCGACAATTGCTTAATAATTTTAGTCATATCCAGTTCTATTCCTTTTTCCCTCTTAATGCCCTATGCATTTGGAAAATTTTAGAATGAATAAATATTATAGCACATGTAATCAATCTTATACCCAAAGCATATGGGACACGATTCATGCTATAAAATTTTTGTTTACCATGTTCTCATAATTTGAACTATGAAGAGGGATGTCGTAATCATAATCAAATTTTTTGAGAACGCAACATATATAGAATTTCCTTATGTTGAACCCTTCCAGCATAACACTCAAATATATTCTTGACTAAAGTTGATTAAAATCTCAATCTAAGCATGTAGAATTGAAATGAAGTATAAAATCCTCTCCCTTAATTATAGCAAAACAACTTTTCAAAGCGAATTGAAACTTTTGTTTCCTATAATTAACATTGCTAACTTGCAACATGTACCATAATAATCATGCTCCCACTAGCATAATGATTATTATCTTACTAGCATAACACTTATGCTCCCACTAGCTTTGACATGTGTCCAAAAGATCAACTGGACTTCTAGAAATCAATATTTTATCGACTTTCCTACCAAAGTTCAGATTTTTGATACGAGATTGCTTTGATAAGACTTTATCAAAATCATACACCTTTCCTTAGATAGCTCACATGTGTGTCTAAACAATTATTAGGAGGGCTACCATAATCATAATGTTTAGATCTTTTGTCATTCTCACAAGTCTAAGTTAGTGTGCCAGTTAACCACATGCGCTCCACTAATGACTTTGAGAATGCAAATATCATATTTGCTATGTACTTAAAACCTACTTAATGAAAGAGTTTCCTCACCATCATTGTTATGAATTGGAGACAAACCTAATGACACTTAGATTTTATGGTGTAAGTATTCCTATCCATGTGAATTTGTCATAACCATAATCACAAGACAAGGTTACCGACAAATTTAGACTCATATGGACTTAAACTTGTGCAATCTTATCTTCTTGCCACTTGGTAGCTCAAGGGCCCACCATTGCTTCTAGGTTGTTATGCAAACAATTGATAACTCTTAGAACTCACATACATGGTCAACATAAACTGGAATGGACCAGAAACAAGAAAGTGTCAACACGATAGGTTACAAACCTCAAGTCGTGGGCTAGTGATTACTAATGCTTTTTATTCGTTCTTGAAACAATCTCAACACTCCCACTGTCCTCTTGACATATAAGATTCTCTTTGTCAAGAACCATCCTTGACAAAACAAACATCCAAGAGTTAGTGTGGATTCTTATCAGGTTAAACACTTCACACAATTGGTCTTAGTTGGTCTTTGTTTTATCCAAAACATCACAACTTACCAGTTTCAAATGTACAAGAGTAAGGAAACATTTTACTCTACATTTGATAAGTGTTTTAAACCTTTCTTAAGATTATATCACTCAAGGCTCAATCTTGGAGTATGAATCTAAGATTTAACTTTGGAACAAAGTATGATTTATCTTTTGATTTAACCATTTCAACAATTCATGATTCCCCTCCTTAGGCAAACAAATGTAGTAAGGTGTCCTTAGAGGATCAATTGTGACATGGTTTTCCATAATCAATAAGATGATCATAAAACAACATACTCAAGTACTCTCCCATCTTTTCAGATTGGAGAAACTTTAATCTTTCTGACTTATTTGATTCTTCTTATCCGTTCTGCCATATATTGAAACTTTTCCAATGTTTCAGAATTACACTTAAACTTGTAAGTATAAGCATATTTACTAAACTTTAGTAAATCATAACGAATAATCTTATCAACCTTTTATGGTGGACCTGAACAGTACACAACCAAGTGTACGCAATCCTTTAGTCCTTTACTTGAATCACACATACATGTGAACAAAAACTTATTCTTAATTTCTCAAAGATGAAAAACCTCATTCATCACACAATACAATTTGCATGATTCCAAGTTTCTATCCAACTGAAACTTAGGTGTTGAGAATCTTTCCTTATTTGGTAAATTATGATACTACCACAAATAACATAATCAAATCCATTTTCCAATATTGCTTATCAATGGAAACATATAAACAACAATTTTTCATAAATGTCATTGTAAGGAAAATAAAAATAAATAAAACAAAAATTTTCTTTTATTTTAAAAACCTGCGGAAAAACTTATCCTTACAATGCAAATCCATGTGAAAAACATTATGTTGTCTATTTCAAAGCAATATATATATATATATATATATATATATATATATATATATATATATATATATATATATATATATATATATATATATATCATAACTCTTATGCAACAACTCAAAATTCTGATCATCGGACCATGCGATCGAAATCCATCTTCGCGATCAGAATCAGCATAATCATACTTTAAGCTTCCTTTGATTCTTCAAAAACAACAAAATGTAATTACATTACATCATGTATTAAGAATCTAAAAATGAGACTTAATAGAGTTTACCCGAAGCAAAGTCAAACCTTTTTGAGTTTACCTTCCTTATGATATTCCAGGTAAAATGGGCAGCTTCGCAACCAATGTCCCTTTTATTGGCAAAAGAAATATATGGACTCTTTGGAAATGGCATATGGGATTATCACAGACTTCAACTTTCTCCTTACCATTAGGTCAAACGACTTGACCATGTCCGATCCCTTTCAATTGGGAAGAGAAAGTTTTTTCTGGACTTCCAATGTCACCATTGTCAATGTCCAAATAGGTTTGGGAAGTGGATCTTCTAGTCTAATTTGCTTTACCAATGCTCCAAATCATTGTTGATTCAGCATCATCAAGCAAATAGGTAAGATCATTAAGGGTCATGTCGTGATCTGTCATCAGGGAGTGACTGAAGAACCAATTCAACAGCCAGCTACCTCAAGACTTCGACACCCGCCTCTCCCGGCTTGTCAATATGTGACTTAACCTTTAAGATGTAAGAACATATAGACTTTGCTTGCCAATTGGGATTGAGTGACTTAGAACTTATCAAGTCCTGAAACTTGTGGGATAGGGATATTTATTGGAGGAGGTGGAGGAAGTGAAGTATGATTTCCAGTCCTACTAATGCACTACAAATGGATTGATCTTTCACCTTGGTTGCCATTTGGGATATCATCTTCATTAGGAAGCTTGTTCCTGAAGATTTGGGAAGACCATAGTTGTTTGAAGGAGACATCTATAAGGGAGAAATTCAGGTTAGTTGATTTAAAGTCCTTAATATAACACTCAATATGAAATATTAAGGCTAGGACCTAATAACCTACTTATAACTGGAAGAGGGATGCTGTAATCCGAGTTATAAAATAGTTGAAGGTAAGTAAATGACGATTTACCAATTTCCACCATGAAAAACGAAATATAATTAAGTTTTAATTGGATTTGAAACTCCTAGATCTTTTGAGATACATTGAACTTTCAATGGCATGTTTGAATCTCAATTGTGCCCTCTCAAGTTTGTGACTGGGATGCCAAGGATCACAAACAAGGTGTGAATAACCATGTAAATTGACTTGGTACCCTTAACTATATTACCTAATTGATGTGTCGGTTAACCACACACGCTCCACCGATCTATAATAAAGTCAAGTTACCCTTTTCTACTCTTAGTAGTCCTTATTAGTGTACCGGTTAACCACACAAGCTCCACTAACGACTTGGTAAGGTACAAAGTGTAATTTCATGGGTTAGCACCTTTTCACATTTTCCTATGTAACTAAGATTGGGAATTTATAAGTGTTTAGTTACTTAGTATTTATCATTATAATTTTAATGAAGGGATAATTATAGTCCTACCCTACCCGTTCGGCTAACGACCCTCCACCAGTCAAGGAAGCGGTGGGTGAGAGTGGACACCCATTAAACTGCCATTTTATAGGCAATAACCTTATATCCCCCTTATAGACCGGCTTCGTGAATGAGGCCTACTAATGGTAACATTGACTTTATCTTATACATATCTATATAATTAAAATTATAATAATAGTATAAGGGTTAAATTTTAAACTTTTAAAATTCTAAGGTTTAATTTGGAATTAAAGTATTAGAGTGTAAGACTTTACAAATTCCAAAAATTGAGGGCAAGTTTTGAAACTATTCAAAACCTTTTCATATTCATAACTTATGAGTTTAATGTACATTAAAATGAAGACTCTTTATTTTATGTAACTCCTTATTCTTTAATAACATCTTTTAAAGAAGTGACTCTTTAACATCCATAACTTGAGGACAATCTATGGAGTCATACTACTGTTTAATGAAAAAGACTCTTCATTTTTATGTAACCTATGGCACTTTTATGAGTTTTAAGATTCATAAATATGACTTATCATATAACTTGAAGACAAGTTACAAAAACATATTTTATGAACTTCTTTTAGATTAATATGGATTGAAAACAACTAAAACACAATTTTATTTATTAATCTAGACTAACTCATAAATTAAGGAAACATAAAACTTTTAGTAATCCATATAACTTGAGGACAAGTTATAGAGTTCATACAATTTCATTAAAATCAAGAATTATACTAACAAAACAATTTGCACATAATTCCTATGATCTAACTAAAACTCACAAGCATGAACATTCATAAGCAACAATTTTTCAAGAATTACATAAACATATATAAACTTGAAACTTTGATTATAGCATTGAAATTGGTTTAACATAATCATTACCATATTAAAAAATAGGTTTTATAAGTCCATAACAGTCAAAGGTAATGATTCTAGACCAATTCCAGCACCAAAACTCGAAGAAATGTTGTTTGGGGGTCCAACTCGTCGAGTGCATGAACTAACTTGGGGAGTTGGATGCATTTTGCCTTGGACTCGTCGAGTCCCTTCATGGACTCGTCAAGTCCCCTGTCCAGACAACACAAAACTTCAATTTTTAAGCAGTTTGCATCAAGTATAACTAAAAACAAGCCTAGGCTCTGATACCACTGTTGGGTTTTGAGCATTCTAACACTCCTAAGTGTACATGCAACCCTGAATAGCTTGGATCTATGTTTTCTCTATTATAAATGAAAATATTAATTTTTCAAGGTATTATCCTAACTAGCATATTATGAAGTACAAGTAATCTAAAACTAGTAGAATCACATACCTCTTTGTTGGTGCTTGATTCCATGGAGCTCAAGAGCCTAGTGCCCCAAATGTGACACCTCAAATGGTTCACACAACACCATGAACATTTGGAATAACCATGAGAGAAGATATGAGTTCATAGAAATTGGCTTTCCCTCTTGTGTATACACTAGTGCCCATTTCACCAACCAACGGGGTCTTTATATAGTGTGCACATTAGGGTTACACCATGTAACCCATGACTTTACCCATTTCTTATACTCCATGGGTTTTAACCTCCATAGAGTATCCATAGGCCACCACATGGGTTAAACCCAACATAAGGAATCATGGATCATAAGCCCACATATATAAGAATCAATGATTTACACAATCAATCCCCCATATATTTAATCAGTCTCTTTTTGATCACTAAATTAATTCCAAATTAATTCTTGATCCATACTAATTAAATAATATGATTTCATATTAATATATCAGAACTTATAATATATTAATATGTCACATATATCTTCTTCTCATTAAAAGTTATACCCAAATGTTCCAATGCCATGCAACCCAAATGGACCATGCCAGGTCGGGTCAAGTATATACCAATTACAGTTATGGACTTAGACACTAATCCAACAGTGATGAAGAACACGAAGAACATGAAGAGTTTTAGGCTTAGATCAAGGTGTCTTACTAGTATAACAAGCTAAATGATGGAGTACTTCACCTTTTTGAGGCCCTTGAAGTGTTCTTGGATGAGGATTCTAGAGAGAGAAACTAGAAAGAGAAAGTAGAGTGCAGCCAAAAGAAAAGAATGAGTGAAGGGGGTCACCCTCTATATATAGGGGTGAGTGTGCGGATGGAGGATAGGTGTGCAGCCGCACACCCATGTGTGCGGCTGCACACCTGTCAAGCAGCCGCACACCCATGTGTGCGGCTGTACACACCTATCAAGAGGGTGTATGTAACAACGCAAAATTTTCAAACAAATTTTTCATTTTAAAAATAAAGAATTTCCATTCAAAACAAGGCATAAATAGTTTAAGTATTATGTCAAATACAAATAGTCTAAATCCCAAGATCATAAGAACATTCTTCAGTGTGTATCGATCACGCCGGCGCCTTCCCACGGTCCTCGCTAGTACCTGAAACACATACATAACAACTGTAAGCATAAATGCTTAGTGAGTTACCCAATATACAACTTACGCACATACGCCTTTCCAGGCCCTGACCTTCCGGTCCTTAACACAACGCCTTCCGGCCCATAACATAATCGCCTTCCGGCCGATAACATATTGCCTTCCGGCCCACATAACATACATAGCACATATAACAAATAACTTACCACATATAACATACATATCACATATCATATCTGACCTTCCGGTCACACAGTCAAACCCTTCCGGGTACAGTATAGTGAGAAGACTCACCTCGTGAATATCGAAAGCTAGCAAATCTCGGATCACTCGTGCTCGATCCGCCGAGCTACAGACTCCCTATAATACCATATACCCCTTATTAATACTCTTATCATTCAAGACAACTGGCCCTAAGAAATTACATGCAGGTCAACTCTGGTCAACGGTCAACTTGACCGGACTCGACGAGTGCAAAGGCGACTCGGCGAGTCTAGACGTCCTCCCCAACTTTCCCTGATGTTCTCTTTCTACTCGTCGAGTATCCCTCTTGGCTCGACGAGGTCCTCGTGGAAGAATCACGGGGCCACCCCGACTCCACTCGCCGAGTCTGAAGAACAGCTCGACGAGTCCTAGTTAATCTCCAAGCTACTCGCCGAGTCTGTTCATTGGAC
Organism: Lactuca sativa; assembly: GCF_002870075.4. Classification (NCBI taxonomy): domain Eukaryota; kingdom Viridiplantae; phylum Streptophyta; class Magnoliopsida; order Asterales; family Asteraceae; genus Lactuca; species Lactuca sativa. The sequence continues at coordinate 101,859,651 of NC_056627.2, forward strand.
TCGGCGAGTCCATGTCATGCAGTCGATCAAACTGCTTCCTGAGATAAGTATGGTTCCGAATTACACAAGCATGGGACCTTCTGGACCTCTAAGGGTCCTAATACAGGGTTATATTCGTTTGGGTAACAAGGTAATAATCCATCTAATCACCAAATGGGTTCCATAAACCCTAATTCCATGCACACATCAATATAACAGAAATGATCCGAAATATTACCTGAATAACGCACTCTCTGTGTCCCCAAACCTCAGAACTCGAATCCCTTGCAGTTCCTTTAGCCAAGACTCTTCTCCTCCTTGCACAACAATTTCTTCAAGTCACCAATGGCCTTCAATCTTGCTCTAGATGCCCACAGCCGCTTAGGGTTCTTCTCAGTCGACTAAAAGACGGACAATGACGGCATATAGTGCGTTATATACGTTCCAAACCTGAACGGTTAGGGTTTTCGCTAAATAGCGTAGACTCGCCGAGTCCATATCCGGACTCGTCGAGTCCAGTCGCGAACCCGCGACCAAGTCTGCGATCCTACTCGGCGAGTCTAGGCTCCAACTCGCCGAGTCCCCTCTTAAATCACCCCAAAAACATAATTTAACAATACCTGAGATTCCGGGCTGTTACAACTCTCCCCCACTTGGATTAGACTTCGCCCTCGAAGTATCACTCTGAAAATAGTTCCGGATGCTGCTCCCGCGTCTCACGTTTCGGCTCCCAAGTCATTTCCGACCCCTTACGGTGTTGCCACTGAACCAACACCAGAGGTACTTCCTTGTTCCTCAGAACCTTGATCTTCCGATCCCTGATGGCCACTGGTCTCTCGGCATAATTCAGGCTCGCATCCACCTGAATATCCTCTAATGGAACCACTGCCGACTCATCGGCTATGCACTTCCTCAATTGCGACACATGAAAAATGTCGTGGATTTGTCCCAACTCCGCTGGCAACTCCAACCGAAGGCTACCCGGCCTATCCTTGCAATCACACGAAATGGCCCGATATACCGGGGCCCCAACTTGCCCCTCTTCCTGAATCGAATCACTCCTTTCCAAGGAGAGACCTTCAGGAGAACGAAGTCGCCGACCTGAAATTCAAGCTCGGATCGGCGCCTGTCTGCATAACTCTTCTGTCGGCTCTGGGCAGTCAATAACCTCTGTCTAACTTGCTGAATCTGCTCTGTCGTCTGAAGCACGATCTCTGTGCTGCCCATCACTCTCTGTCCCACCTCTCCCCAACAAATGGGGGTCCGACACCTCCTACCATACAACAGCTCAAAAGGTGGCATACCAATGCTCGAATGATGGCTGTTGTTGTAGGAAAACTCTGCTAAGGGTAAATATGCATCCCAGCTACCCCCGAAGTCTAACACACACGCTCGAAGCATGTCTTCCAGCGTCTGAATCGTCCGCTCGCTCTGATACCAATTGTAACAACGCAAAATTTTCAAACAAAATTTTCATTTTAAAAATAAAGAATTTCCATTCAAAACAAGGCATAAATAGTTTAAGTATTATGTCAAATACAAATAGTCTAAATCCCAAGATCATAAGAACATTCTTCAGTGTGTATCGATCACGCCGGCGCCTTCCCACGGTCCTCGCTAGTACCTGAAACACATACATAACAACTGTAAGCATAAATGCTTAGTGAGTTCCCCAATATACAACTTACGCACATACGCCTTTCCAGGCCCTGACCTTCCGGTCCTCAACACAACGCCTTCCGGCCCATAACATAATCGCCTTCCGGCCGATAACATATTGCCTTCCGGCCCACATAACATACATAGCACATATAACAAATAACTTACCACATATAGCATACATATCACATATCATATCTGACCTTCCGGTCACACAGTCAAACCCTTCCGGGTACAGTATAGTGAGAAGACTCACCTCGTGAATATCGAAAGCTAGCAAATCTCGGATCACTCGTGCTCGATCCGCCGAGCTACAGACTCCCTATAATACCATATACCCCTTATTAATACTCTTATCATTCAAGACAACTGACCCTAAGAAATTACATGCAGGTCAACTCTGGTCAACGGTCAACTTGACCGGACTCGACGAGTGCAAAGGCGACTCGACGAGTCTAGACGTCCTCCCCAACTTTCCCTGATGTTCTCTTTCTACTCGTCGAGTATCCCTCTTGGCTCGACGAGGTCCTCGTGGAAGAATCGCGGGGCCACCCCGACTCCACTCGCCGAGTCTGAAGAACAGCTCGATGAGTCCTAGTTAATCTCCAAGCTACTCGCCGAGTCTGTTCATTGGACTCGGCGAGTCCATGTCATGCAGTCGATCAAACTGCTTCCTGAGATAAGTATGGTTCCGAATTACACAAACATGGGACCTTCTGGACCTCTAAGGGTCCTAATACAGGGTTATATTCGTTTGGGTAACAATGTAATAATCCATCTAATCACCAAATGGGTTCCATAAACCCTAATTCCATGCACACATCAATATAACAGAAATGATCCGAAATATTACCTGAATAACGCACTCTCTGTATCTACAAACCTCAGAACTCGAATCCCTTGCAGTTCCTTTAGCCAAGACTCTTCTCCTCCTTGCACAACAATTTCTTCAAGTCACCAATGGCCTTCAATCTTGCTCTAGATGCCCACAGCCGCTTAGGGTTCTTCTCAGTCGACTAAAAGACGGACAATGACGGCATATAGTGCGTTATATACGTTCCAAACCTGAACGGTTAGGGTTTTCGCTAAACAGCGTAGACTCGCCGAGTCCATATCCGGACTCGTCGAGTCCAGTCGCGAACCCGCGACCAAGTCTGCGATCCTACTCGGCGAGTCTAGGCTCCAACTCGCCGAGTCCCCTCTTAAATCACCCCAAAAACATAATTTAACAATACCTGAGATTCCGGGCTGTTACAGTGTATGGCCCGATTTTGTCCTTATACGACTTGTTGACTGATTCCTAATTTTATTCTCGGCTGTACTCAAGCTTAGACCACTTAAACAAACCCTTAAACAGAGTTAAAAGATGACAGAATCGAGTTTAGTGTTGATAAAGTTGACCAATCGTACATAATAAAAGTTTCGGGTTGTCACATTGTATTCTCAGGAAACCAATGAGCAAGTATAACAAAATTTTTTTTGAGGGCAGGCGTCACAACATCATGATTTCTACTTTTCAATTGGTTGTACTTAACTTTTGACTAACAAATGTTTGTAAACAATGTAAACTTGTATTCTCAATGTATGAATGTTTGTGATGCTATGATTCATTATATCCAACTGTTATGATGCTATACATGAAGTCACTCCATTCGCTCCCAGACGTTTCCACCATTCTAGTTTGGGGGGTGTGACATAAGGTCACATGCACACGTTAAGTTACCTAATAAGTCCTTTTAAGCTTTAAGAGCTTCATTTAGTCATACATGAACATAAAGTTAGCAACTTTACGTGATTATCCCGCTCAAGGAAGTCAGATTTATGTTGTGGATCAATGTCTTATCGGATTAAGGAAGAAAAATGAGATTGGGCTAAATGGAGGAATACGTTGGGCGCACAAGCCTTTACTCGTATCGTACAAGCCCTTAAGCCAGTATGCTTATTGTACTAGCCGAGTACGCCCCACATACTCAGCAGGAATGGATTTCAGTGTTTGGGTTTCATTTTAGGCTTTTGGATTATTGAATTGGGCCAAGTTATGAAGAGGGTAAAAAGGTCTTTTACCCTAGTTTGGACACTTAGTGTGTGTCGGATCTGATTATTGATGGATGATTAACTTGTGATTGATAGCACGAGGATTCTTGCAGGCCAGCAGCTAAGGATTCTTTCTCTAAGATTCGACAGTGCAAGGTGAGTTTCCTTACTGTATTTAGCGGGTCGAAGGCACCAATGTCGGCTCATGGTTTGCTATGCTTAGTATGCTTGTTGCCTGCATGACTGTTGCATGTGTTATGTGTTTTATGTTTACCGAGCAGGGCTCGATGTCGGGCGGGGCCTAATGAGTATATTGTATGCTAGTTATATGTATATGTTTTAATGATTACCGGTACGACCCGATACCGGGCAGGGCTCGAAGGGTAGTTTGTATGCTGTTTATCTTTGTGATTTTGGCATGTGTTCTGTGTTTATATGTTTATACGTTTATATATTTATACCAGGTGTGGGCCGATGCCATGTGGGGCCTGATGATTCACAGATCTATATACCGAGCGAGGCTCGATGTCGGATGGGGCTCGATGCTGGACGAGGTCCGATGCAGGGTGGGGCCGGATGATGGGCAGGGCCCAATATATGTTGATATGTATGGTATGTGGTATTTTGGGGAAGTCACTAAGCTTCGTGCTTATGATTTTCAGTGTATGTTTCAGGTACTTCGAGTTTGAAATGGAAAAGCTCAGGAGGATTGCAAAGCACACACCATATGCTTCTGCATTCTGTGATTTACTCTGGTAACAATGATGTATTAAAGCAAATAACATGAATGTTGTGAGTTGTTGTTTTGTATGATAATAATTAGACTGGCTATTAATACTCTTTTTAGCTATTTATCCATGTCACCATATAACCGATTACTTTTCTTTTTTGAACTCCTTAACCATTATATACGGAAAAAAGTTTTATATATGATCATTTACCTTTCTATATAATGTTTTGTGGGATCCAAGGATCCCTTGATCTTCCCGATCTTGATCTTACAAACTCAATCTTACAAACCGTAAAATAAATTATATGTAAGATCCAATCTTAACAACCTTGCAAACAACCTCTAAGATGGTAGTTATTAATAATTATTTAAATAAATAAGAGAGTGTTTCAGATATCTTTTGAAAGGGCAAAAGAACTTTTAGGAAAAGATAATAGAGAAAAGATGTTTGCTAAAAGCTCCCTAAAAGCTTCTTTTGGATTTTTTTATAGAAGTAAAACTAACTTTTTAGAAAAGTCACGGAAACCTGGCTTTTTGGAACTTTTCCCAAAAATCCTTTTGCCTTCGAAAAGATACCCCCTAAGGTTAAACTAGACATGTATCATTGTATTTTACACGAAAAATGAAGTGAATTGCACTAAGAATTTGACAAACTGCGAAAACATAGGGGTAGAAATGTGTAATTCACCATCTAAGAAGCCCTTTAGATGGAACGGTCAATTTTGTGATTTTGCCCTAATTCCCAATTTCAGCCTTAATTCTTCATCCTTCGTCTACCGAAGATATTGAAGACTTGAAGAAGCAGCAACGCAGGTAGAATCTCTCCCTCCCTCCCTCTCTCTCTCTCTCTCTCTCTCTCTCTCGTGTACGCACACACACATACACCGACAATGTGTGCGGATTTCTCACAAGTTCTTTTCTTCTCGATTTGAAACATTTTGTTTGGTTGATTATCCTTTTAATTGCAGGAAACAGTTCATCCGCCAATTATACGAGGCCAAAAACACCAGATTAAAAACATGTGAGTTCAATGGCTTTATTGTTTGAACCAATTAAGTTGTTTATCTACTTGCGACGTTTTTTATTCCAGGAGTAGTTCATCATCTCTTCATCATGTTAATTGTCTTGTCTAAAAGCTCCCTTATTCAATACTGTTGTTTCGAAGTAGTGACTTGTTCTTTCTTAGAATCCATGATCTAGATATTTATTTGTTTAATCTTTTTCTTTAACTTCCATACTCTCTATCACAGTCTAGGTTTTCCGCATATGTAAAGTTTAAAAATTGCATATCTTCTTTAATCCATCATCTTCTACTATGTTTTTTCTCAAATCTAAACCTCCATAGTATGTACTATGGGTACATGGCAACTGATGAAGAACAGAAATTAGGGTTTGATGAAATATGATCAAACAGAATGAAAGAAAGAAGATGATGAAATAGACTAATTGATTAAATGATAACACAATCTAAAAGATTGCCCAGGGAATCTCCCTCTCTCTAAGCAGAAAGCTTAAGAGCCAATACAAACGTATTACACTATCAAAGTTCTCGACTCCCCACAAATGAAATCATCTTCCCTATTTATTACTCTCTCTCTCTAACAGATTTTAGCCATATTCCTGAGTACCCTTTTACTCCTTCTAGATTATGCATGTAGCAACTTTGGTTCATTTGCCCTTTTAATTACCATATTAGTATCTGTATCAGCAACTTTTTACTTTCAAAACGTCCCAACATTTTCATGATTTTGCTTTTGTTCTGTTTCTTTGTACGTTTGAATTTAGTGTTCTAAATGTTATGCTTTTAGGCTTCTTGTAATTCATTTGAGATCATTTCATAACATTTAAAATTGTTGCAGAATTTGAATCAAATTTTCTAACATGAAGTTGGAGGAGTCAAACCCCTGCATCAGCAAGTCAACTCGGTTACCAAGAAAACGGTTTTACAGAGCTCGCGCTCACAGCAACCCACTAAGCGATTCCCATTTCCCAGTTCCAATCTCCCCTCACCATGTAGACTACTCCCTCCACTTCCCTCAATTCTTCCCATCTCCCAATTCCGATTCCGATTCTGATTCCAGAAAGATCGAATTCGCCGACATCGGATGCGGATTCGGCGGCCTTTTAATCAGCCTCGCAACTCTCTTTCCCAACACCCTCATGATCGGAATGGAATTGCGAGACAAAGTAACGGAATACGTGAAAGAACGGATTCTAGCTCTTCGAATCTCAAACCCTAATCAATACCAAAACGTCTCTGTAGTCCGAACCAATTCCATGAAATACATCCCGAATTACTTCTCAAAATCACAGCTTTCAAAGATGTTTTTCCTGTTCCCGGATCCTCATTTCAAAGAAAAGAATCATCGAAGGCGTGTTATAAGCCCTTTTTTGTTGGATGAATATGCTTATGTGATTAAAGAAGGTGGGATTATATACACCATTACAGATGTTGAAGAACTTGGAGAGTGGATGAAATCTTGTTTGGAGAATCATCCGTTGTTTGAAGGACTTACAGATGAAGAACTTGAAGCGGATCCTGTTGTGAAGCTTTTGAAATGTGCAACGGAGGAAGGACAGAAAGTTGAGAGAAATGGAGGGCAGACTTTTACAGCGGTTTTTAGGCGTATTGCGATGAAGTAGGTTTGGTTTTTTATATTTGTTTTCATGTCGAATTCCTTTTTTTTTATTTTTATGTTTTTTCTTGATTTTGATAAATTGTTAGCAAATTTAGTTACAAGTATTTTGAACTTTAGGTCATGCTAGTATGATACACTTTCATCCTCTTTGGTAGTTGTAATTTAATGTTTTCTTATTTTCTTGAGCTTTTAAGATTTTATAAATTTAATAAATAAATAGATTTTGTTATCATTATGAAGAACATGAACAAACCACAAAGATGGAACTTAAATAAAAACTTAAGAAGTTCTGGAAGAAACCATGAATGGCAACCAAAAACTATAATTTTTAGGTTTTAAAAAGTACACAAACTGTAATAAAGTCACATGCACAAATGATGTGGCATTTTCTTGCCACGTAGGACGAAGTAAATGATTTGTAGTCTTAGTAGACAATAGGGATAATGACTTAGGAGGGTAATAAGGTTTCCAGTTTGTCTGTATTAGGTCACTAAGATTTTTTTTGTGCGTATTAGACCATTATGGTTGTTATTACCGTTTAGAAATAGTCCTTTTACCAGTTTTAACCGGTAAAAATGACTATTTTTAAACGGTAATAACAACCATATTGGTCTAATACGCACAAAAAAAACCTTAGTGACCTAATACGGACAAACTGGAAACCTTATTACCCTCCTAAGTCATTAACGTTAATTATTTATAAAACATGCTTACTAATCAATGTGATTGATTTGATGATCTTCATTACATAAATATACAACATTTTATCAATAACTTTTTTTTTTGTCATTTAAATGTTTACATGAACACATCTATGTGTACAAAAACAATCTCACTTTGATACCTCCCATCAATGTCTACATTTGATAACGAATGGAAATGTAAAACCAATGCATATGATGTCTATTATCAATTATTTTATAAAAAGCAAAGCCACAACATGAACTAAGAAACTGAAGTTTCAAGATGAATAAAAAAATCTGCACATAAACAAACACATACAGACTATATACAACACATAAACAGAAGTTTATAAAGCATGAAACTCAGGAAAAGTAAAAAAACTTAAAAGAGACTTTATAGAAAAAAAAAGATCACCCTTACTTGCCACAAATGGTTAAAGACATCAACAAGAAGATCAATCTGACCATAGAATCTACATGTTGTTTGATCATGACTTCAGCAGATGAACTACTGAAACGTAAGAGTTGCAATTAAATTCTATTAGCATTTGAAAAGGGAATTAGGGTTCCAGAGAAGGCGACAAAGGATTAAAATTTTTTTTGGACCATTTCTCGATTTGTGTGTGTCATCCTTGCGTAGGGGCCATGCTAATATTCTCTGTATCGTTCCAATTTTATCGAATGTCCCCAAAGGGACGACTATAGATGAAGAGCTTCGCCATATAGAGGAGTAGCAGGTTATATGGGACGACACGAGTTATAAACGAAGTAGTTTACTGTTGATGGTCATATATTCTCAATGTCTTTAAAATTAGGGTTAATGACTTAGGAGGGTAATAAGGTTTCCAGTTTGTCCGTATTAGGTCACTAAGGTTTTTTTTTGTGTGCATATTAGACCAATATGGTTGTTATTACCGTTTAGAAATAGTCATTTTCACCGGTTAAAACCGGTAAAAGGACTATTTCTAAACGTTAATAGCAACCATATTGGTCTAATACGCACAAAAAAAAAAAAAACCTTAGTGACCTAATACGAACAAACTGGAAACCTTATTACCCTCCTAAGTAGGGCTGTAAACGAACTGAATGTTCGGTGAAACGTTCGTGAACTGTTCGGCGGGAAGTTCGTTTATTTAATAAATGAACGAACATGAACAAAAATTATCGTTCGTTTAGTTAAATGAAGGAACATGAACAATGGTCTCGTTTGTTCATTTATGCTCATGAACGTTCGTTTATGATGTTCGTTTACGTTCGTTCGCTTAAGTTTATTTATATTCATCTATATTCAATTATTTTTTATTATATTGCTATATTATATGTTCGTTTATGTTCATATGTGTTCAATTATGTTTTTTTTTTTTTTTTTTTTTTTTTTTTTTTTTTTTTTTTAAGTTTGTTTAGCATGTTCACGAACATAAATAAACGAATATGAACAGAGTAATTTGTTAAACGAACGAATATGAACAAGAAAATCTCGTTCATTTATCCGTTCGTGTTCGTTTATTGTTCGGCTAACTTAAACGAACGAACATGAACAAGACATTGTTCGTGTTCGTTTGGTTCATTTAGAGCCCTACTCCTAAGTCATTATCCTTAGACAATATGAAGAAACATTGAAGTGGTTTAATGTAATTTTTCTTGATCAAATTTGGGCCATTAGAACCAAATGATTTAAGGCTAACAAATGAAAAGAATCAAGTCATTTAGCTATGGAATGATTTATTTGCTGAATTGATAACGAATCTCATAATAAATCTACACAACTTTTATTGGGAAGTAGCTAAAAATAAGGAATAGTAACTCTGTCGTTGTGGGCGAAAAATAAGTTTCAGATCATTCAAAAAGATAAATGAAAGTATAATTAAGGTTTATTTATGTTTGTGTTATAAATTCGAAAAAGTAATCAAAGTTGAACCTATAGGAGTGTTCTGACACATTATATTGGTTTCACTGATTAGATATTATATAAGATCTGATGATGACATTATAGCAAGTATAATTAGGTTTTATTTATATTTATATCCCAACAATTTATAAATACATTTTTCAGTCCTCATGAAGGGCACTGGTCGATAACTCTCCATAAGTCTCTCAATTTATTATAAAATTTTATGTGAGAGAATTATGACCTATTGTGTGAGAGTTCATCACTGATATGAGCTTTCTCGTTAGAGTAGCTTGTGAGAATCGTAACTGTGTGATTCAACTTTGATAACTGTTTAACCCACATTTTAAAACAGTTGTATTTTTTCATTCGTGATAGAAAATTATTTTCCAATTAGATTATGTTGATTGACACCTTATTGTATATAAGTTGCTTATCTGCCATTTTGATTATGTTTATTGAATTCTTTCAATTGCTCATCTATTGATTGAATCATTTTAACGCCGATCCTGAGGATGTAAATATCCTTACATTTCAAGTCAGAAAAAACGACCCCTATCGTTATTATAAAATTTTTATTTTTAAATAAATGTATATATATAATATATAATAAAAAAATTGAACCCTGTACAGCTGCCCACTTTGTCTTCCGTCAACGCCCTATGAATCATCTAGGTTGTCTTAATGGATCAACAGACTAGGGTTTTTGGTGATAAAGTCTTATTAGTCATGCAAAACCATAAAGTTGGAAACTATATGGTTAATAAAACATTTTAGGGTTTACATCTGGATTTTGGACGTAAGTGCTTAATGATTAAGCACTTAATGGATTGAGTGGGTGACAGTCGCGAACGATGAGCGTACCCTTCACGTTCATGGTCAGCTCTTCGACGTTTGGTCTGGGAAACAGTACGCTCCGCATACGAGTTAGGAATGCCCAACGTACTCACCGAGTTAATGAATCAGTTGACTTTGACCATGGTTTGACCTAGGGGTGTTTTAGGTATTTTGACATATATTCTGAGTTTTGGTCACTGTTTTTGTACGGTCGGGTTGAAATATACCCCAGGGCGGGGCCCATTATGGTATGCCAGGTTGTAATATACCCCAGGGTGGGGCCCGTTATGACATGTTCGGGTTGAAATATACCCAGGGCGAGGCCCTAGGGCGGGGACCATAGTTGTTTACTGAGTTGAAATACACCCCAAGGTGGGGCCCATATTCATATGTTTGGTTTATGGTACTTTGGCGAACTTATTAAGTTTTGTACTTACAATTTTGTTTTCGGTTTCAGGTACTACTGGTACTAAAGGGAAGAGCCTGACGAGATGGTACACCATCCTCCCCTCATATTTTTCCTCACTTTTCTGGATATTATTACTCTGATGATTTGATATTGTGTATTGGGAATATTTTGAACAATTTGATGTTTGAAACTGTTGGTTTTAAAAATAAAAAACTTTATCGTTGTTTTGGGATATTACAAGTTGGTATCAGAGCCTTGGTTTGAAGGATTCAGGCACACTTTCGGGTGTCCGAGGACGAGTACGCCCCGCGTACTCCGGTTCTTATCCACTCTGAGATCAATCCATGTGCGAAGACACTGGAAGCTTTATCCGAATTACGCCCCGTGTAAGGGCCTCGGTACACCCAGCGTAGACCGAAGGCTGAGGCTTATAAAAGGGAACCGATGGCAGCCTCATTCTTCACCCATTTTCCACTTCTCTCTCTAAACACTTTCTCTCTCTAAGTGTCCTAACCCCCCTAAAAGCCTAGGTAAATCCCCTAGCACCCGAAGGAAGCCCCGAGGCTCCCCGAGTCCCGAGAAAAAGGGGTCTTTCGGTTTGGAAACGCTACTCCAAGCGAAGCCCGATTTTCTATAAAACCCGCTGTAAGTGAGCTACGCCTATGGAACTTTTAATATAGCTTTTAAATAATTATAGTAACATTATTAGGACCTTAAAATAATTATTTGGGCTATGATTATGAGTTATATAGAGTGTTGTTTAATGCTTATATAATAATAATAACAATAATAATAATAATAATAATAATAATAATAATAATAATAATAATAATAATAATAATAATAGCTAGACTATTAATTAGTCGTGGTTAACATTAGACTAAACACTAGTGGTATTGATACTAGATTTTGTCCGAGGAAAATTGTTTTGAGATAATGAAGTGTTGTCCGAGTACCGAGTCACCACCTTATCAGGTGAGTGCATAGTTACTTTCATCTTACACATAGATATGAAGTATTTTATATAAACTACGTGCTATGTGTGCATATTATCTGTATACTTGCCATCTATGCTGGATGAACGATTTTATACAAGTTTTATATGATTTAAACTGTATATGTATTTATATCTACATAATATGTTGGGTAAAACATGGGTAGATGAAATATGAGTTGGATGATGAGTTGATAGGTGATATAAACCATGAGGTAAGGGTGAGAGGTGGATGATGTGAGAAGCCTTTTTCCCAAATGATGTCCCCGTCATCTAGCAGAGTATGGATGACAACCACGGATTATTCTAGACAGTCCATTGGAACACTAGCATGCTCGCAACCTGTATGTGTTGTGAACGTTGTTTTCACCCGGTGTACTCTAAACCCTGGCGATCATGCATACTTGGTGCCTAAACCTTGGCGATCATGCAGACTTGGTGCCAAAACCCTGGCGACTATGTGGACTTAGTGCCTATTGTATAAACCCTAGCAACTATGCAGACTTAGTGCCTAAACCCTGGCGACTATGCGGACTTAGTGCCTGTTGTATAAATCCTGGTGACTATGCAGACTTGGTGCCTAAACCCCGATGACGATGGACTTCGTGCCGATTCCTTAGGATGATCCTTAGGAATAAATGAACGAGGAATAGTTGATTCTTAGTGTAGATCCTTAAGATTAAAGAAGATAATGAGGATGGTTAATTGGGTTAATTGTTTGATGATTAAACATAATAATTATATTATTGTGGGTTGAAAACCCTATGTACTCACCAGGTTTCCCAACCTGACCCACTCAGTTTATTTACATCACAGGTGTTGATATGAAGCTACTTTACACTGAAGGATTTAAAAGAGATGTAGATCACTAGTGTAAATGAATGTAAGTTCTGTTTATGCTTATGTTTCTGTATTGAAGATGACATCCCAAATGTTTTAAAATGGATAAAAATACATTTCTTCGGAAGTGCTTTGATAACGTATTTATCATGTTTTTCTGGAAACAAATTCCGCAACATTTTTATTAAAAGAGGTACTCTGATTTTTATAAAGCATAAACAAAATCGGTCTTTTCTGGCCGTGAAAAATGGGGATGTCACAGTTCGTATCAGAGAATTAGTTTAAGCGAACTAGGAATAAAGATTTATTTCTAGACTTAAACTTAGAATGCTAAGCGATGATCGTGAGGAGTGTGTCTAATATATTTTAGGAAAGTACACCTAAATAGACACGAACACTAGCTCATTTAGGGAAGATGCCTAAAATTGCTTTATGTGCTAAATGATTGTGATGTTATCATTTGATCGGATCTATGGTCTGTTGCCGACCGGATCTAGAAATTTTATGTATTCAGATTTCTAAACGTTTGGTTACGGTATTAGAACTGACATGTAACTTTTCAGAGTAATAGGGAGATTTACACATCGATCATAAATAAAATCTTTCTTATCTAAATTCTCGTCACTACACACCAAACGTTTAAATTGGTGTATAGATCGAAATGTCAAGGACCCGAAGTAGAGTCGGGAACGCAAACAGGAATCAACCTCCAGTGGTTGAGCAAATACCTGTTGTAGTAGAAGCTGCACCTGAACTAATTACCATGGATGGAGTACAAGCCATGATTCGGGCTATGTTAGTTGAACAAAGGGAAGAAATGAAGCAGGTGTTGCATAAAAATAGGGACGAACCTACCATGCCCATTGAGCAACCTGAGCTAATACCTGAGCAATCTGAGGAAGGGAACTACCGCACGACAGTTGGTCAAGCTGATTTGCCGATGATTAGGAGAAACCATCGAGATAGAGGAAATGATGGAAGTGGATGAAAGTACAAGGATTTCATGGCATCCAAACCCTCAAGTCTTTCTAGAAGCCCAACACCGGTGGAAGTTATGGACGGGATCTCTGAGATGGAGACAAAGTTTGAGAGTTGTGAGTGTAGCAACAGACAGAAGACCGCTCTCGCAGTTCCTCTGTTAAAGTCTGGAGTACTAAGCTGGTGGAAACTACTAGCTAATACGATGCCCAAAGGAGAAGCAAGCAAGATATCTTGGGAAGATTTCGTGGTGCAACTGAAAATGTAGTACTGCTCTGAGCAGAATCTTCTAGAGATCAATAATGAGTTTCAAAATCTGAAGAAGGGAAGGATGAGTGTCATTGAGTATGCTGCAAGTTTTACAGAGAAGATGAAGCTTGTTCCTTACCTAGTTCCCACTGTGCTCTCTAAGGTCAACAAGTTTGCCCATGGATTAGCAGCGGAGTTTGGTCCAATGGTCAAGCAAGCAACTACTTTGAAAGCTGCCATCTGGGCAGCCAGGAATGTTGAGACTCAGATTAAGGAAAAGGGTCTAGAGAAAGTTGAAGTTGGCAAGAAAAGGAAGTATGAAGGATCTTCAAAGTCCAACAAGGAAAGAAAATTCTCAAAGTCTAAAGGAGGAGGAGGAGGTGAAGCTAAGTGGTGCGAGAAGTGTAAAAAGAAACACTTCAGGAAATGTAGCGAGGAGGTGACTTGCTACAAATATGGAAAAACAAGGCATTACGCCACCAAGTGTACATCCAACAAGAGGGTGTGTTACAGATGTAACAAAGAAGGGCATGTTTCTAAAGACTGCCCAAAGAAAAACGAGGCAACAATGCCATAAACGCCACCAAGGCCAAGGGCATTCCACATGATCCTCGACGAGGCAGAAAACGACGCAAGAAATCAAGGATGAGAAGTTCGTATCCGAAGATCGAGTTATGCAATAGCCATAGTATCGTATGATGTAGCCTACTAGAGGCATAATTTAGGGTGACCTTGAACACCTATGTAATCATTTTAAGGAATAATATAAAACCTTCATTTTTTTATTTGGTGTGTTAAATTGTTATGTGATCTTCTTGTATGATGACTTGGAAAACTGCGAGACAATACTTGGGATGAGTATGAGTAGGTGTGAATGGTAGTAGAGGCCTATACTACCGGAAGCACAGGAGTCATGCTTGGATCAGGGAAAGTCACAAGGTTACCAAGAAGCTAGTAATTGATACCGTTTTATCCAAATATGTTGTTACCATCATTCCGGTAATAACTAAGAAGATGATTGTTATTCCGACCCGAGTGGTCATATCAAATTGAGTCCGACTACAATAAGTATGTTACGTGGTTTAGAGAACCAAGTTTGATGTAGCATCTAACTTAAGCCAGAAGATTGAAGAGAATCAAAGCGATTAATAGAAGGATCGCGCTCGTTGTTAAAGAAGTTGGTAGCTAGAAATGCCACATGTTGAAATGTGATTGTATCACATTAGAACATGAAGGAAGGTATAGTCTGTTCTGGAATTTGACTCTTAAAGACCTGAGTCTAAGCATTACAACATACGATGAGAGTTCATTAGAACACGACCCATCAGTCTATTGTGGAAATCAAAGGACTTGTCTTAAGTGCATTAAGAAGAAGAAGGAGTTCCAGTAAGGATCGAGATTGTGACTTAAAGGTCATAATTTGGAGTCTAACGTGAGATAGGGAGCATGTGCAAGATCGAGCACCGCCTGCAGTCAAGGAGTCCAAGAGTTAGATACTCGTTCGAAGAAACATCAAAGTTACGGTTATTACTTAGGATGAAGAGATAACGTATGGAGTCATCATGTGAGCCCTGTTTCGTTGATGATTCCGGGACAAAATCATCCTAAGGGGGGGAGATAATTGTAACGCCTGTAGATCCGAGCTAGTCAATCTAGAGATAATAGGGGTCAAAAATAACTTTTCAACAAAAGATTATTTAGAATAAATAACTTAACCAAGTTTTAGAATATGTCTCAAGGGTTCCGTACATATAAAGAACACCAAAATCCGAGTTATAACGAAGAAGTTATGACCCGTTGAAGTTTTGCGACAGAACCGGCACGACACCGGGAAGCGTAAATAGTGAATTTACGATAGAGTGACTTTTAGCCCTAGCGATCTAACCGACAGTCATAGAATACGTTAAACCGAGAGCATCCATAAAAAGAACGCCCAAATCTGACTTCGTATGAGGAAGTTATGATTTTTCGAAGTTTCAGCTTAGCAGTGTACAACCCTTAGTTCGAATTTTAGATCGAACGGTTTTTACCTGACTCAACCTAAACGATAATCAAAGATCTCGTTAATAGTAGCATAACGATAAAAAGACAGACGAAAACGGACGTCGGATGAAGAAGTTATGAGATTTTAACGGACCAATCCTGTCTCGGCCTGTTACTAATATAACTTTTAAAATAAATTCAAAATTAGCCGATGAAGTCTAAACGAAAGTTGTAGAGTACATTCCCGCCTACGCGTGGATATAGAGAACGTTGAAAACGGAGCTCTTATGCGAAAGATACGAATTTTAGAAGTTGAGTGTGCAAGTTGAGAAACTGATGTGAGATTTGTTGACGTGGCAATATCTGGGCCGTTCGATGATGATCAAGCCTCACATTGGATGAGTGACATGTCGCCTCGCCTACGCCCCTCGTCCAAGGATGGGTACGCCCCACATACTCCGGTTCTTATCCATTCCGAGATCAGGCCACGTGCGAAGACAACTGGAAGCTCAATCCGAATTACGCCCCGCGTAAAGGCCTCGGTATGCCCAGCGTAGATCGAAGGCTGAGGCCTATAAAAGGGAACCGAAGGCAGCCTCATTCTTCACCCATTTTTCACTTCTCTCTCTAAACACTTTCTCTATCTAAGTGTCCTAACCCCCCCTAAAAGCCTAGGTAAACCCCTTAGTACCCGAAGGAAGCCCCGAGGCTCCCGGAGTCCCGAGAAAAAAGGGTCTTTCGGTTTGGAAACGCTACTCCAAGAGAAGCCCGATTTTCTATAAAACTCGCTGTAAGTGAGCTACGCCTATGCAACTGTCACACCCCCGAACCAGACGGCGGAAACGTCCGAGAGCTCGCGTGACTTAAATTGAATATCATCACAATGAATATACATGAATCATAACATAAACATCACCATGCATCAATATATTACAACTGACATTGTTCACATCAAGTAAATTGTTTTAACATTACAAATCCATAACATAAATTGTTTGATAGTTTTCAAAAGCACAACACCCTAACATACTTGATATTACTCCTCAGCTTACCTGTTACCTGAGAATACAAGTTATTTTGAAAAAAGTCAACATGTGGAATGTTGGTGAGTTCATAAGAATGGTTGTTTTGAAAATGTTTGTTTAGTTTATAAAACCCAGAAAAACCCGATATTTTCTGAAAAAGACAATTGTTCATACCAAAGTGTGAAGATCCATCGGTTTATGCATGAATGATTTCAAAGCGTGTATAAATGAAAAGTTTTGCATTATAGTTATTGAAAAATACAAATGAATGGTGTTGATTTCCTCGAAAAACCCGATGTTTTCCGATAAAGAAAATATAATTGTTTCAAATTGTTATACCGTCACGACGAATGATTATGATTTTTCCCTGATTACTCGGATGGTGTTAGATTTGTTTATGTGAGTCGTTATAATCATACATGATAATGACTAGTTTGTCTGTCTTGGCATTCTAACGAACGCCGGAATTGATCTTAAGATTTTGTCACCCTAGACTGGCCGAGTCTAAATGTAGCGAACAACTGAGGTGTGGGGGAGTCACCCCCGTATAGGTCTATACACAAACTATCGCTCTCCCTCCAGGAGACTTTGATTATAACTACAGAGTACAGACGACCCATAGAGGTGCCGCCCGCTATTACTCACTAAATCTAACATGAATTTGATTACTATTGATTAACGACTTGTATATGTTTACTGAATTGAAGGTAGGCCTAATAAACGAGGAGAAGAGGATTACAAGGTCCTACTAGTCCCGCGTATTATTTATGGCTATTGGGTATACGAAGGACACGTTGGCCAATTTCGCATTTGATTTACTTGGACCTTACTAGCAATACTAATGGGCCACTAAGGCCCAATAGTACATAAAAGCCATTGAGGGTCCCTAAAATATGAAATTGGGTCATAGAAGACACAATAACATTTATTATTATCCCTTGGGCCCAAAAATCATGATAATGGGCCACAAAGGCCCAACAAACATGATTGAAACTTTCAAGCCCAAAGATTTGAATGTTTACTTGTTTTAGGTATAGTATAATTGTTGGAAAGTTTGATTGGGTGATTTTTAATTTTGCACCGGAACGAGGCCGGTCAGTTATTTATAACAAAGTTTGGAATTATACGTATTTTTATCTTTCCATTTTCATGAATTGTAGTTTGGTATGTTTATTTTGATTCAAATATCTTAAAAATAAATAATTGACTCAAAAATATTGGTTTGACCCTTTTCAGCCCTTCTTTAGTAAAATTGACAATTTTAGTCCTTTATACAAAAAAGACATTTTGGGCCCTCAAACTGTTTTCTTGACAATTTAAATGATGTTTTTGGTTCAAAATTTACTTTTTGACAGTTTCATCCCCTCCATAAAAGAATCTTTCAGTTTAAGTCCAAACTTTTCGCAATTTTTACAATTTTGGCCCAAAATCCAAAAAAAGTTATATTTTTTATCCTTTTTTGGAAAATACATCATTTTAACCCATGAATTAGTTTTATTAACCTCTTTTACCCCCTATTTTGAGAAGTTTGTCATTTCAACCCATTGAAAGTTGTAATTTTCGCAAGTTTTGGCTCATTGGGCCGAAAAGCCCAAAATTTGGCTCATTAAGCCATAAATTTTATTTCTCACCTTTAAAAGAGTATGATATTCATAAAAACACTTATTTTTACGGTTTTGACTCTTTTAATCCTTGAGAAAACCATGAATAGCAGTTTTTCAACCCAACTTTTGTTTGTTTGACAATTTTAGCCCAAAAATGGGTTTTATGTTGCAATATGTATAATTTAATCTTAAAGGGTAATTTTTCTTGACTTGTTTTAGTGTAATACATATTAGATCATGTTCATCTTCCTCTTAGAGCCATAGATCTCAAATTTCTATTCTTTTTGTTACAATTTACCACATAAACACATGAAATCACACATAACATACACATACACATAGATCTACACATTTACTTGTATTCTCCCCCATAAAACATATGAAAACCGAAAATAGAGGGGTATGAACTCACCTTTTCTTGTGGATCTCGGTTTTGAAGAAGAAATGAAAGAGTTTGATGCTATTTTCGGCCCTAGCAAGCTTTCTTGGGTGGATCTCGAACTTAGAGGTTTCTAAGATGATGTTCATGAGTTTATATGAGTTAAGAATAGATTTTTGATAAAACAATTAGTCTAGATTATGGATCCAAGCATCAACTTACCTAAGATGATGTTTTTTGTGGAATAACCTCCATGGA
Organism: Lactuca sativa; assembly: GCF_002870075.4. NCBI lineage: Eukaryota > Viridiplantae > Streptophyta > Magnoliopsida > Asterales > Asteraceae > Lactuca > Lactuca sativa. Next base: position 101,878,819 of record NC_056627.2, read on the forward strand.
ATGCTTCTAATTCTCGAAAATTTTGATGGAGAAAGAAGAGGTTGTTGTGAGTTCTTGAGATATGTTTAAGTGAATTGTGTGTGTGTGTTTTCCCCTTGGCCGAGAGTGATAACAAGAGAAGGAGAAGAGAGAGAAGTGAAAGTATGGTTGCTTAGAGACATGTGTTGATACATGGAAAACCAAAATGTAATAAGGAGGTGGCCAACCCTCCTTATTTCACTAGTTTCTATTATTTATTATTATTATTTTTTTGTTTTGAACTTGGGCCGAGAATTAGAGAAAAGAGAAGAGAGTTTTGGGCCTTTTGTGCTTAAGTCCATATCATGGGCCCATTTTGATGATTTTCGGCCCATTTGGTATTTGGGGATGGTTCACCGCCCAATATAAATTAGAATATGAGTTTTATGGCCCAATAGGGCTAATTAGATTTGTTATGGCCCAATAAGGCCCATTAGAAATAAACTAGACCTTTCTAGGCTTATGAGGCCCAAAATGTTAAGTTTCATGCAAGTGGGTCTAATTAGGGTCTGTTTAAGAGTCCAAAGCCCAAAATAGTCAAATTGGAAGCTTATTGGTCCATTAGGCCCAATAAGGAAATCCTAGTCCATAATGGACTTAGACCGGGATTTTTAGGGCTTCAAATTCTTTGTTGACTATTTGAAGTGCTTGTATAGAGTGTTTGATGAAATTTTGTTGTGATTGAATAAGCATCATACATGCTTCCACATTTTTGGTTCATAATTTTTATCATTGTTGTTGTTACAAAGCATCAAAATTCCTAGTTGTGACATCATCCCCCCGTTAGAGGGAATTTCGTCCCGAAATTCTTATTAAAGCTAGATTCGAGAATGCAAGAATAGGTGAGGGTACTTCTGCTTCATCTGGTCTTTGTGTTCCTATGTGAATTCTGGCCACGCTTCGCGTTCCACCGTAATTTCACAATCGGAATGCGACTTTGCTTAGTACGCTTCACCTCCCTGTCCATGATTTCGACTGGTTCTTCGATGAACAAGAGATTCTCGTTGATTTCGATTTCTTTAAGTGGAATGACGAGGGTTTCGTTGGATAAACACTTTTTCAAATTGGGAAAATGGAACACGGGGTGTATATTGCTGAGCTCGGCAGGTAGCTACAGTCTATAAGCCACTGGACCGATTCAGGTAAGAATCTCGAAGGCTCCAGTGTATCGTGGGTTTAGTTTTCCCCGTTTCCCAAAACGAATCACCCCTTTCTAGGGAGAGACTTCTAACAACACCCGATCCCCGACTTGAAATTCCAAGGGCTTCCGCCGTTTGTCAGCGTAGCTCTTTTGTCGGTCTCCTAATGCTTGTAGTCGATCTTTGATTTGAACTATTTTCTCCGTTGTTTCGCGTATGATCTCCGATCCGTTTAATGCATTACTTGATGTCTATCTTCCTGCTAGCTAAGTATCACCTACCTCAGCCCAACACAACTAAGATCTCCATTTACACCCGTATAGTTCTTCGAAAGGAGCAACTTTGATGCTTGAGTGATAACTGTTGTTGTATGAGAATTCGATTAAAGGCAAGTGGGTATCCCACGACCTTCCAAAGTCTATCACACATGCGCGATGCATGTCTTCGAGTGTTTGAATGGTTCGCTCGCTTTGACCATCCGTTTGTGGGTGGTAGGCAGTGCTCATGTCGAGTTGTGTTTCCAGCGCTTTCTAAAGTGATTGCCAAAAGCGTGAAGTAAACATACTATCTCTATATGATATGATAGATACTAGCACTCCGTGGAGTCTCATGATTTCCTTGATGTAGGTTCTCGTTAATCGTTCCATTTTGTATGACTCTTTGATTGACAGGAAATGAGCAGATTTTGTCAATCTGTCGACTATTACCTATATGGTATCCAAACCATCTGTCAGCTTGGGTAGTTTGGTTACAAAGTCCATAGCAATCCTTTCCCATTTACACTTGGGAATTAACGGTTGCTGTAATAATACCGAGGGCTTTTGATATTCCACCTTTACCTTAACACAAGTAAGGCATTTGCTTACATAGGTGGCAATCTCTGCCTTCATGTTGGCCCACCAATAATGTTGCTTGATATCCAAGTACATTTTATCTGAACCCGGATGGATGGAGTATCGTGTCTTGTGGGCTTCATTCATGACTACTTCTCTGAATCCCCCAAGCTTAGGGATCCAAATGCGGTTCATGAAATAATATGCTCCGTCCTCTATCACTTCGAAATTCTTTTCCATTCCACGTATCGCTTCGCTTGTTTTGTTTTCTATCTTCATGGCATCAGACTGGGCTGCTCTGATTTGTGAGGTCAGGTGGGATTGAATGGTTACGGAGAGAGCCTTTACACGACGATTCGAGTATTCTTTCCGACTCAAGGCATCGGCTACCACGTTAGCCTGGCCAGGGTGGTACTTGATTTCACACTCATAATCGTTTAGTAGCTCTACCCATATTTGTTGCCTCATGTTCAACTCTTTTTGATTTAAGATGTGTTGGAGACTCTTGTGGTCCGTGAAAATGGTGCACTTTGTACCGTAAAGGTAGTGCCTCCAAATTTCCAAGGCGAAGACCACAACTCCCAATTCTAGATCATGGGTTGTATAATTCACCTCATGTGTATTTAGTTGTCGGGATGCATAAGCTATCACCTTCCCACGCTGCATAAGTACGCAACCTAAACCCTGATTCGACACATCGCAGTAAACTACTAAGTCCTTTGTTCCTTCAGGTAGTGATAGTACCGGTGCACTGCAGAGTGCTTGCTTCAAAGTTCGGAATCAAGTTTTCTCTATAATTGTTTCAAAGTAACATCAATAATTTTTACCAAAATCACAAGAATCAAGTTTTCTCTATAATTGTTTCAGCCTTTAGGCATGTTTTTCGACATCAACAATAAGAAAACAATTTTTCATTGTTATTATATTGTTTGAAGTTGCATTCTGGAAATTTCAGCTCAATATATATTTTCTTTATTTTTATATGAAAATAATAAGAAAATAGAGTGTTAAATCATATAAAATACTTACACTAGTAAATGAATTCTGGGAAAAATTCTTGGATGATTATTTAAGTTAATAAACATCTCCCATGAAGTTTCAATGACTTTTGTTACTGTTTAGTATGTTTTTAATTTTCTTTTTATTTAGCTCTAAAAAATCATAAAACAACTTTAGGGAAACTGAAAATATTATTTCTTATTTTTCGCAGCTTGTACCCTGTATTTAAGAGTCATACAAATATTTTGGGAATTTATCACAATGTATATATATTTTTCCATGGTTTTTGTGTTTATAATGGACTAAAAATAGGAAAAATAGTTCTGATCATCCAAAATTCATGAACTTTTACCAGAAAATCATGTTGTACAGTAGGAGATTACATAAACATTTTGATGGTTTTTCTCAACTGTATACTATTTTTCTCCTATTTTCTAAGGTTAAATACACATAAATACCCAAAACCGGATTATACAATATGAAAACCACTTTTGTTATTTTTCCCAGATTACTTACACTCTAAAAAATGTTACAAAAATTTTTGGTAATTTATTTTAGCTGTTTATTATTTATTCTTCAATTAATGACTATTTAAGGGGATAAAACAAGGAAAAATAGAAATACCCACTGAAAAATATCTTTTATATTTTTCCCAGCCTAGTTATGTATAATAACAGTTAAATAAAAAGTTTTAATAATTTTTGGAAACTGTTTAATATTTATTTAAATTTTTATTAGAATAAATGCATAAAAATCATAAAAATTGGTTAAACAGTTTAGAAACCCATTTTTATATTTTTCACAGATTAAGTATGTGTAATGACATTACTATAAAACGTTTGGGTCACTTTCTTAACTTATTTCTATTTTTCATGAAATTTTATATATTTAGAGAATTAAATATATGAAAAATGGTTATGCTTATCCATAATCTATGAAAAATTATCTAGTAGTCTTCTAACCTATTTAGAACCAAAATGTGAAGTTTGGTAATTTTTATTTACTGTTTAGTATTTTTCATAATTTTATGGTTAATCAAAAAACTAAAGTGGTGAAAAATAGTTAGACAAATCAAAAATTCAAGAAAATTTATCTTGAGATCTTTGACTTCAATTACAACTAAAATCCAAAGTTTGGGAAATTTTAGAACTAAATTGATTTAGTTTTGAATATTTAATCATTGGAACACCTCTAAAATGTTAAATATTAACATTTCAATAATGGAAATTTTCCGCTTAAATTGTTATATAACAATTGATTCTTTGAAACTTAATTTCCACAGAAAAATATTTATAATTTATCAATATTCAATTGTGACTCAGTATTGGCATAATTTTATTGTAGTAGTAAGTATACTAGTGTTACATTTCGATTAGAGACTCACTAGTGAATACCAATATTGTAGGAATCAGTAGTGGTACACGTGGAACATAGTCAAGGCACCATTTGCATCATCTCAATATATTGTGAGTATTCACCAATCCCCTATTTTCGATTTTTAAATGATTTGGGGTGGAAAAGCATGTCCTAAACTACTTATGTTCGTTGTATTTATTTGACTCGTATAAACTTGGTTGCTATATTTTTCATATTTTGAGTATTCACCAATCCCCTATTTTTGATTTTTAAATGTTTTGGGGTGGAAAAGCATGTCCTAAACTACTTATGTTCGTTGTATTTATTTGACTCGTATAAACTTGGTTGCTATATTTTTCATATTTTGAGTATTCACCAATCCCCTATTTTCGATTTTTAAATGTTTTGGGGTGGAAAAGCATGTCCTAAACTACTTATGTTCGTTGTATTTATTTGACTCGTATAAACTTGGTTGCTATATTTTTCATATTGTGAGTATTCACCAATCCCCTATTTTCGATTTTTAAATGTTTTGGGGTGGAAAAGCATGTCCAAAAAAACTATTATTTGCATGTTGTATTTAAATTGATTTGTATCAAACATGATTGCTATTGTATTGCTATGTCTCTCTATGTATGTCTATGCAACACGGAACATGAGAACTTATCGTACTAAGGCCCTTCCCTTATCTCTAACCATTAACTCTTTGAGCCAATGGTCATTATGGATAGCGCTATTAGGAATTGACAACTCCTCAGTCGCCCTATTGCTGGATTGCATGATACCATATTCATCTATGGAACGATAAGCATAGATCTCGATAGGGCTTCAGTCATAGGTTTGGTTGAGACTCATAGTTTGCTCATACACATACAAACTCGTTTCTCATTATAGCAATAAACTTGTTATCAATAATAGCAATCAACTGGTTTCTCATTATAGCAATGAACTCTATTTCTCATTACAACAACGAACTTTTACTATTTGAAACTTATATACATGTTTTAGCAATGAAATTGTTTGCTCCTTGTAGCAACGAAATTGACAGCTCATTTTAGCAATGAAACTTGTTTACTCGTTTGAGTAACGAACTTTATCTTCCATGAGAATATTAATGTTGCATCTTATTCGGGAAATATACTTTATCTCTCATGATGACAAAGAACTTTGCTTTTACAAACTTATTTACTCTTTTTAACAATATACTTGTATTATTGGAATCTTTTATCAAAACTTTGATTTCAACCCATGGAACCATGATTATTTTGTTTATTTGTGAGTACTCACCAACTATTTTATAGTTGACGCTCGTTTTACATGCTTTTTCAGGAATTATCGAGTAAGTGGCACTTAGGGACACTTCACAGTTAAGAGCAATTGCATGTGTTGTATTCCAATTTTCATTGTAATTTCTTTTCAAAGTTGTTCAAACCCATTGTAAAATTGTAATGGTTTTAATACTATGGTTGGTGTTGTCTTTTAACTTTTGCTATGAAGCCCTTTGTACTGCCACGCCCTGTGTTTCCGCTTTAGCGGGGTGTGACAGGAAATGGTATCAGAGCCGAAGGTTATAGAGAATACCGGTTTTCCTTTGGAGAACCACAACTATAGCCAAAAAAAAAATTTCAAAATGTTTTTAAAATACCGAACGTACTACTAGTATAACTAATTCGAGTATGCATTATTGGACTCTAATTAAGTATAGCCTGGCCAACCATGCTTAATTATGGAAATTTAATGCAAGGCTTGAAACAGTTATAGTAGAATTATGTTCAAAACGATTTTTAGCTTGAACTTTTGAAAAACAAAGTTTTTCGGTGTGCGTATTGGCATTGCATATTATAGGCATTCATCTAGATACACTTAGAAACTAAATGCATTTTTATAACAATGCCTTTATTTAGAAATATTCTTATCCCTTATCAAGTGCAAGGTTAACCACTTAGGTTATATCACTAGCCACTCTAGCAACAATGCACTTAGTACTGAGAATGAGTATTCCTTGGTAGCTATTGACTTTAGATGTAAGGTTAGTAGCTAGATATACACTAGTAATAATCATAAGTCGAAACCTATACCAATTATTCCTCAATACCTCTTCATCGTCTTCGTACTAGAGTTACGACTAGGAAAAAGCATTTCGATATCGACACGAATGATAATTGGAGCATCGCGTAAGGAGGTAGATGAGTCGCCACTAAGTAATCACTTGGATACCATTAGCAGACATTCCAGATTCGACTCACGAGGAGACACAGAGGTTTAACCCATTACTACCCATACATGAGACCTTATTAATACTCTACGATTTAACTCTACGTTGTTTCCACCTTGAGCTTAAAAATTAACATAGGATTTCCCTTTGACCTCTATAAAAGGCTGTGAAACTGCATTGACACCTTAAAACGTTTTTCAAATAATTTTTTTTCTTGTTCTTTATCTTGGGGAAAAGACATCGGTACTCGCCTTGTACTCGCCTTAATATTTAAGTATGATTAGGTATACTAACATACTTATTCCTTACTTCTTAATCTTCCATTGAAAAATTATTTCGCTTCATCGATTTTATTTATCATTGATAAAATATTTTATATCCACTTCATTCAACTTAGTAGACATGTCCTAACAATTTAAGCCATATTCTCACTAAAACACTTTTGACAACTTGCTTTAACTTAACGATTTTCTCCAAAACTCAACTTAACCAATATTGGTTTTTACCTTGCTATTTTAATTTCATTTCAAATCCATTTCAATGGATAGATGTGCTTTTAAAGGGCATATAAACCATTTTAAACCTTGATTACCATCTTGGCACGTTTTCGAAAAACTTAGAAACATTTTCTTTTATAAAAGTGTTTAAATTCTATGCTATAAAACAGAGACATATGACATTGAAGTTCATATTACGCGTAAAAGCTTCATCGGATCTTTCAAACCACTTTTGTTTTAAGTCTTTTGACTACTTTCTCATTTAGGCATTGTACTAAACTTAAATGTGTTTTCTAGTAACCTAACATGGTGTTAGGGTTTGTATTGTAATATGTCGAAGTATTGTTTTTGTTACGAAGGGTTGTTAGTCTTCGTAAGTTGTGTCTTCGAATGTAACGTTATAATTACTAAGGCATTTTATCGAAGCTTTAATGTCTAGTCCTTAGTATTTTATTATTCTTTTGTACGCCTATAAATAGGAGTCTGTACAATGTGAAAAAAAAAACTTTTCACACACTTTATAGAGAATTCTGTTATACTCTGTAAATCAGAAAGCATAATATGAGCTGATCAAAGATTATATTTACTCTCTTGTTCATCGTGATTCTTCTTTCTTAATTCTTACAGAAATTGATCTTTAAACTCGATTACTAATCTCATCAATTGGTATCAGAGCAGAAATCCTTTCTGTGATCTGATTTTCATTCGATCAAAAAGGTTTTTGAATCCACTGTTTGATTCAAAAAGTTTCCGTCCTTTTTGAATTTGAAATTTTCATCTAGATCTCAATCTAGGATTTGATTCTGCAAAAATTTTTTGTTAATCGAGTGTTCTTTGTGTAATTCTGAATTGAATTATACAATTTGATTTTCAAAATTCTCAAAATTCAAGTTTCATCTTGAAGTTTTTGTCCGTACAACAATGGCGTCATTCAATCTTAATTCGATGACTTCATTTTCTCATTTGCTTGGATCATCCACAAAAATTCCAATGCTTATTCCAGAATATTATGATCAATGGGCAGATCATATGGAAGATTAGTTGAACGGTTTGGATGAAGAATTATGGAAGTGTATCACAGGAGATGTTAATCAACCTGCACAAGTTCAGCCAATCGGCATGTCTTCAAGCAGTTCAGAAGTTGATAATCAAACCAATCGTTTAAAACGTATGGAGAAGAGATGCATGAGGGAATTAAGAGGTGCATTACCTCCTGTTGTGTACAATTATGTCAGAACTTGCAAAACAGCTAAAGAAATCTGGAACAATCTCAAAGATAAATTTCAAGGAAGTGAAAAGACGAAAATCACATCTGTAAAACAATGCCTGGTGGAACTCAAAGACTTTAAACAAAAAGAAAATGAGTCAATTGAAGCATACTATGATAGGTTCAACGAGTTAATCTATCGTTGTAATCGTTATAGTATTATCAGGTCATCAATGGAGTACAATTTGATATTTGTTATGGGACTTCGAAAGGAGTGGAGGAGTGTGTGTATGATGGTGAAAAATCAACAAAGTTTTGATACTTCGACTTTGAATGACTTGTACAATCAATTGAAATCTCATGAAAATGAAGTTAATGAAATAGCTAAAGAAGCTGTAGCAAGTCTTGGTGGTCCTTTGGCTCTAGTTTCAAAGGTCTCAGAAAGAGAGAATGATAAAACAAAGTCTGATGAAGAAGAAGGTTTTTTGATGAATTCTGATGATGAGGCAGTTGCTTTTTACTCAGACAATAGGGTAAAGAAATTTTTTAAGAAACCTTTTAATCCAAAGAAGTCATCAGATTCGAAGGGTAGCTTTGAGAACAAAAACAAACTGGATGAGAAGAAAATAGAAATGAAGACAGATTCGAAGAAAGAGATGGAGAAAATGAAGATGCTATTGAAAGGTGATACAGGGATCAATTGTCATTATTGTTATGGAGCAAATCATTTGGCTGTGGATTGTCTGTTGAGAAAGAAGGAAGAAAAGAAGAGTAAAACAAAAGATGAAGCTTACTACACAGAGAAACTGGAGGAAGTCAAGAAGAAAGCAATGAATATGTCATTAATGGCTCATGGAGAAACTGAATCAGACGGCACATATCAAATATGGTCTTCAGGTTTAGATGATGAAGAGATGAAAAATCCAACTCATGGAGCCATGTATGCAAAAATGGAAGAAGATTCAGATGATGAACAGACTGACGAAGTGTGTGAGCGATGCTTCGTTTCGAAGTCTACTGACAAGTCGCCTATGACTACTAAGGTACGTAACATTCTTGAATCTTTTAACATTCCAGTTTCTGCATATAATTCTGAGTTAGTATCTTTTGATGAAACAGTTATTTACTTTGATTCAATCGTTGTGTCTGCTAGCAATGAAGCCAAAAAGTTAAGTGATCAATTACTAGAGACTAGAAAAATGCTGGATTCGAAAGTCACTAGAATTGATTACTTAGAATTGCAAGTTTCAAATATCATGGAGGATAGAGAAAAATTAGGAAAAGAAATAAATTTGTTGTTAGCCCAGAGAAATATCTTTTGTAATTCAGCAAAAAGATTATATGGAAAATTAACTGAGTTACATCATTCATGTGAAATTAGTAAGGAACAACATAGAAAATTACTACCTTTTTTAGCTTATGATAGAGCTAAGGTTGATAGTATTTCATATGATTGTGAAAAAGAAATCTCTGATTTTAACAAAATCCCAGATGATAGATTTAGATATGGAATTGCAAAAGTTGAAGATTATCTTGATGCTGCTGATTTAGTAAAAATTGTAAATGAAACCTTAACTAAATAAGAACAACTTCGAATTTTGAAAAAGACTGAGAATTCTACATCTAATAGTGAAACTAATATTGCTGATATTGAAGATAATTCTGATAATATTAGTGAAATTAGTGATTTAGAAGATGTAGATTGTTCACAGTTGTCTGTCACAAATGTTGCAAATTCATTTAAAGGGAAAGAAAATTGTGAAGATTTATTAATGAAAATTGAAACTAATAAACCCTCAACTTCGAAAGTTTGTGATATGGAGTTTGTGGAAATACATGAGAGTCAAACGGATGATAGTGACAATGAGGAGGAAAATTCAAATGCGAAGCCAATTCAAAAGACGAAAGAAATTGAAATTCCTCGAGTAGTTGTTGATCAAGTCTATTTGGATACACAAGAATTTGAGAAAATTCTTAGTGAAAAAGGTGCTCATTTTCTTGAATCGAACACTGTTGTTTATCCAATCTTCAAATGCACTCATGATGTTGTGTTTCCAAATCAAGTCTTCGTAACGACAGGGAATGTTGAAAATGTAAAACCTGAATTCAAAAAGATGGTGGAAGAAGACAATAAGCAAACTTCAAATGAAGGATTCTTTTCAAATCAAAGTACAGTTGAGAATAATCTTACAAAGAATTCGTATAAATTTCAACATCATAAACCAAAAAGAGTTTGGATTGAAAAGTCAAAAGTTGAAAAGAAAGAAGTTGTTCCAAATGCAAATATGTTTTCAAAACAAGGTGTTAAAAATGATGATAAAACAATTAACAAAGCAATAAAACTAAATTCAAAAGAATTTAAAGCTCAAGTTGAAAATTTTTCAAAAGAGAATAATATTTCAAAACGTCAAGCAAGAAAAACAATTTTTTGGCAAACTGTTGAACCATCAAAAATGAGATCAACAAATTTTTCAAAAAGAAGAAAAGTTTTTAAAGAAAAATCTCGAATTTTTGAAGAGAAAAGCGCTTCATTTTCAAATAAAAATTCAAAAGTTTCAAAAGAAATAAAATCTACATTACCAAGAATTTTTTTTCAGAAAAAGGTTGGAAATCAAATTTCAAAGGTTCAAAGCAAGACATCTTATCATGAATCATATCTTTCAAAACCAAAAGTTGATTATGCTCCAAATTCAGCAAAATGTTATAATCCTCTAAAGAAACAAGCTGACAAAGTTTCATATGCAAAGGGTATAACAACAAAGAGAAATATTGATCATTGGTTGGAAGGAAAAGGAAAAATGTATCAATCAAGCAAATATTCGAAAGAACAGATAAAATAAGCATATGACAAATATGCCAATCCTTCAACAAATGGAAGTTCATCATCCAAAGAGTCAAATATATCAGTTAAAGTTTGGCAGCCAGTCACAAAAGCAAAAAGAAAAGATTCACAAACTCAAGATGCGAAGGGTGAAGTTAGTGAAAATTTGAAAATAATAAAAACTCATATATCTGAACATTCGAATGAAAATGTTAGATTTATTGACAGTTTCAAAAACAAAGTATATGATTGGGTTAATGGTTGTAACTTACAACTGAATCATAAACCTAATATGAATGGACCCAACAAAGCTTGGGTACCTAAATTTTTCCAATGATTGCAGGTACTTTGTGACGAGCAATATGATAACAAATGGTACATTGATAGCGGTTGCTCACGTCACATGACTAGGAAGAAGGAAAACTTGCGTGATTTTCGAAGCCTAGAAAATGGAGGAGTGGTTAAGTTTGGTAATAATCACAAATGCAAAGTCAAGGGTTATGGGAAAATAAAAAATGGAAATTTTACTATCAACAGAGTTGCATTTGTTGAAGGTTTGCAACACAACTTGATAAGTGTTTCACAACTTGTTGTGGGTACTGGCAATCAAGTTCTTTTTAATGAAGAAGGAAGTGTTATTTCGAATATCAAAACTAAGGAAGTGGTACTGAAGTCAAAAAGAAAAGGTGACATGTTTACATTGGATATTGTTCCTATTGTAGGCAAACCTGCTGTGTGTCTACTTTCGAAGGCTGCTGCTAATGTTAGCTGGTTATGGCACAGGAGATTATCACATCTCAATTTTCGAAACATCAACAAACTTGTCATACAAGATCTGGTAAGAGGTTTACCCATTCTTAAATATGATAATGACAGTTTGTGTGCAGCTTGCGAAGTAGGAAAACAACATAAACAAGGTCATCCAATCACAATAGATTCGAAGATTGTTGAACCCCTTGAACTCCTACATATAGATTTATGTGGTCCTTCAACAGTTGCTACTCTTAACAAGAATTCGAAGATTTGATGAAAAGCAAATTTGAAATGAGTATGATGGGCAAAATTAATAACTTTTTGGGTTTAAATATTAGACAAAACAGGGAAGGCATATTCATCAATCAAGAGAAATACACGAAGAATCTGTTGGAAAAGTTTGGAATGACGAATAGCACAAGGTTACGAATACCAATGGCAACGGGCATAAAGCTAACTCCTTCGTTAGATAAATCTGCTGTTGATATTACTTTATATCGAAGCATGATTGGGTCTTTATTGTATTTAACTGCAAGTATACTTGATATTATGTACTCGGTTTGTAATTGTGCTAGGTATCAATCAAATCCACGAGAACCACATCTCACAGCAGTAAAGAATATTTTCAGATACTTGAAAGGCACTACTTCGTTAGGATTGTGGTATCCTTCGAAAACAGGGTTCTTTGTACAAGCTTATTCAGATGCGGATCTTGGAGGATGTAGTCTTGATCGTAAAAGCACAACTGGTGGGTGTCAATTTCTAGATGGAAAGCTAGTCAGCTAGCAATCAAAGAAGCAAACATGTGTGTCAATATCAACCGCTGAAGCTGAATATGTTGCTACAGCTGCGTGTACATCACAAATAATTTGGATTCAAAGTCAATTAAGAGATTATGCAATTAATATGAAAAAGATTCCTTTATATTGTGATTCACAAATTGCAATAAGAATTTGTCATAATCCTGTGCAGCATTCAAAGACAAAGCACATTGCTCTTCGATATCATTTCATCAAAGATCATGTTGAAGAAGGCAATATTGAAGTTCATTTTGTGAAAACAACGGATCAATTAGCAGATATTTTCACAAAGGCTTTGGATGAAAAAGCGTTTCTTCGGATATTAGATGGATTGGGAATGATTGATGGAAATTCTCTTCAGACCGCTAAAAACGAAGAGTGATAGTCTGAATCATTTGGTGAATGGGTGGAAAGAATGATTAAGTGTTCAGAGGTTACTGTTCATGGTCAATGCTTCGAATGCTTCACATTCGGAAGTTTTTAACAAATCATCAGAGGTTACTGTTCATGTCAACGCTTCGAATGCTTTGTATTCTAAACATTTTTAACACATTCCAACTAAGGTTAGATTTTTTTTATGTTTTTTTTTGAAAAACCTGAAAAATCAAAAATATTTTCTTTTATTGAAAAATCAAAAATCCAAAAAGATTTTATTTTTGTTCTTTAATTTTGAAAAATTAAAACTACAAAAAGATTTTATTTTTTTTGTTCTTTCATTTTGAAAAATTCAAAAATCACAAAAATATTTTTGTTTTCTTTGTTCTTTAAACTGTGTGTGTTGAGAATTTCATACAGGGCAACAATGCGAAGAGGTCATATATTTCTGTTTCTGTGGGAAGGTATTAAATTTCTTTTACAAACTAGTTAGGATGTCCCTAGAAGCATGCTGCTGTATGTAGACCAAAAGCCTCAACATGACTCTATGTGTGTCAAGAAAGCCTTAATGAAATTATCTCAAGAAAATTTCTTCCCAAAAAGGCTTATATTCGCATAAGTCAAAACGAGCTACCTTACTCTTCTCAAATGAGTTAAGAGTTTTATGTTTTGTCCAAATATAACAGAGGTACACTTCGTTTCTTATCCCATCTTTTTAAACCAAATAGTTCTTAAAATCCAAAATTTTTTTTTGAAAAAGATTTGTCCTTGAGGTCTTTGGTCAAACCAATCAAAACCTAGACAAATCACAACTCTGTGTTTAAGATCTAACATCATGAGACCGTGATGAAAGTGAAACCCAAAATTCATACACCTTTAAGGAATTGACGGGGAACTATGTTCCAGATCTTACGAAGCTTTTGCTTCAGTACCTTTTATACTCCAAATCATGTTCATTTCTTTTGAGTGATCTTAATCAAACATTCGAAAACTACGATGTTTGTTCCCAAAAAGATCCAGCCTAAATGTTTTTTATGAATATGATTTCCGTGTGAGTATATTTTCAAAATCTTTGTTACTTTGAATATCATTCGCAACCAAGTTGTCACTGACTACATTGGTCATACAACTAATTTTGTTTACAATTACTCACCTTATTTTAAGGTTGATATGTAACAAAATTTTCGAAGCCACCCTTGTGTCCAATAAAAGAAACCCTTCGAAACTTCTTTACAAGTTATCGATTGTATTTCACGGGAAACCACACAAGCTGTTAATTATCTCTCTTGATAATTTTCGAAGATATCTTTGCCTGAGATAACATTGTTTTTATGTCAAAGAAATTATTGACATCACGAGTTTTCAAAAGTTTTTTTTCTTGCTTCTCATCTAATTTCTTTTGGCACACAGCACACACGAAATCCTTGAGGTTTGAGTAACACCAACTTAAACTGATGATTTCGAAACTCTGGCAAATGACTTCGCTTTTTAAACACCAAAGTGAAAGAGCCTGACCTCAATTCCGAAGGCATCCGATGGTTACAATTCTTTTGGGGAACACCAAACGGTCCTATCTCTTGATGACGTATGATGAAGGATAAGCGTGAAAGGCGTATTGACAGTTACGATTGTTACTTTTTGATGAGTGCATTCTGGGTTTCAAGGTGCCATGTCAGCAAGCATTTAATGCATCCCGCTTCAAATTCAAAAATTCTAGGGTTACATATAAAAGGATACTTCATCACCAACCACAGACGAAGTCATCAGTGTTCAAATCTTGAAGATCCAAGGTTCAAACTATCAAGTAGAATCGGATTTGTCGAAATATCCGAAAGAACTACAGATGCTGGTGGTTGCTTTACAGAACTCTGTTCTGTCTAAAGCCATGTTCCAATCATTTGCTGCACCAATGTCATGGTTATCGAAGGCCGGTTCTACAGCTTCCTATAACAAAGAAACCGGGTGCGTGGAATTCACCATGGTTACTGATACGCGAATTAGGGTTTCCAAAAGATTGTTTTGCAAGATTTTGGGAATTCCAAATTCTGTTCCATACGATGAACTCACGTCTTCACAAGTAGTATACATGTTCAATGAGATGGGTCACCAACCTCCATTGACACGTATAAGTGATTTCAAGAAGTCAGGTTTACCAACCATTTGTAATTTTTTATTTGGCATCTTCCTCAGATGTCTTACTGGAAGAACAGTGGGGTTAGACAAAGGAAGAATGGAGGTATACGCAATGGTTGCAGGGATATACTATGACTTACAGGTGGATTACTCTGAGCAGTTGTGGACAGAGTTTATTACAAGCATTTCGAAGACGAGTGCCAAACAGGGAATTTCTTGTGCCAGATATTGGAGTTTGATTGTCCAATATGTATATCAGAAGGAAAAGATCGAGGTATCGGATAACGAAGAAAAAGCAGTATTCCACAAGTACGGGAGTCCGAAGGAAGTACATGACGATCCGACAATTTTTACCTCAATAGCCAGAATTCCAGATGCAATGTTAAAGAAGGTGGATCCTACGAACAACGTGTTGGTGTCTTACTTACAATCAATTGACACAACAATTGTGACTGGGATGTTACAAAACGAAGTCAAGAAAAAATCGAAGAAGTCCAAGAAGACGGAAGGGGACTCTTCGGAAAAAGGGGTGAAAGACGAACAGAATCAGGCACTCATTGTTCCTTCTACAACTATCGAAGAGGTGTCTCCGGTCTTAACCTCAGTTGCAGATACACTGGTGATTGAAGCCTCTCCATCAAAGGAAACAATTCCTTCGAAGACGGGGGTTTTTCGAAGAATCAAGATCAAGCGAAAGTCTCAGTTGGTGAAGAAAACGCAGGTTACTCACCAAGGGGTTACAGTTCGTGAAGTTCCAGCTCTTGTGTCTCCATCTTCGAAAAAGAGAAGGGCTGAAGAAATGGCTAAGTTCTTGAAGAAAACCAAACGTGTCGAAGATGAAGAACCTGTGCCTGAAACCCCTGAAGATGATATTCCAAAAGAAGTCGAAATCTTTCAATCTACTGAGATTTCGAAACCTGCTGACGTCAAGATTCTAGAATCAACGACTCTACCACTGGTCACTTCTACCATCGATTCTCCTACATTCCAATCTATCATGGATCAACCCTTCACCACAATTTTCTCAACACAATCCACTGAACCACCACATCCTTCATCACCTATTGCTGAAACAATGGCAATTGATGAAGAAACCGACAACGAAGGGTTTGGGGGAACTTTCGAAGACCCTTCTTTTGATAAAACAGAAGAAGATTTTCCGGATCATATGCTGATGATGATGAAGCAGTTCAAGATTTTGAATTCCAAATTGAATTCAATCTTGCAATCTCAAGCAGATATTGGAAGTGCTGGAATCAATCTTTTGGAAGTTGATTCATTGATGAAGGAGATGGAAAACAGGCTGCTATCGAAGACTTCAGGGCTCATTCGTGATTCAGAAAGCCGGATTTTAGAGAAGACTGATCAATCTGATAGTTCTACTGAGAATAGAATCAATTCTCTTAGAACTGATTTCCTGAAGGAAGTTAAAGATTTGAAGATGGTTACGAAGGAGCGTCATGTGCTCTTTGTACAGGAGGTGAAGAAGGTTAGAGAGGATGTGAATATGCAGATTAGAGAACTTCGTGAAGAAATGACGAAGGAAGTTCAAACTATTCACCAGGGGTATGATTCTGCACATCAGAAGATTGACATCATTTGTGATGCAGTTGTTCAGTGTGTCAAGATGTTTGAACAGCTCAACCCACAGATGATTTCTCTTTCAGCAACTGGAGTTCAACATTTCGGAGAGTTGGTGAATCTACTGAAGGAACTCAAAGAAATCTCTTCGAAATCCTCTTCTTCGATTATCTCTCAAGAATTTCTTTCTTAGAAATTTCTTCATTTCGAAGCCATTCTTCAAAAGCATCTTACTCCGCTACTTCGAATCTCAAGCCTATTGCCAAGTGTATCAGATGCCCCACCTGCTGTCACAGGGGTGAAAGGGGGAGAAAAGAGTGTTCAAGCAAAGGCTGGGGAGCATGAGATGAAACCAGAAGATTCGAAGGCTCCAGTCAAACAAACAATTGTTTCAGCTGCTCCAGTCATATCGACTGTGACTACAACGGTTCCGATTTCAAGACCTAGTACCAAAGGTATTGTAATTGGGAATGTTGTTTCTTCGAATGTTTCCTCATCAAAGGGTGAAGCTCCTTCAAATGTGAAAGACAAAGGAAAAGGAGTATTGATTGAGAATACAAACAAAGAAAAGAAAGCTGAGGTGGCAGCTGAAGTGGAACGAATGAGGCATGTGGAGAGCATTATGCGACAAAGAGCTCTTGAAGGTTCGAATGTCGACAAGGGAGATCCTTCGAAAGTTTTCAACTATGAAACTATCGAATCAAGAGTGATGTTTGACCATATGTACTCTTTTGAGAAGATTCCTAAGAAGATTTATGTGGTGATAAACACTGATTATGGGCAACTCGACTTTCCGATTAATGAGATGATGTTCGTCATGCCACAGTTTAAAGCAGAGTCAAAGAATATGGATGTCGAAGAAGGAAAGAAGATGAAAATTCGATTTCATGCCGTGTTAGCTAAAGCTCAAGAAGAAGTTTGGTATTCAGAGAAGATCAAGAAGGTGATATCCATAAAAAGGGATGTCATTTTCGAAGGAAAGTTTCAGAACTTGAAGTATGTTGTGTCAAGGGCAAGTGGGAAGATACAAGAGTTCACCATAGCTGACTTTCCGTTGATGAACACTTACGATCTCATCAATACTGCATTGATTCTCAAAGACAAGTCCTTTTCTTATCTCCATGAAACAGAACCCGATGTTTTCAGTCTTGGGTGTAGGCGTATAAAAGTTTTTTTGGAAAATTATTTCGAATGCCTAGCTCAAACTGATATCGAGCTTGCTACTGTCAAAGGCATCGACATCACTGCTCCAATGGCTCCTACAAAGAAGCAGGTGGAATTGAAGAAATACGAAGACGGAGAAATTTTTTTAAAGCCGTTGGGGATAGTCTTTGCTGGTAAAGACAAAGCTGGAAGGGCCAAGAGATTCTTGTTTCAAACCTCTGAAGTGGAAAGATATACAAACTCACAATATACGAACTTAATTGTTCGTATGAATCATTGCAAGAAGAATTCAGAAGGAGACAAGAAGGAGATAAAGAAAGTTATCTCTTGGTACATGGAAATTCGAAGAGTACTGATGTATGCTGTACAACTACTTACTTCATGAAGACTTCGACCTTTATTCCAAAGGGGGAGATTGTTAGGGTTTGTATTGTAATATGTCGAAGTATTGTTTTTGTTACGAAGGGTTGTTAGTCTTCGTAAGTTATGTCTTCGAATGTAACGTTATAATTACTAAGGCATTTTATCAAAGCTTTAATGTCTAGTCCTTAGTATTTTATTATGCTTTTGTATGCCTATAAATAGGAGTCTGTACAATGTGAAAAAAAAAACTTTTCACACACTTTACAGAGAATTCTGTTATACTCTATAAATCAGAAAACATAATATGAGCTGATCAAAGATTATATTTACTCTCTTGTTCATCGTGATTCTTCTTTCTTAATTCTTATAGAAATTGATCTTTAAACTCGATTACAAATCTCATCACATGGTAGTGTTACAACTTTCCAATCCAAATGTGTTTAAAAGACATCATTGATGCCTACATTTCAAAACACACCTTATTTGTTTATTTTATTTCAAATTAGTTTTATAATTTGTGTTTATAAAACTTACAACATTGCAAAACTTAGTGTTCACTTTGAAACTTGCAGTGACGTACTTTTGACAATGCATAATTATTCATCTAAATGTGTTAAGTCTTTTCTTTATCCGTTTTAACCATTATTGGACCCCAATCAAAAAGGTAAAAAAAATTGTCAAATTTTGAATTACAAGTTTTAGTGTTTCTTCTTTTTCACAAATGGAGTTTAACTTAATAGATAACTCGTGATTTTTTAGCAATCCTTAGCAAACGCTTTAAAACTCCCATATGTTTATTTAGTCATCAATATACTTCAAATGTTGAAGTTTGAAATATATCTAAACCTGGTTTTAAATCTACCTATAGGTATTGTTCTTATAATTTTAACAATAACCATCTTTGCCGCTACCTTCCTTTTTCTTTCCCCCGAACTTTATTTCTCGTCCTCCTTCTGATTTTAGATCTCGCACGTCATAATATTAACATAATACATTGTCTAACTTTGTTTCTGTCTATTTTGCTTCTCTTGGTATCATGTTCGTATACATAAAGACTAGAAGTTTACCCTTTCGTTTTGAGCAATTAATATGTGTATAGTCATGAGGCATACATTTGATTTAGTCAACTTTGATATATTCAATTACGCCTTTTATCATATACATCTTGTTTTTATTTTGAAATCTACTATAAACAAGTGATCCTTACTTACATTTGTGCTTTCGTTCTAAATTCGGAAACTTGATTTAAAATGCAAGTTTCATTGTATTTTTTTCTTATAATTAATATACAAGGTGAATACCCACGTTCTTATCATTTTTTTTCTATATCTGGAAAAATATACGTGAAGGAGATGTTTTCTTATGTCTCTTCTTTTCTTTAAATACAACAAAAGTTTTGAATTTTATGATTATCAATTCTCTAAATGATTGATTTTGTAGAAACACTAAATTAAGAATGCACTATTTTCAATGATCGATATTTTTACACCTTTCTTAAAATAACATTCTACTTTGTAATTTTCAGTGGTTTCCTAAACTCTCAACCTTGTTTCCATATATGTTCTGACTCGTATGCTTGAATTTGTCCTGACTTAAACAATCAGACATTTTTTTTTCAAAAGAGTAATCAAAATATTTATGTAAAAATTCCCTTATTGATGACTTAAACCTGTAACCTTAATTAATCTTTATATTATTTTACCACTTCGTTGGATCACCACACATGTATCTTCGTTATCTTGGAATTACTGCACATTTTGATGATAGTGAGATTAATTATCATTTCTAAACACACATTTTGATAACAGTGAGATTTTTATCACTTCTAAACACTTAAAATGCTATCTACACAATGTGATTTAATTTATCATAAACATTCATCGCCTCCATTTGCAAAAATGACTCTTTAAATATATTATTCTTCGGATAATGTTTTATTATTGTAAGAGTAACTGTATTAGTAATTATAGCCTTGGAGATCCTCAATCATTTCGTAATTCATTTTGTAGACGACACTTGAAATAGCCTTTACATTTGAGATGTACCAAAACTTCGTTGCCTACCCTTAGTACGTATTTTTAGTAACATACCCTCTATCGCTTCCCTTTCATTCGTGCTACCCCTTCTTATTTCGGAATATATCTTTTCCAAATGTAATAGCCAACCTGGAAGTGAACAAATTGTTCCTAATCTCTTCTTTATCAAGCGACAAATTTACACTTAGTGCTAATTTAGAATGCGACTTAAGCATCAATGCGGATTTAACGCTCAGTGCAGTTGGTGATTCGGCAAAACTTATACTGCTCTCTTAATTCAGATAATATCTAACTAGATGATCTTTTTCGACTAGGTCGCCATGTTTGGATCATGATTTACATGATCCTAATTTCTCGTAATCTAAATTGTAGAACTCGAATTAAGGAAACATTAATTTGATTATAGCTAAAATGTTGGGCTCTTCCCTTGAGGAATTAACCCAAAATAATCAAAGAGCTCTTCAAGTCACCACCTCTCCAATTATACAATTGTATTCGGCTGAGTTCTAACAGAATGCGTCACGAATTGAATTTCGGGACGAAATTCTTTCAACTGGAGGAGACTGTGACAACAGTCAAAATTCGAGTTAGTTAGATTTGAATAAACTTAGTTACATATAGGCACTACACATACTAGACTTAGTAACTAGAAGCTAAGTTATAACCTACTAGAAACTTGGAAACAATTAGAATCAATGGATAGTGTACTTAAATTTCACATTGATATGTGAATTTTACTACTACTTAATTGTAGTGACTATCCTTATTCAGGCCACTCTTTAACTCGAACACCATTTCATGAATCATATATACACATCATGCACTTGACCTAGAAGTAGAAGTTAGTTCAAAGTCTCATAGAAACTTAAGTCAAAGTTGAAGACTAGGACTAGTATACTTGATTCCTCAATTTCGCTTGAATCTTGGAATCACTACATAGAATGCCAATAGACCGATAAAAATAAATTACAAACATCATTTATAACTATAAAAGAGTTATAATACCATAAGATAATTTGAAGTCTCAAATATTCAATTTATTTTGATATTCAAAGTTTATTAAACTCCAAAACCCTAAAAGCCCTAAAACCTAAATTTTATAAAATTTGACATCAAGAATTCTATAAAAATAGTTATGAAACTTATAATATTATCTTAAAACAATTAAATTCAGGGAAATATAATCAAGAAAAATAAAAATTTAAGTCATTAACATTCATCCTTAATTTATAAGTCAAAAATCAAGGTTTCATGAATAAAAACTAGATTTTAGTGCACATTTTATATAAAATTTAGATATTTTATCAAATAACTTAAATTTTATAAAACAGAATGAATGAGAAAGGGTTATTATACTCAAAATTCCGGACCCCTCTCTTCCCATATATCTCTCTCACACTCTCACTCTCCAACACACACACACATCTCTCTTCTTTCTCTCTCTAGAAAACTCTCTCTACCTTCTCTCTAATTTTTTTTTCTCCAAACACCACAACCACAGCCTCTTAACCACGAAATTATGGAGATTCATAAGGGTTTTTCAAGGCACAAATAAATTTAAGGTAAAGAACATACATCTCTTGAAGATCCACAACAATGATTTAAGCTATGCATGTGCATTTTACTTCAAAAACCGACTTCTACTTCTTCATCTTCTTCAAACTTGTTTTATTTTTGTTAAAATGGTTTTTAGAACATCATGGATGTATTCTAACACCATGCATGTATGATAAACAAGGTTGCATGTTCATGATCTTAGTGCAAAAATCGATTTTAAGGACTAAAACATCAAACTCAAGTTAAGAGTTTTTGAGAAACAAAATTTTGTTCATAAATCCATGTATACATTTTGATAAGTTTTAATCATTTGATCTCTGGAAACATGACTAAAATATGAATTTATCATGATATATTTAAATTATTTCAAAAGATTTACTCAAGGAAATGATGAAAACTCACTTTTCTAACCAATCATCATGCATGCAATCTGCTAGATTTCTTTACATGACTTTAAACTGTCATATCTCACTTATTTCTTAACCAAAATTCGTGATTCTTTTTTTGAAATATAATATTTTGAGTTAGCTTTCAAACCCATCTGACCTCACTGGAAAATTCAAATATTTCGAGTTTTAGCAATTTTTACAAAACCGTTACTCAATCAGCACCTTTTTGTGAATACTAGTTTTGTGTTGCATGTTCAAAGATCTTATTCATCACTAAAAATCAAGGAAACATTTATTTGAGAATTTAACATCATGTATTAAGAGGTATAAAAATATCTTGATTCAAAAGCTTTTGAAACATGTTGCAAAAATTCTCAAAGTAACATCAATAATTTTTACCAAAATCACAAGAATCAAGATTTCTCTATAATTGTTTCAGCCTTTAGGCATGTTTTTCGACATCAAAAATAAGAAAAAAAAAATTTCATTGTTATTAAATTGTTTGGAGTTGCATTCTGGAAATTTTCAGCTCAATATATATTTTCTTTATTTTTATATGAAAATAATAAGAAAATAGAGTGTTAAATCATATAAAATACTTACACTAGTAAATGAATTCTGGGAAAAATTATTGGATGACTATTTAAGTTAATAAACATCGCCCATGAAGTTTCAATAACTTTTGTTACTGTTTAGTATGGTTTTTAATTTTCTTTTTATTTAACTCTAAAAAATCATAAAACAACTTTAGGGAAACTGAAAATATTATTTCTTATTTTTCTCAGCTTGTACCCTGTATGTAAGAGTCAGAAAAATATTTTGGAAATTTATCACATTGTATATCTATTTTTCCATGATTTTTGTGTTTATAGTGGACTAAAAATAGGAAAAATAGTTCTGAACATCCAAAATTCATGCAATTTTACCAGAACATCATGTTGTACAGTAGGAGATTACATAAAAATTTTTATGGTTTTTATCAACTTTATACTATTTTTCTCCTATTTTCTAAGGTTAAATACACTTAAATACACATAAATATGCAAAACCGGATTATACAATATGAAAACCACTTTTCGTATTTTTAACAGATTACTTACACTCTAAATGATGTTAAAAAAATTTTTGGTAGTTTATTTTAACTTTTTATTATTTATTCTTCAATTAATGACTATTTAAGGGGATAAAACAAGGAAAAATAGAAATACCCACCGAAAAATATCTTTTATATTTTTCCCAGCCTAGTTATGTATAATAACAGTTAAAGAAAAAGTTTGGATAATTTTTGGAAACTGTTTTATATTTATTTAAATTTTTATTAGAATAAATGCATAAAAATAATAAAAATTGGTTAAACAGTTTAGAAACCTATTTTTATATTTTTCACAGATTAAGTATGTGTAATGACATTACTATAAAACGTTTGGGGCACTTTCTTAACTGATTTCTATTTTTCATGAAATTTTATATATTTAGAGAATTAAATATATGAAAAATGGTTATGCTTATCCATAATCCATGAAAAACTATCTAGTAGTCTTTTAACCTATTTAGAACCAAAATGTGAAGTTTGGTAATTTTTATTTACTGTTTAGTATTTTTCATAATTTTATGGTTAATCAAGAAACTAAAGTGGTGAAAAATAGTTAGACAAATCAAAAATTCAAGAAAATTTATCTTGAGGTCTTTGACTTCAATTACAACTAAAATCCAAAGTTTGGGAAATTTTAGAACTAAATTGATTTAGTTTTGAATATTTAATCATTGGAACACCTCTAAAATGTTAAATATTAACATTTCAATAATGGAAATTTTCCGCTTAAATTGTTATATAACAATTGATTCTTTGAAACATAATTTCCACAGAAAAATATTTATAATTTATCAATATTCAATTGTGACTCAGTATTGGCATAATTCTATTGTAGTAGTAAGTATACTAGTGTTACATTTCGATTAGAGACTCACTAGTGAATACCAATATTGTAGGAATCGGTAGTGGTACACGTGGAACATAGTCAAGGCACCATTTGCATCATCTCAATGTATTGTGAGTATTCACCAATCCCCTATTTTCGATTTTTAAATGTTTTGGGGTGGAAAAGCATGTCCTAAACTACTTATGTTCGTTGTATTTATTTGACTCGTATAAACTTGGTTGCTATATTTTTCATATTTTGAGTATTCACCAATCCCCTATTTTCGATTTTTAAATGTTTTGGGGTGGAAAAGCATGTCCTAAACTACTTATGTTCGTTGTATTTATTTGACTCGTATAAACTTGGTTGCTATATTTTTCATATTGTGAGTATTCACCAATCCCCTATTTTCGATTTTTAAATGTTTTGGGGTGGAAAAGCATGTCCTAAACTACTTATGTTCGTTGTATTTATTTGACTCGTATAAACTTGGTTGCTATATTTTTCATATTGTGAGTATTCACGCACTCCCCTATTTTCAGTTTTTATGTTTTAGGGTGGAAAAGCATGTCCAAAAAAACTATTATTTGCATGTTGTATTGAAATTGATTTGTATCAAACATGATTGCTATTGTATTGCTATGTCTCTCTATGTATGTCTATGCAACACGGAACATGAGAACTTATCGTACTAAGGCCCTTCCCTTATCTCTAACCATTAACTCTTTGAGCCAATGGTCATTATGGATAGCGCTATTAGGAATTGACAACTCCTCACTCGCCCTATTGCTGGAGTGCATGATACCATATTCATCTATGGAACGATAAGCATAGATCTCGATAGGGCTTCAGTCATAGGTTTGGTTGAGACTCATAGTTTGCTCATACACATACAAACTCGTTTCTCATTATAGCAATAAACTTGTTATCAATAATAGCAATCAACTGGTTTCTCATTATAGCAATGAACTCTATTTCTCATTACAACAACGAACTTTTACTAGTGGAAACTTATATACATGTTTTAGCAATGAAATTGTTTGCTCCTTGTAGCAACGAAATTGACAGCTCATTTTAGCAATGAAACTTGTTTACTCGTTTGAGTAACGAACTTTATCTTCCATGAGAATATGAATGTTGCATCTTATTCGGGCAATATACTTTATCTCTCATGATGACAAAGAACTTTGCTTTTACAAACTTATTTACTCATTTTAACAATATACTTGTATTATTAGAAACTTTTATCAAAACTTTGATTTCAACCCGTGGAACCAAGATTATTTTGTTTATTTGTGAGTACTCACCAACTATTTTATAGTTGACGCTCGTTTTACATGCTTTTTCAGGAATTATCGAGTAAGTGGAAATTAGGGACACTTCACTGTTAGGAGCAATTGCATGTGTTGTATTCCAATTTTCATTGTAATTTCTTTTCAAAGTTGTTCAAACCCATTGTAAAATTGTAATTATTTTAATACTATGGTTGGTGTTGTGTTTTAACTTTTGCTATGAAACCCTTTGTACTGCCACGCCCTGTGTTTCCGTTTTAGCGGGGTGTGACAACAAACCCTACATTTCAATCAAATTCAAACTTGCTGCAGCTAACTTTTAGCACTTTTGGAATTCGTTTGAGCATTCTGAGCTTAAGTATATCAATGGAATAAGTGAAGGGAAGTATCCTTTAGGTTTATTGAGCAACAATCAAACATTAACCCCCTTTAAATGGTGTTTACAGTTAAAATTCACGAGTTTGGGCCGTAAACTCCACCATAGCCGTTAACTCATGTTATAAGCATGAGTTTAAATCATTTTCCCACCATTCCTTCCTTTCAAGTTCAAGAACCTTCAATTCTCTCGCAAGTATCATAAGACTTTTTGCTTCCAATCTTAAAAAGTTTAAGTAATCTTTCCATTTCAACTTGATATCTTTCCATATCTAGTGAATATACATGATTTCATCCATGAAATCCTTTCATTTATATAGATCTTCAAGTGTTCTTCATTTTACCAAGAACTCCAAGATCACACACTAGTGTTCTTGGACTTTAATCACCCAATCAAGCTTCTACATTGTGAGTACTCTTGTCTTAGCTTGCTAAATACTTGAATCAACTAGTTTACACCTAGAAATAATCAAGAAATCATAAGAGCAAGGTGTTTACGGCCAAGGCATCTCCCAAGGCCGTAAACCCTAGTTCTTGGGTGCAAAGTTGGTACAACACCTTCCTAAGCCTTGGACATGGTCTAGAACACTTCCAACTTGAACTAAAGACCTTAAACATCAAACTTGTAGAAGACACCATGGGTTTACGACCGTAAACCCATTAGGGCCGCAAACCCTAGGCCGTAAACTTATAGGGAGTTTACTCTTGGGCCGTAAACTCCAAGGTACACCCCTACAACCCTTAGATGCAACCCTTTAGTACTTATAACACTTGAATCAAAGTGTTTTCCATGTTCTAGGGTGCCTATACTTTTTACATTCATTGTTTTATCACTAATTAGGTGCATATATGTGTCATTATGTGCTAACTAGGATCCTTGTGTGTGCTCAAGTCTTCACTTGACACCTAGCATCTTATACCACTTGTTCATCCAAGCAACTCACTACAGGTGAGTTCATACCCCTTAACCTATCTTTTAAATGATTTTAAATGCTTTTATGGGGGGGGGGGGATACAAGTAACAAACATTTAGTTATTTAATCAATCACATGTGATTTATAACTGTGTTTCAAACAATAGATTTCATATACGTCAAACTATGTTTCAAACAATAGATCTCATATACTTCAAACTGAGTTTCAAACAATCGATTTCATATACTTCAAACTGTGTTTCAAACAAAATACTTTTAATTAGTTTTATAAACTGACATCAAGTCATCAATGTTTATTATTTTACTCTTCAAACGTTTTACAAAAACCTCTTAAACTTATATATTGTCAAATGCATGTCTATATATGTATAGCTATATATAAGTAATGTTTAAAGGACTTAGGACTGCTAACTCACTTTATTTCCCTTTCCTTGTTTGGATGTGGCCTGAGAGTATTGGTTATTTGCCTGTATGTCGTTTAAATATTAATTATATATTATGTATACATATGTAGATATAAAAGTACTATCAAATAGATCAGTGCCTTTGGGTAGCAAAGGTATACCTTCATTCATTCAAATCATAAAGTTTACTAGTAAGCTATTATAGGTATAGTTTAGGAAAATACTATCATATACAAGTACATTAAGAGAATACTATATAAAGGATACTATGTAGGGAATTACTAGTTACTATTTCTAGAAACATTGAAACTTACATAAATCAAGACACACTATAAAGAGAAGCAGATAGAGAATACTATAATGAGAAACAATACATACTATTATGAGAAACTATACAACTATACTATGATGAGAAACAAATAGAACTTACTATTATGAGAAACTATACAACTATACTATGAAGAGCACAGATAGAGAATACCATAACGAGAAACCATACATTCACTACACTAGTATGTACAATACATATACAAGTATACTATAACATAAATGTGAACCACTGTTTCGGGGCATGTCATCACTGCCATGACCCGATTTGTATCCAGAGTCTCCTGGAGGGAGAGCGTGAGTTTGCATATTGATCTATACGGGATTGACTATCCTACATCTTGCTGCTAGCTATAGTGGGACCTGCAGGTCTTCGGGTGCCAAATGTCATTACTTCCGACGTCTTTCATCGTCGTGTTATTAGTCAATAGTATGGCACAATCAAATCACATTATAGCTTGATAAAAATTCGGTTTAATGTGGATAATACAGTAGTAGTTACTATAATACAACACTATAATACTATATTATATTTTCCCCATTGCATTCATTTTGTGATCTTCTCACATAATCGGAAATGTATAAACTATATTTTGTTAATGATAGTCACACTTGGGAAAAATACATACTTTTACAACAAACAAACATACAAAACATTTGATGCCTTGGTAGAAGGCTACTTTAGTAGAAAATATGTGATTTTGTAGGAGATACAATTATTTACTACAAACATTTACATTGAACATTTACAAACATTTTCTTCAAACTTATACAAACATTTACTACAAACATTTATTACAAACATTTACAAACTTATACATCAAACATTTACAAACATTTTCATACAAACAATGATACTAAATACTTATGAACTCACCAAATTTTATGCTGATAAACTCTTTCAAAATAACTTGTATTCTCAGGTCATCAGCAGACAGGTACAGTTGACCAGGTTTTGAGAAGACGGAGCGTGTTCAAGACTCATATTTCATTTTGATTACTTGTTTTGATGTCTTATTACTATGAAAGAACATACTTGTATCAATTATTACTATTAATGCAATGGATGATGTTGTTGCTTGTTTACTAATTTGCATTGTTATGATACTGTATATGACGTCCTCCACCCCCGAACGTTTCCGCC
This sequence comes from Lactuca sativa, assembly GCF_002870075.4. Lineage (NCBI taxonomy): Eukaryota > Viridiplantae > Streptophyta > Magnoliopsida > Asterales > Asteraceae > Lactuca > Lactuca sativa. The sequence goes on from NC_056627.2 coordinate 101,907,450, forward strand.
GTTCCGGTTTTGGGGTGTGACAGATTGGTATTAGAGTATTGTTTATAGTGAATCGAGTATATCAACCCATAAAAGATACACAAACTATAAACACATAGGGATTAAAATACTCTGACCAAGTGTTTATACTTTTAAGAACTAAAATACTTAACCTAAAAGTATACATAATTACATACCTACATACTTACTTTAAAACAGTGTCATACCAGAACATAACAAAAGTATTTAATTGTTGGACACAACAGTCAAACCTTGGCAGTTATGTAATCATATCTAGGGTAAATATAGCCTGATCAACTATATTTATTTGAGATATGGTGAACGTGTGTTCGGGAATGATGGTGGTGTTGCAACAAACCTAAAAGTTACCAAATTCTAGGTCCAAAGAATTCATTAGAACAAAACATAAAATAAAATATCAGGATTATCTTAAATAAGTGTAAATAGCTACGTGAGATTTAAAAGACTTTTACTGATAGGTCTAAAATTTACAGAGTGTATACATCCTAAGGTTATATATAATAAAGATCTCATAGACTTAGAATGTGT